>NW_028240941.1:0-425688 GCF_964263255.1 Lissotriton vulgaris | reverse complement strand
TTGTATATGGTACCTTAGGTACTAAGGGCATAGGTACCCAAGAGGCCTACCAGGGGCGGAAGCATGTATTATGTCACCCCTGGGAAGCCTTCCAAAATGGCACCACAGGTCTGCTACTGCAGCCTGGGTAAGGTGGTGCATGCACCCCTTACTGAGATATAGGTTACCTATATCTACCTTATATCACTGACACATATATACCTATAAGTCACTCCTATGACAGGCCTTAATAAGCCTGAAGGCAGAGTGCTTGGTTTTGTATGAGAGGGTGCCCATGCATGAGCAGGACCCCTCTGCAGCTTTCGGAATCACTTCTCTGTAGCTGTTCTGTGATGCAGCCAAACCATACACTCTTAAGTGCATTATAACCTTGCGGTTAATGCTAACTTTGGAATGGCTGCATGGAAACATGTTGTGTTTGGTGTCACTTTGGAATCCTCCCCCCTCCCCCACCAGTCCTGGCGGTGGGGGTAGAATTCCACCCTTCTAGAGGGGGAGAAGATATGTACACACTTACCTAACCGGTAATAGTTTAAAAGAGCCCCAGCATCAGAAAATGGATGTTGCAGCCACAGACACAAGTCTGACCTCCCGTTCCTGGACAAAAACTCCAGCAGGGAAGGCCTGGACAATAGGTGTCCTGTCACAGGGTGGTATAACCACCTCCCAGACAGGCTTTAGTGTATTGGGGCTGGTTGGGTGCATTCAGAGAATGCTTTCCAGACAGTGCTGGGGGCACACTTGGTGTCCCTGTGCATACCCTAGTTCAAACTGGTTGTAGGGGCACTCAGCCCCTGCTCTGGTGCGAAAATAGACAAAGGGAAAGGGGTGTAACCATCCCCTACGTGGACCCACCCATAGGTGGATCTCTAGAGTAAGTCCAACCCCTAAACCGAGTACAAGTATAGGAACCCAGTCCTTAGGACTTCAGATTACCCTGGACGAAACTCTGCAACATATATCCTAGAACTTCGACATTCTATATCGACTAGAAAATGGAAGAATCTCCCTTGGGGTTAAGGAGTGGCTCCCCTGTTCAAACGGGCACCAAAGAAGCATCTTGCTGGTCTGTATTTCCAAAGCTCCTGCCGGATCCCTCTGGATTTGCGACTTGGGGCACAGACGAGATCCCAGCAAAGCGGAGACCCGCAGCCCTCACGAGTGACAGGGGACGAAACTTCTGGACACCATGCACATGTGCTAGTTCATCGACTTTCCGAGCTTTCCCGAAGTTCTGCATTGGGCTACTTGTAGTCCATGCCCCGAGCACCATCGGCTCCGAAGATTGTGGGCCTATGCAAGGTATTTTCCCTGTTGCGTGGAAAAATTCCACTGTGAAATCCATTTAAAAACAACAAATAAAAACCTCCCTTAGCCCATAAGATGTCAACAGCTTTTGGCTAATTTCTCGTCTATCAGTCCTTGACAAACGTTTGTAAAAACGAAATTTTAACAGCTCCAGGAAAATCAGGGAATCATTTGTTTTGTATCCTCCAAACGGAATTCTAGATTGGACACAGTACAGAACTGGAGATCCTACTGGATGACCTTCGGCGCCTGGTCGACAATGGGGATATTGGGGCCCTGGTAACCTTAGGACATGTCAACAACCCTAAATATCATAAGCTTGTCCACCTGAACAAAAACTCTAGATAAATTGGGGTGAGCTGCTTAATAATCAAAAAGAGGATGTTAGGGCACTGGTAACCTTAGAACATGTCAACAGCCTTAAATATCATAAACTTGTCCACCTGAACAAAAACTCTAGATGAATTGGAGCGGGCTACCAAATATTCAAATAGATTACATAATTTCCATCTGACTGCCAGCAGATCACTAAATTACCACCAGTTTCTGCGGTTCTGGAACAAGATCTGTTTTTTCAGGACTGCATGTAATCAGTTTCTGTGGTCCTGGAACAAGACCTCTTGTTCCAGGACTGCAGAAACTGATTACCGGCCATTTAGAGAACTATGAATTCCACCTGACTACATACCTGTACTTTGCCTTGAAAAAGCTCACGGCCAATAGGCCACTAGGGTGAAACACGTGTCGGCTGTTCTTTTTTCCGCATAAGCAATAATAAATAACAAGCATTTGCAATGCAATAGGTCTTGCATTAGGAAAGTTTGAGCTATTGGTATTGTAAATGACAAATATTTTATTTATGTGTTGGTTTTGAAAATAGCGAAATTAATAGCTTTGTTATGTACAATGCCAATAGTTTTAACTTTCGCAAATGTGACACCTATAGCATTTGTCGTGCAATATGTGTTTTATCTACGTGACTTGGATGTATTGATATTACAAATAATGGCTTTTAATTTTTTTGTAATAATTAATAATTAAATAAAAGTTCTTGTAATTTTTGTAATTTAACCGTGGGATTGGCGTATGTTTCTTATTGTAATTTATAAAGTTTTTAGCTTTTTTAAAGCGTATGAATAATAATCTCTTCTGTATAGAATGTATTTTTTTTTATTGTGGTACTATGGATCTGGAAATCTGTATATACTATTTTAACACACTGTGGATCTCGGAAGAGGTCTATACTAATAAAATGTCATTCATTGGAAAAAAAAATATTAAATCACATTGTTATGCTGCTATACTAGTATGTTAGATTCTGCCTTTCAGCAGGCCAGCTGTCCGTTAGGCACAGGCGTGTCTTGTAGTCTCTGGGGTGTGGGGGGGGGGGGGGGAAAGATTGCTACGACTTCCCAGAGGTCTACGACATCAGCCATGTGTTCTCTGATGCCTCTTGTCCCTGAATATATTAGGATTTCGTTCCTCTGTGCACCTTCGGGGGCAGGTGGTGCCTCAATCTCAACTATCCTCTGTCAGTATAGTGGTCTTTGTATACGGGTTACATGACACAAAAACTGATACTGCTATGTTAAGATTTCTTTTCCTATGGATCCTTTCCATGGCTCTATTTTTTTTTTTTTTTGAAGAACGTTTTTTTTTTTGTTTGACAGACGCTCATTTTGCAGTGAAAAGAAATCCAGGAAGGATAAGCGCACTGTGCTTGTAATCTGGCCTCTACAGCGTGATACATACTTTATTTCCAGCCTATAAAAGCTTTTGTTTATTTTATTGTACCTTGAGCACTTTCATTAGGTCTGTAAATAAAAAAAAAAGAAAAATAATTCCCATTTGTTTAACTTTGGTTCATGCATATTGAGCCTTTTTTCCAAACTGTGTGATCTTTGGGTGTTAATCTGAAGGTAACTAAGGGGCCTTAAAAAACTTTGGAGAGGAAATAATTAGGTTATTGAAGGTCTTGTTGTTGAAATTTAGGAGAACATTTCCGTTGGAATAATTTGTTTAGACTGACACAAATAGACTCACTTAATTTGTCCTACTTTCAATTATTCCAAGCTCATTTATATTACACAGTGTGTGATTAAACTCTAATAGAATATATTCATGCATTGTTAAGACCCCTGAGCACATTTTTATATATTCACAATAATTAACAAAGAAAACATGTTGTTAGGTAATTTTCTTAATTTTTATTTAAGCAAAATAAACCAATATCTGTAATAATGACGTATATTTCACTGGAAGCACTTCCTCGGATAGGCATTTTAATAGTAAAAGGAAGGCATGATACAGTGGCCTATCTATAGGCTTTTACATGACAGAAAACCGAAACTGCTACATTAAGATTTATTTTCCTGGGGATCCTTTCCACAGCTCTGTTTTTTTCAGAGTAAAAACTCCTTTTTTCTGTTTTGACGGATGCCCATTTTGCAATGAAAAGAAATCCAGCAGGGATAAGGGTACTACTGTTTTTTGTAATCTGCCTTCTAAACTCGAACTCTTACAGAGAAATGAACAGTCTGGCAGCTACTGCCGTTCAAGACAATGGAAGTCATGGAAGGGCATGCCTCTGGGCCAGACTGACCAGTACAGAAAAACTATCCCTCTGGGTCCACCGTCCACTCGAAGAGCAGGGGGCTTTGTTAGATTCCTCCCTGTCCTCATTTGGAGGAGAATGAAAGGACCTGTCTGACCACTACGTGTTATATCTAACAAGCCTCAAAATCACTGCTGCTTCCAATCAATGTGGTTGAAGTTGAATCTCTCATCTTCGAGTACATCATAGGCTCTAGCTCTATTTCAGGAATCTTCACAATGTTTGATTCCTCTCCTTACCATACTAACAGAAGCTCCTCCTCTAGACCCTTAATCATATAGGCAGCGGCACAAAAGGCTCGGCTGTTGAAGAATATTCTAAAAATAAACTCGCTAGGAGAGATCACCACGAAAAAGAATTGCCAAGATAAGACGTCCCTAAAAGAGTGTGCTAAATAAGAAGACCCTGTTGATCAGTGATCGAATAAAAAATGTCCCACACAAGAGCCCTAGAGAAGAACGCCCTGAAGAGCAATCTGAAAAATGACTTGATTCCCCCAAAAACGTAAGGAGCAATACTATTCTGCCACTTCTACATGAAAGCACACACAACTGTACACAATCTATGTCAGACTAGGTTTCTAAAGCTGCTCAAACTCCATAGTTCACCAGTTTTAGATTGAATCAGTTAATTATATCATTGCGCTGCTTAATATCACAAATATGGCAGCTTAATAAAGCGAATATTCTGATTCCTTAAACCAAATACTGCCCATCTTTGAGTTTCTTCACACAAAATGGCAGTCCTAGGACAACAAGCAACACAACAAATATGAGAGCCTAGATCCAAATGCCTAATTTTTATTTTTAAGACCCAGTCTTCCGAATTCTGCTGTGATCTCCTCCATTAAGAAGTTCAAAGAAGTTCATTGGGCCATTTATCAGCTGCCCGTCAAGAAACGAGAGTGCCGCCGCGCTGCCCGCGGCGACCCGGAAGCTCTTGGCCGGCCGGCCAATCCGCTCGCGGCCGACCGGAAGTCCCGCCTCCCGAGGTCCGCGAGCTGCCGGCGCATGGAGCGCCCTGCCGTCCGGTGTAGCCCGGGTCCCCAGGAGGGGGTCGGGGAGAAGGAGGAGTGTGGCGCCTGTTGCGGGGCTCCTCTGACCTGAGGGAGCCCCGATTTAGATGAGGAGACGCGCCGTGAGGAGCCCCGCCGGAAGAGCGCAGTTGGTGAGTGGGGCCCAGGGCTGATGTGAAGTGCGTGCGTGCCTGTGTGTATGCCTGGGGAGGTGGGGGATGGGGGGAGTGTGTGCGCGCGTGTGCGCGCGAGAGAATGTGTGTGCGCATGTGTGACTGTGTGTGATTGAGAGAGAATGCGAGGTAGGGGATAGTGTGCCTGTATGTGCGCCTGTATGGGTGCCGTATGCCTGCGTGTGCATGCGCGCGCCTGTGTGTGTGCGTGCGTGCATGCAGAGGGGTGGGGGCTGCCTGTGTCTGTGTGTGAGCAAGGGCTTTGCACCGCGCATGCGCAGCTACCAGACGCTCGCTCCCGAGGTGAAATCTGACCTCGTCAAAGCGCGCGTCTGGTAGCTGTCCACATTCCTAAATACGGGCCACAAAAGGTCTGAAGCAGACACTCTCAATGCGTGAGCATTGAGAGTAGGTCTGCTCGACCTAAAAACCACACACGCAAAACGATTAAAGAACATTTGAAATCTCTTTTTGGACCACTGTTGACAAACCGTGAGGGCACAATCCTCCATTTTCCTCTACACTCTAAATATATGTGGACAACACTCAAAGCATACAGAGTTTGTCTAATCAGAGTACACATTTGATCCTTGTTACTCAAGATGGAAAGATTTTAGCCAACTGCCTTACTTTAACATGCTAGTAGATTTTTTCTAACTTCCTGAAGATAATCACTACTAAACCTTGGGTGCTGCCCACACTCAAAGCATCTCCTTCCTGGTACATGGCCTGCTGACTTAAACTTGCACAACTGGCTTTCTCTCTTTCAAGGAAATATGCAATCCGAGCATCCATCTCAACAACAGACTATCCCTCGAAATACAAGTTACAAAATTGTTCAGTATGCAAATTCACAAACTAAAATCTTGAAGAAACATTTACCTTACATACACAGAAACTGGCTCATAACAGTAGCCATATGTCTTGATTCAATCTAGTTTGGACTACAAAAAAACCATGTAAGCTCTGAAAAACCTCCTCTCTTGACTTAAATACATGCAAATTTATGCTGCCTACCTCCTATTCAGCATCTCAAGCCAGGTAAGAATATCACCATTACTAAGACCCTTGCATTGGATACCATTCGATCTAAAGTTGTGTTCAAAGCTCTAAAGACTTTTACATGCGACCATTCTACCCTCAAAGCGTAAGCTTTTCAAACAAATTAAACTGTGTGGTCCACAGTTCTTAATAAGTGTGAACTGAGAATGGTTACATATGGGGACAGAGCCTTCTCCATTACAGCTGCCAAATTGTGGAACTCTTTCCCAGGATTTGCTCAGAAACTGTTTTGATTGAATTCAGGAAAGCCAGCAAAACTGACTTTTTAAACAGAAACTTCTATTTCTCGCTTTTTAGGCCTATTAATATACTGCTTTAGCACGAAAAAGCTTAGCATAACCACACTCTACAAATAAATATAGCACAACATAATATCAGTTTAATATCCAAAACAGTGTGCAATGAAGGCGAGAAAGCAAGCTAAAGCTGAAGTCCATATAGGATAAGTATATGAAAAATAAGTGGGAAACTGGAAGACTGGTTATTTCACTGTTCAATATATGCCATCAACTAGCCCAGGTCACGTAATTGGCAGAATATACTGCACAATTTCCATCAGTCATTTCTAGTAAAAGTATTTAGAATTACTTTTAGTATAGCAAACCATTAGTTACTACTTTACACAAACAAAACAGATCTTTGTTAAACAGATTTGTCTAAGTGCAATCTGCAAAGTCACTGTGCAACAAATGATAGGAGGGGTTTAGAGTAACCCTGGGCATAGTCCGCGTAATAGCTACGCGTAGCACTACGCGAACTGCGTAGTGCACTGTGCAAAATGCTGTTCGCACTGATTGTACAGTGCCGGATGCTTGTCCGCACTGTGCAATCCGCATCTTGCACAGTGAAAGCGGTCGTTTTCTGCCACTCGAGTAAATTTCTACTCGAGCTGCATCTCTCTCGACGCGGACTGGTAGTTTCTCATTGCGAGCGGTTGTGAGCAGACGCGACCACTCGCAATGAGAAACCTGACCGCCCCTCATAGGTTTATTTTCCACGCTTGTGATTGGCAATTTGATGTTGCTGATTGCGAACGAGGAAAAAGTCTCGCCGGGGTGTCATTTTGCTCGCTCGGGGTCTCAAACTTGACGTTCAGGACCGCGAGCAAGCAAAAAATTACTGCTACGCGTGTTTGCACTGTGCTAGTGCAATTCGCATAGTGCGAAGTAGCACAAACTTTGCAAACTACGCGAGCGTAGCGTAGTATTTCACCCAGGGTTAGTTTAGAGCACAGTTGGACAGAGATCTAGGGACATCAGCACTGGTTTACATTCCGGAAAGTAACTGTAAACTAATATTTTATTTTTTTTAACTACAGAAGTGATCAAAGGCAAATTTAGCCTACCTTCCTCTGGGCCTTGCAGCATTTTAACTGGGAGGCTAAGAGAACCAAAGGACGAAGAGCACTTTCCTGGGCCTCGCACCCATTGTCCAGTGCTGTGTGGCTCAGGGTATTAGGCTACTTCCCTTCTACACACTGGACTATGGCAGCAAGGCCCAGGGGAGGATGGAACTTCACCTGGCCTCCCAGCACTGAATTATGGCTATGAAGTATATGGGAGAAAGGGCCATGGCCCCTGATCCAAGTAAATGAAGCTGGACAGTAAAGAGGGGCATTGTGCATGGCTGCATGGTCCAAGGTAGGATGGGCCTCTCCTGGGCTGGACAGCACCGGAACACGGCTGTGAGGCCCATGGAAGAAAGGCAAGTAGTATAGCAATTGTTTCTTCAGCCCTGGTGCAAATTAAAAGTGTCCCTGACACATGTCTACAGCCATAATTTGTACATAGCCATAGTACAGTGCTGTGAGGCAATAAACGTTGTGACCAGGGGAGGAAGCTTCCCTCTCCTGGGGCTCATATTCATGGTGCAGCATTAGGAGGTATTGGGGAGGAGACCCACCTCAATCGTGGACTTAAAGCACTGGGCCATAGTTGCAAGGCCCAGGTGACAGAGCCCCCTGGACTGGGCCTAGCAGTGCTAGACCATTGCTATGAGACGTAGGGTAGGGGCCTCCACTCTCTCCAATGCCTTTTACTGCCCTATGCCTTGCAACCATGTTCTAGCACTGCGAGACCCAGGCAAGGAGCGTCTAGAGCTGGAAGCGTAGGGGATTGGGGATCCCCTCTCATTGGGCCTTGTCAATATGATCCAAAGCTAGTGGATTGGGGTCTTTCTCTGGGCCTCATATCTATTGTTTAGTGCTGCAAGGCCCTAGAAAGAGGGGTCCAAATCCCTGCAGCTCGGTCTCAAGTCTAGCACTGCCAAGCCCAGGGGAGATTGGTCCCATCCCCTGGGCCTTGCAGCCATGGTCTAGTGCTGCAAAACCCACAGTTGGGCGCTCCACTGTCCTTGAAGTAGAATTAACTGTTTATCTCTGTAAGGGCCGGGAGAGGAAAGTCTAGGATAATTTAAATGTTTTATTAGCTTTAACAAATTCACCTCAGTATCATAGAGGGGGCAGGAATACGTGCCTGGTCACATGGCATATTCACCTAAATGCAATGCAGTGGTAAATGTATAGCCTTTACAGCAAGTAGCAGTGTGCTGCAGTCTTTGGTCCACAGATAGTAAATCTGTTTGATCCTGAGCAAATAATACTCTCTCTGTGCCCCCGTCCACTGATCTGACAAGATGTCAGCACTTTGAAACAGGCCTAATGGAATCATCAAGAGCATACTCCCAAGACAGGTCCTCAGCAGGATTTTCTTTCAAACATTCAAGGCTGTTTGAATCGCATTAGTTGGAGGCGCTCCTGAAGTTGCTTTATGCTGGGCCCTCTTGTGCGTCAGCTACTCCCTACCAACCACCTACAAGCACCACTTTTACAGCTCATAAATTGCTAAAAGAGTGAGAGTTGCTGGTCCTTTGAGAGAGTTTAAAGTGGCAAGGCACCAACATGTGGGACAATGGGCATCCCAGAGTGCCTTTGTGTGGGTAGCAGGACAGCCGCCCAGATTGGCAGACAAACCAGGAAAATGCGGGACGGTTGTCAATAGTACAGCGCACAGACGCGGGTTCCCGTCCTTCATGTTAGTAAACAGAGGACTGCCTACACTGCCCGTGCCTAGAATCAGCCCTGACAAGGGGTTCAAAATGTGCAATACATCACAGATTCTATGCGTTGCATTTTGACAACCATTACTATTAGCAGCGCTTAAATGATGTAACAGGGCATGCATGATCTAACCAGTGCCTCCAATTCACACCAGTCTGCGCATGGGACTGGGAAAAACAGTAATTTATTATTTGTGTATTTTATAAAGCGCGCAGCTACCCCAACGGGGGGATATTATTTAAATTAGTGTATGACAAATCAGTGTATACTGAGAACTTTGGGTATCATTATAAAATCTAACATTTGTAAGCTACACACCAACACACTGGCCAGAAATTAGATCTCATTTATTTTACCAGGTTTTTGCAGCCTGGGACGGGAAATTTTACCCCCCAAAAATAAGCAAAATTTGAGGTCCGAAACCCCAAACTTTCAACTATTTTTGCAGCGGGCAGAAAATGTACAAATCATCAAAATACTGTTTCAAATCACAGCCTCTAGGAGATACGTATAGGTACTTGATCCCTCTTAGTAGTTCGGCTGCCTCTGTTGCTGCTGCTCTTTGCAACCTGTTATGGGATGTGACACAGACAGCTTTCTCCTTCCAAGTCTCCTGGCAAAAATGCATTGTTTGTGGTGTGGCCATGTCATCCTGTTGGCACCACGGCCCACCAGAATGCCTGTGTAAATATAGGTACTGCGCCCAATGTCTCACAATCCTCTCCTTTCAGCATATTTAGAGTGTTCTATGCGATTTCAGCTGATTTGTTTGAAAGCGACGAATGTGCTATGTACATATATTATGCATTAGTGGGAACACTGGTGAATGGCCTTGCTTTGTTTTATTCTGCATACTTGCAAATAACACCTGTCACTTATATTTGAGCTGCAATTTTAATCTGCATTTTACATAGAATTGTGTGGGCAAGCCAACAAATTAACAGGAAGAGCAGAGCCGAGCCAAGGGCCTGGCTTGGCTCTGAGAGCGCATGTACAAGTCAAGCGATGAAACAAAGCCCTGAAAAGCCCTGAAAACGTTTATGTAAATCATACAACAAAAATATGATAAAGCCTCTTAAGAAAAAAAAAAGTGTATTTCTTTAACATATGATGTCGCATCATAGCACTGCACTGATAAGTACTTATTAAAAGTGATCGTTTTTACAAATAAACCATTAGTGAGCTAAGAGGCTAGACAGTTGTCATGTAAATCCTGTACCTGGCCCAGAATATTTTACATCAACATTATTGTCTATTAAATCAAAGACAATAGGTTTTTGCTTAACTGGTATTGTGAACTTAAAAGCTTTTGAAATTGCTTTTATAACTAGTGATGAAAAAAAAGGGCTTCTGGACAAATCATATATTTCCCTAAGATTACACAATTTAAGCCAGGAAAGCCACAATTTATCTCGGGTTTCTGGTTTCACTTTGTACACATCAGCCACAAAAGGGATATTGTAAGAAACTGGGGTACTGGTTAATGGGGGTTAAACCCTAATCCACCAGAAACCACAATACTTGTCAGGGTGGAGCACAAGCAAACCCCAAATTACACTGTGCTGAACCCTCAGGAAGCTTCGCACAGAGCAGTTAGGCTTAACTTAGAGGCAATGTTTCAAGTATTTATGCAGCACTTCAAACATTCATGAAGTAAAAACACAACACGAATAAATCCCACACCAATGTAGAAAATTAGAACACATTTTTAAGAAATAAAAAAGATGAAATTGACAAAAATCCAATCAGTCTTACAGAAGATATGCAATTTTAAATATTTCAGTAAATATTGAGCCAAAAAGCCCAAAGCACCAACTGTGAATAATTGGTTGCGCCAGACTGGGCCAAAGTCACAAGTTCAGGCTGACCACAATGGAGAACGGGCCAGCTACCAGGACCCAATTAGGCCTGCTGAACAAGAGTACCTTAAATCCTGTTCGCTGAACGTTGCCAGGTCCCATGCAGAGGCTGCAGCCACAGTTCAGAGGAGCCACAAAACTACGATGCAAGGTCCAGCATGGAGGATGTATTGCGCAGATGAGGCGTTGTGTTAGTCCCAAAGAGATGCTAGGCTGAGATGCGAGAATCTGCTTTGTCGTCGAGGCTGCTGTCCATAAGGGATTTGCGACACGAGGGCCTGTGTCGGTGAAGCTTTGCACAGCAGTGGTTCTGATGAGCATTGGAAGGTCGATGCAAATTTCTGGTACTGGGAGAGCCCTCACAGCAGAGGAGGTGCATTGGTACTGCTGGATCCACAGGGCTGGCAGAGTACCTTTAGGCCTACTTCCAAGGGTCTAGGACTGGGGTGACATCAATTGGCAGGGTGGGACTCACAAATGGCAGAGTGCAGGTGCTGGGTTGTTGGAGCCTTCTGTCCCGGAGGCTCTAGTCAGTAGACCAGTCAACTAACCCTTAGTCACTTTGGGGTCCTGGGCAGAACAGATGCAGGTCCAATGCTTCTAACCCCGGCAAGAGGGCAGCAGGGCATCACAGCTGGGCAGTGGTCCTACAAAGCAGCACAGCAGTTCTTCTTCCTAGCAGAGTATCCACAGATCCAGACCTGTAATGGTGAGTTGGGGACTGGGGGGGGGCAATATTTATACCTTGGTCTTACTTTGACGTGGGGGGAAACTTCTATAGCTTCCTCTTTGAAGACCACAGACATCTGGCCTTCCTTGTCGTAGCTCCAGACTAACTACAGGGGGTATGCAGCCCCTTTGTGTGGGGGCAGGACATATCCTATTCAAGTTTAAGTAGGGTTGTGCCCAGCTCTATCCTCCTATCCTGCCTGTGATGGCCCACCCAAGCACACCTAAGCTCTCTATTGTGTACAGCTTTCTAGGAGGAATACACAAAGCTCAACTGCTGGATACACCCAGTCATGTGTCTCAGAAACAGTCTGCAGGCACCAACTGGCTAAGGCAGAAAAGTGCCAACTTTAAAAAAAGTAATTTTCAAAATTGTCATTTAAAATCAGACTTCACCATGAGAGAGGATGTTTCATTACAATTCCATCACCAAACATCAACTGGTTATATGTACACATTTGGAAATGATTACTTATTAGATGTAATAAGGTAACTCCAACATTAGTCTATGGGAGAGGTAGGTCTTGCAGCAGTGTAAAACTAATGGAAGAGTTTTTCACTACCAACAACATGTAAAACCTAAAAGTACAGGTCCATTTTTTTAATGCACTGCACCCTGCCCTCTGTGCTGTCCAGGGTCTATCCTAGGGGTATCTTACATGTATTAAAAAGGAAGGTTTGGGCCTAGCAAAACTAATAATAGCACACATAGGCTGCACTAGCAGATCTGAGACATGTTTGAAGTGCTACTTAAGTGGGTGGCACAGTCCTGCAGGACCACCAGTAGCATTTAATTTACAGGACCTGGGCACAGGCAGGGCTACTTTTCCAGGGACTTACACGTAAATTAAATAGGTCAATTGGGTATAAACTAAATCTGCCATGTTTTTAAAGAGAGAGCACAAGCACTTTATTTAGCACTGAGCAGTCCTAAAAGCGAACAAAAACGGGTTCAGAAAATAGGAGGGCGAAGGCAAAAAGTTTTTGGGATGACCCTGCAGAAAGGCCAAGTCCAACAAGTATCCATTTGTCTTACCTTTTTTTTGCTAATGCTTTGTTTTCACCTTTTTGTTAATTTTACTGCATTTAATATAGCGCAATCTTAACCTGCATCCGAGCACTTTACATGAGCGCTAGTTATACTATACAAAGTCACATTAATTTTTTATAGACACAGGAAGATTAACTGATTTGAGACTCGAAACTTAGTCTCTAGATCCAAAGTCTGAAGCTCTGGCTGAAACGCTTGAGTGGAGAGAGCGTAGCAAGAGAAGCCTCTTGAAAGCTTGGCTCGTAATGGGTTTGAGGTTCCAACAGGACCTCAAGTGTTGCCGCAGCCAGGCTTCAGGTTCGAGTTTCTAGTGGTTCGCCCAGCTCTAATTTTACACTTAGCCACTGTAAGGGTAAACTGGTGGCTTTCAGCAACACAGGTTGAAGGACAGTGAAGTGGGCGAGGGCATGGGAAGATAGGCAGGCAGCCAGGCCACTACTTGCATTTGCAGGCTGTTAACAGGCATGGGGCAGAAGAACTTAACACCTCTGCCACCAGCTGGCTTATTACGCACCCTCCTTTTATTGCCTCTGCGACAAAGCAGAGGCTATAAAAGGAGATCAGTCTATTTTTTTAATGACCAGACCATTTTTAATTTCTGTGGACACTTTTGCAAAAATAGTCAGGATTTCTACAAAAGGGCCAATATCTGGTGGAGGGTGGAGCGGGGGAGGGTGTGAGTGCCTCAACAAACACACATGAAAAAGATGGCAAAAATACACAGTCTATTAGTAATATCCTCAAGGGAACAGACATGCCTTGGGGCCCCAATACGCAAATGTCCCTCACGAATAGCATTATCCAAACAAATTCAAATAAGGTGTCCTCATCTGCACAGATCGTGCAAAGACAAAAATAGAATTCCCATCACTGGTTCTCGGTTTCCGCCGGGTTGTGCTCGATGTACCATCTCTTGCTGCCATTGCTACGTGCCGGTGGGTTGTAGAACACCCATCGATACAAAGCGATCGAGAACACAACTCAGTCCAGAGAGCACGTCTGCTTTTGTTTACATTTGAATGGCTGCTATGCCAATCACAAGATGTGACACAAACTCAAATCACCACACCCAGTGCTGTATGATTCATACATTAAACACATATGCATTTTATTCGGACAGTAAATAAACTGAACGGTGAAAAAGCATTGACTTCTCTTCTTTTCCAGGAACATCTTCATTAGAAATTGGGAGTTTGCAAAAATTACATTTACATTAATTTACACCAAAAGAAACGTGCGCACTGAATGCAAATTTGTAATAAAAAAAATATTGATTTCAAACTACGCATTATAAATGGACTTTCGAGGGTGCAAGAAAAAGGACAACGAGGCGAATAAAGTCTACTTGCTCGCCTTGTTCAATGGTGTGCTTCTGTACTAAGGATTGTTGAGCAGCTAGTCAAAGACTACAACAATCGGTCACAAATTCTTACATTGTGGTGTGGCAGCGGCACAATAGGCACCTGCCTTTAGGAAAGCATGCCAGAAAAGCATTCTCCCCAGTCCTGTGGGGGGAGCAAATATAGCCGTCATTGCAGATGCGCAGACAATTTAGGTACTGAATGTTTTTTTAAAGACCCATGCATCTGTCTGTTGTGTAACAACCGTTCACCTCACAGAAGAGGTTTTTTTTATATGGAACTCCTGAGTTTCAGATTCCAAGACTAATTTTTTCCTGTGAGGGAATGTAGTAAACGTTTCTTCAGTCAAAAATGTTATATGGCTAAAGAACGCCATGGTCAGTGTTTCAAGCAGCAAAACCAGAGATACCGTTTCATGGAAACTTAAATTATGAGGGTTAAACTTTTTTAAAAAAAATAAATGCCCTTTTGCTTCTTACTTCCTAAATGTTGAAGCAGCAAGCCAGGTGGCCTCAGAGACTTGATCTACCTCCTCGAACAGCTCTTGATTTGTGTATTTTCTTTCCTTTTATTGACCGACCTAGTGTGGCAGACACAAAAGTGCTTTTCTTGCGCAGGAAGGGGGGTGGAGCAACAGGAATTGGGAGCATAAAACAACAAGCATTTACAATGCAATGGTCTCGGCATTATTAAAGGTAGAGCTATTGGCATTGCTCATGACATTTGTTTTCATTTTTAAAAAAACAAACAAATACATGGTATTGTCATTTACAATGGCAATAGGTGAGCATTAGAGAGTATTAGAGAGTATTCGCAGACACAGAACCCCCCCCACACACAGACAGAGCCGTGCACACACACACACTCACACACACAGACAGAGCCGCGCACACACACACAGAGCCAGAGCCACACACACACACACACAGATATAGAGCCTCGCACACACACACACACACAGAGCCACGCACACAGACAGAGCCACACACACGCAGACACAGGCAGAGCCACGCACGCACACACAGAGCCACGTGCACACACAGACAGAGCCACGCGCACACACAGACAGAGCCACGCGCACACACAGAGCCACGCGCACACACAGAGCCACGCGCACACACAGAGCCACGCGCACACACAGAGCCACGCGCACACACAGAGCCACGCGCACACACAGAGCCACGCGCACACACAGAGCCACGCGCACACACAGAGCCACGCGCACACACAGACAGAGCCACGCGCACACACAGACAGAGCCACGCGCACACACAGACAGAGCCACGCGCACACACTGACAGAGCCACGCGCACACACTGACAGAGCCACGCGCACACACTGACAGAGCCACGCGCACACACAGACAGAGCCACGCGCACACACAGAGCCACGCGTACACACAGAGCCACGCGTACACACAGACAGAGCCACGCGCACACACGGACAGAGCCACGCGCACACACTGACAGAGCCACGCGCACACACAGACAGAGCCACGCGCACACACAGACAGAGCCACGCGCACACACTGACAGAGCCACGCGCACACACTGACAGAGCCACGCGCACACACTGACAGAGCCACGCGCACACACTGACAGAGCCACGCGCACACACAGACAGAGCCACGCGCACACACAGAGCCACGCGTACACACAGAGCCACGCGTACACACGGACAGAGCCACGCGCACACACGGACAGAGCCACGCGCACACACGGACAGAGCCACGCGCACACACTGACAGAGCCACGCGCACACACAGACAGCCACGCGCACACACAGACAGAGCCACGCGCACACACAGACAGAGCCACGCGCACACACAGACAGAGCCACGCGCACACACAGAGCCACGTGCACACACAGACAGAGCCACGCGCACACACAGACAGAGCCACGCGCACACACAGACAGAGCCACGCGCACACACAGACAGAGCCACGCGCACACACAGACAGAGCCACGTGCGCGCACACATACACACACACAGAGCCACACACACACACAGAGCCACGCGCACACACACACACACACACACACACACACAGCCACCCACACAGTCATTCACATAGAGCCACCCACACACACAGAGCCACCCACACACACAGCCACCTACACACACACACAGAGCCACCCACACATAGAGCCACCTACAAAAAAAGCTACACACACAGGCAGACAGAGCCACACACACACCGACAGAGCCACACACACAGACACACACAGACAGATGACACTGGGCTCACGTTCCTTACAGAAAGCAGATTGAGAGTACCAAAAGGGACGCATTAAGTTCTCAACGTCTTTTACTGATGATAAATTTGCACAAAGTTCTTCATAATCCCATAACTAGATCCTACAACACTATCCTGCATATCTCCATCCACTGACATCTCACACCACAAGTCCATCATACCACTCTACAACCCATATCTCCCTATTTAGGACTACACCCCATATCTCCAGCCTATAACATTGTGCCCTAGATCGTCATCCAAAATCACTACACCATACAACTCCATCCTATAACATGACACCCTGTATCTCCACCCTGTAACACCAAACCCTAAATCTCCATTCCATGACGCTGCACCCTATGTCTCCCTCATATAACATCAAAACTCATAACTACACCCAATATCTCCATTAATAGCACTGCACCTCAAACCTCCACCCTATAACACCCCAGAATAGCCACCCTATAGAACTTTACACCCTAAAATAATCCTATAAAACACCTCCATATCGCCACCCTATAAAACTGCACTCTATATCTCCAATTTACAATTTGTACCCAAAATCTCCATCCTGTAACCTACACCCCAGCTCTCCATCCTATCTTATCACTCCATCCCCTAACTCTGTTTTATAACACTACCCACCCATACCATGTTAGGCCTTGTTTTATAACCACCCATACCATGTTAGGCCTTCCAAGTCTTTTCAAAATATATCACAATATTACCCCACTTCTGACACGGATTGTTCTTTTCGTCTTTTTACAGTATTGTTGCCTGTTTTTTAATTAGACGTCATGAACGTAATGCATTTTCAATGAACTGCATATTGTACGACAAAGAATGACCCCCGAGCTTTGCAGGACCCCTGACCCAGGAAGATGTTGGCCCGTTGCCCATGACCACGGTGAGTGAGGAGTTAATGGAAGGGATGTAAGGTGCCGCCGGAACGGCCAGTGGGGTGCACCTTGGCTTGTGGGGATTCGGGTACCCACTATGAATAAGGGGCCTATTGGAGGAGAGTTGGCCTTTCGAGAAGAAGGAGGGGCCCTTTGGCCGGGAGTTAGGGGCACATGGACACATTGAATGGAAGTCAGGGCTCATAGTTCGGGTTGGAGTGAAAGCCCATGGAAGAGGACCAAGGGGGTGGAAGAGGACAGTCCTGCAATGCGGGGTAGTGGTCACATTGCTTGTGATGGGGGGTGTGGATGGGGGCGGGGGCAAGGGATGGAGGGTGAAGGACCTGTTAGATGCGAAAAAAAATCCCCAGGGAAAGTTGCGAGGAAGCCATGGGTTTGGGGCGGGGGCATTGGGCGATGAAAGAGTGTTCGGAGGGAAGGACACCTTTGAGGGGAGAGCGAGGGGCGCGTGGATTGAGAGCGCCTGGTCCCGGGGCACCAGTACCTGTTGTGACCAAGCAGCAGGTGAGCAGGGCGCCGAGCAGGAGCTTCATCTTCAGCAGGCTCTGGGTGACTGTCTGCCACACGCGCTTCTCACAGGGACACTGCTAGACCCTCAGGCCATACATGCCTTTTATAGCCCTGCCTCAGGCATAGGGACGGACATTGTCTGAGACATATGACACCTGGGCGAGAGGTGCACGTGTCGCAGCAGGGGCAGGTGACTCGTGTTGCCCAGGGCAGTTCTTCGTTTGTTGTAGGTAGGGACTACACCAGGCCTTAGCAGGGCAGATACTTAATTACGCAGCCAGGGTGCGTTCTTGGAAGGAGCCCGCATCGTGCAGGCCCCCAGCAGCTCTCTTCCTTGGCACGCAGGAGCCCTCCATAGCTCACAGGCACCTGATTGTCATCAGCAACTGGCTCGAGGAAGTCTTATTGTAAGAGTCTTGTTGTCAGCGTGCATTTTCATGAAAGGCGTTTAATTTTTTAGGCTGTTTTTTGGTATAAAAAACACCACAAAAAAACGCAAGTTTCTCGAACCTCGCTCTCACTTCTCGGTAATTTCACTGCCGCCCTTTGCTAGATTATAAGATTCCGGAAAGTAAACGCTTACGTGACCGCGCAGACCCCCCTGTCGGATTTGAATTGAGGAGGCTGCCTCAAGGGCACGAGTTCAGGAGAAACGGGAGAAGGTGGCAGCCAGAACGACTGGAGAACCCCGGTCTGAATCCGGGTCCTGGAGGGAAGCACTTCCAGGTCGCCACGGGCAGCGCGGCGGCCCCTTCAGGTCACTGCAGGCGGTGCGTCAGAGCGCTTCACAATAGGAACAGAAATGATCCATGAGAAGAATACGATACGAGTGAACACGTTACAAAAGTTAAGTTACATGAGGCAAAAGTGACAATTGTGAGCAAACAAAATACAAGAGGTAGCAAAAGGTACATTACAGGAGGAATAGACTGGGACCTCGGCGAGAGGGAGGGTGTGGGGGCAGGACTTAAAAAAAGAGACAGAAACGCCCACGGATCGCATCAAGCCGGGGAAAAGAGTAATTGACACACATCTCTTCCAATGGCTAGCCTCCATTTACGTAGCTAGCCAATGGAAGAGAGAGGCGGGTTAAAGCCTCACACTGTTGAAGTCATGAAATCTTCGGCTCCGCCCCCCACTGCTTCGCAGTGCGACGGTAGCCTCGACCTAAAAATATAGGCGGATGGATGAGGCAGGGAGAAACACAAAAAGAAAATTCCTATAGAAGGAAAAGACATTCGCACTCACAAGTGTATCCAAAGTGGGTAACCACATATGTGATGTACGGTGCAGATGGGTTTTAATCTCCTGAGTATGAGATTTCTGGACAATCTAAAAGTGGGTGTTTTCAGGGAGAAACACACCAGAAAGAGAGCAACACAAAGGAGTGTGGCAAACACTTGAGAAAAAGTAAATGCCCACGAATGGGCCAGACCCGAAAGTGCTTTTCTTGCCCATGAAGAGTAGTGGAGCAATGGAGGAGCATTTAGAGTGGAGCAACTGAGGAGAAGGAAGGGGGAAGCAAAAGGGACTGAAACGATAAAATAACAAGCATTTGCAATGCAACAGTTCTTGTATTCGTGACTGGTTCAGCCATTAGCATCCGAAATGTAAAAATTA
Organism: Lissotriton vulgaris; assembly: GCF_964263255.1. Taxonomy (NCBI): domain Eukaryota; kingdom Metazoa; phylum Chordata; class Amphibia; order Caudata; family Salamandridae; genus Lissotriton; species Lissotriton vulgaris. Next base: position 406,168 of record NW_028240941.1, on the reverse strand, counting down.
AGTAAGGAAAGAAATTCCAGGAAGCAAGGCTAGGATGTAGTGCCCCACAGGCTGTTACTAGATGTCCCTCGTGGAGTTGTAAGGTGACCTTTGTTAGCCACATAAGGTACAGCACCCTTAATGCAAGTCTCAGCTGCAATATTTCAGTTTCTAATTGTATTAAGGATGTAGTACCTTAATGTGGCTAATAGAGGTCCCTTTACAACACCACAGGGACACCTAGTAATATTCTGCACCCTTTACTTGTTTAGTGCATTTGCAGCTGCCATTAATGTTACTAAAAGGGCACAATGTAACTTTTACAAAATTACGTGTGAGCCTCGCAAAATAAAAGGGGAAACGCATTTTTAAACAAAGCGCAGTGATGCAGAAGAGCACACTAATATAAATCATCGCTGTAGAAGGTGAAAAGAAAGGAATTTACGAAGCAGAAATGCGGGGTAGAGGTTGCCTGTTTTGACTGTCAATGCTTTATTTTGTGACAAAAAAAAGGTAGGTTTATTTTTCCCTTTGGTGCAATGAAAGGATCAACAATCAGGGAGTGTGGTGGTGAAAACTGCATATTCATTGAAGATGATCGCATCCAGGTGCTAATGTGCAAGCATCTACATTAATTTCAAAACATTTCCCAGCTAACAGGCACCTGAGGAGGTTACGAAAATAAGCACCTGCTATAATGTGGTTAACATACCTGTATTTAAATCTAGATTACGAGAATTATTCTGCACTTACACTCCCAGGGTTGTGGCATCTTGCAGCGGGTGGAGGCGCATATGGAAGCCAAGATCTTGAATCTGCAGCCACAGGTACCGGGTGTGCCATGGCTGGGCTCAGCTCTAACTCATTTGGAAATATGGGTCCGGTGCAGGGCAGGCCCATCATGGCAAAAGCAACAGGGGAGTCAGAGGCGTGGTGAGCAGTAGGAACGTGCACTACTACCAACTGGGAATGAAAGTCCCGCCTTAGTGATCATACAAGCACAGTGCTACGAGTGTAGCGCAGTCTTTGTGTAGCCTGATTTTTGCTGTAGTAACGACTGTAAGCAGTTGTCGCAGCTGTGCAGAACAAAATTTATGACGTTTCCGCCATTGTTAAAGTTTTAGCGAGGCATGTCTATGTGAAGAAAAAGAATTTGCATCCATGTCTTATGGGCGAGCCGCTTATAAGAAAAGAAAGGCATGGCCGCCATTGTGGACCATAAAGCGTGCCGAGCTGGTGGGAAAAAAAGAATGTCTTATAAAAACAAACAAAAGAGAAAGCCAGAAGTGTTGTGCTGCTTTAAAAAAAATATATTAGAGCGTGGGCAACGTTAATGGCATGCCGGCCATTGTTGAAGTGCTACTTAAAAATAGACAAGCGGGTTACCTGAGAGCATGTATTGCACGCAATAGCAGAAAGTAATTTAAGAAAAATAGTGCTCACAGAGTGTAAATAAAACATGATGAGTAACAACACATGTTACAGGGGCAGTCCTCATGTGAGATTACAACAGGAGAAAAGGAGGTACTTCGGTGTGACTACTAAGCCTAATCATGAATCAAAAGCCACCATTTACAAAGGACAGTAACAGGTGCCAATTGAAAAGATGTGCAGAAAATGGGTGGAGCTTCAAGCCCACACCTGAATATAGCATGCCTTGAAGAGACCGCGCTGCCTAGGCGAGACCTAACAATATAGGCAATAAGGGAGTTGGATAAAAGCAGCACACAAGAAAGATAGCAATGTGGGGGAATGTGGAAACTTAAAAAAAATGTAATGCTTTTGCGGGGCCGCAACAGATGGAAAGCAGGTGGGTGAAACAATAGAGAGTGGGATACAGTAAAAATAAAGCCAGATTAGGGAGAAGACACAGGGGCAGGATAGGTCACACCCTTCACATGCCCGCATCAAACACCACCAAGCAAGCTCTGAGCTAAAACCCTCAAGGGATTATGAAAAAAGGAAGGCCAAGAAACACCTGATGCCGAGGCCTGGAGGCTGGCTGCAAGAAGGTAGGTTACATCTGGAGTCATGTTGAAAGAAAAGCCCAGAATAGATAGGGCTGGCCAGTCCTGGTTGTTTGCCTATGCCCCATAAGTATATGTAAGGGGAGGAGGGGAAAGGCAGCAAACAAGGGAGAAAGCAACACTGAGGGTTAAGACAGTATGGTTAGCTAGGGATGTGCACGCAAGAGAGAGAAGCACATGAGGGAGAAAGTACCACCAAGCTCAGGTGTCGCATTTGGTCAGCTAATCCATAAGAAGAAACAAATGAGAGTGAAACAAAGTCAACAAAAGGACGCAGTGGGCAGGTTCGAAGTCCACTGTTAGTTCTTGGTGTAGCCCAAAAAGGTACACTTGCAACCACTTAAAAGCTGCCTGATTGGGGAGACCAGGAACGGTAAAGCAAATAAATGAGACATCAAAGAGGAAAAGAGAAAATCAAACATCTTACTTAAGCAAGTGTCCCAGTACCTGTGGCTATGAGCATAGAAAAACCAAAGCTGGTGATGGACGGAGCGTAGACAATACAAACACTCACCTCCAGCCAACTGATCTGGGTTTAATCCATCACAGTTCTTTAGCTCACTCTGCCACCCCAGTTCAGACATGGCCATATGCAAATCAGTCTGACCCTGTGCCTCATGGGAGCAGTCCAGCCCGAACTGCCAAGCCATGTCTTCCCTGGACCGGAATCAAGTTTCCCTGGACCGGTTTCTGGCATTACAGCCGGGCTTGCTTGACTCCAGTGGCAAAGTGAGCAAGGGACTGACATCTGAGCATACCCTGCCAACTTAGGGCGTCCTAAGTTGGCAGGGTATGCTCAGACGTGAGTCCCTTGCTCACTTTGCCACTGGATTCAAGCAAGCCCGGCTGAAGACGGCTGAAATGCCAGAAACCGGTCCTGGGAAGCTTGATTCCGATCCAGGGAAGACATGGCTTGGCAGTTCGGGCTGGACTGTTCCCATGAGGCACAGGGTCAGACTGATTTGCATATGGCCATGTCTAACCTGGGGTGGCGGAGTGAGCTAAAGAACGGTGATGGATTAAACCCAGATCAGTTGACTGGGGGTGAGTGTTTGCATTGTCAACGCTCCGTCCATCATCCCCATTGGTTTTGCTATGAGCATAGCCAGCTCGTTTCATTTGAACATGAGGGCTCATCATATATGGGGCACAGTTTCTCAGGGAGACTCCAGTTGGTTTTTCTGTTAAACCAATCCAAGCACAAGAGGACCAAGCACATAGTCTTCCACCTAGACAACAATCACCTGGACCCTGAACCAGGTTTACTTCGGCTACCTTCCGTGAGCTTATCTCCGTAGACTGTGTATTGCTGTTTCAGACTTCTGCATCTATTTTGTATATTGCACAGCTAGATTATTATCCTAAGCCAGATGTATTTCATTTGGTAAAGTTCACCAATTCCTCAATAAATACCCTCCACTTTAACTAGTATTTGCAGTTGGCTAACCTTCTCTGACTCCTGTTAACTAACATTCAATCTCTCCAATCCCTTTTTCTTTAAACCTCTTGAAGGCAACACTCACCGATCTGCTATCAAATCCTATCCTAGTAGGATTATGTACTCCTTATTACTCTGAAACTGCAGGAACTAATAATGCCAACTTCATAACCTCTACCCACCAAGTTCACTGTGCTTCCAACGTCATTCTCTTAGAACTTTCTGCTGTACACATTCTCAATACTTGGCATTGTGTACCTCACGCGCTGGTTCTGCTCCTATTCTGCTGACAACCATCTGTTCCCATTTCATCCTCTTCTTCAGCGCTGGCTCTATGGGGTGCCTCAAAGCTCAATCGTGGCCCTCCTCCAATTCGAAGTGGCAGAGACAGGGTAGTTTGCACCCTGGAAACCCCAAAACTGCACTTTTCAGCCCGCTGCGGGACCTCTGCTTTCACCTGAGGGGATCCTATTGTCAACCCTAATTGGGTCAAGTTTTTTACTACTTTATAAAGGTATCTTTATATAATCTTCAGCTTACTTTATCTTGATAGTGATGTGTTACCTTTGCTAATGTTCTTAATGTGATCCCTGTCACTGTGTAGATTATTGACTCTGTTCTATTGAATTTCCATTAGATCAACAACGACTAACAGCGGCAAGAAACATGTCGACCCGCCTATGCAAAACACTTTGAGTTCACACAGATCACCTATGGTGTCAGCTGGTACTATTATATTTTTAAACAGACAAGATGTCCTACCTATTAGACTGTTAGGGTAATACTTACTCAATTTTTAAAAACACTTTCACTCACACCAATCTACACTAGCAGCCCCACACCTACACCACACGTCACATACTATAAAAATAAAAGATCTCCTGCAAAGAAATGTAAATTGATACTTGTATAGCGCACTACTCACCCGCAAGGGTCTCAAGGCGCTTGTACGAATACCGCTGTGGAACCCATCCTGGCTTTCCCTGTGAGGCGTCCACTCCTGGGCACCCCAAAGGTGGAGGCCAGGCATCCTTAGCGTTGTGGGGGCCGTTGTGGAGATTAAGTAAGCTATTGCCCAGAGTTGCAGAGTGGGACTCCATGATTGGAATAGGCACCGAGGCGAGAATTATCAGGTCCGTGGAATTTTGAGCCCAAGACCCGCCGAGGCGGGGAATTGAACCCTGGTCCCGGGCTAGACCTCTGCATCAGGGTCTGCCGCTCTAATCATTGAGCCACACTTCTCCCTTGTAGGTGCCTGTCCGGCATTGTAGCACCAACCCAATGAGGAGCATGCCCTCTGATGAAACATGACATGTGTGAGGATTCTTGCTCCAGAACAATCAGACCCGCCCACCCCTTGCTGATTCCTCAGTTCATCACTGATCTGCCTTTCGTATTTTCTTCTAAGGAACTCCATACCCCTTTGCTGTTACTTTAGATTGATTGAGTAGTATGTATGCTGGACCTATATGTGCTCATTGTCCCCTTGTTTGTAAATTCCTCCTGCAAACACTTAATTCACATTGCCACCTTCCCCTGTGAGATCATCTCTTTGCTCTGCAGCTCCTGTTTTCTGTACACTGAGGACACTGACAATTTCTCTTCCTAATTCTGCCTCCTTTTTCAGTCTCCAGTATTTGACTGCCTTACTGCTAAACCAATGGATTGCTCTTAGATTCCACTGATGCACTTGCCCAATATGGAGGACTTCGATTTTCCTGCTTCCTCACCAACTACATTTCTATCGGGGTCCATCTCTATTCTCTTTTCTACTCACACATTCTTCCTATGTAATCCTCACCTCCCCACTCCTAGTCTGCCAAAAAATTGGGCGTAATTTTTCACAGGAAGTAGCAGATTAAGTCCTTCATTTTATGGCCATGTTTAAACTGCTGCATTTCCTTCCAAACTCTAAACACAGAACATCTGTATCCCCCAAGCTATCTAAATTAGCCACTCTTTTAGACATTCTTGTCAAGCACATGTATTTTAGAGATGTATTTCCCTAAGCACTGTCATTCCGATAGGCATATAATCATTAAGAGTCTTGGGAGAAATACATGTAGTTAATAAATGTTGGGAGAGAAAATGTAGAATGTTTTAGTGGGGGCCAGTGACCACCACGATTATCCACAAACAACAATGCTGGAAAATGCATTCCAATGAATTTCATCAAATAAAAAAACGGTAAAAGCCCCCAAAGCAATGAAGCATGTTTTTGGAGCAGGCAGCTAGAGTGATAAATGACATTAAAATGGAGATATTGAGGCGGTGCCATCTATGTCTAAAGTATAAAAAAAATATTTTCCTGTATTTAGAAAATACCTACTGTATACTAATGATTCACGCCCACTGCTCAGTAATGAAACTCAAAAATACAAAGGCTTTATGAATGCAACAAAAAAACGAAGACTTCATGAATCACCTCATTACTCAAAAAGATGAACTGTTTACATACCTTACATTGGATTGAAAGGCAATGACCAATCAGACAGAGCACTTAAAGAAGACATTTAGATGAATAGGCGCAGATAGAATACATGTTACTGACAGATGTGGTGGGAGTGGTCTTGGGTGCAGCACGAGGGGTGAATTAAGAAAAGTACAGACCTCAAATTGCCTACACCATGGTCCAGATAGACCAAGCACCATTTTCCTCACCTACTTCAAGATGCACTGCTGGCCTCCTCCTCCACTCTCTGTAACCACACTACATTCATCTCCACACTCTACTGCTAAAAGTAGCAATGGTGCTAGTTTTTTTTATAAAGCCACTGGGGCAACTTACATTTCTTTGAAATAAACATCATTTGTTTCAAGGGGTATACAAAACTCTAAGCATATAATGAAGAGTTGAAAATAGCAGACAATCTAATATACATTGAAGATTATTAACAGGTTTCAATCTTGCATGACCAGGGTAGCCCACAGTGTTCTTTGTAAAATGAACTGGTTTATCAAGGCGCACATTGTATTGTCATTGACAGTCAAGCTTTTCTTCATTGTAGCCATGGAAAGCACAAACAGTTTTAAATGATTTGCACTAATACAAACAACAACGTCACATGCAAATGCACTGATTGTGTAGTTTTCACGTTTTGATTGACCACATTAAAAAAAATAACATTTGGGTGCCATCTTGGTTCCATGTCATGTATCTTTCTTTATTTTGGGAGAAAGTGAATCAGCAATCTCAAATTATGAATCTTTTGTTGTTTTCTGTTCCCATGTGAGATGCTTTCTTTATGCAATTATTGTAGAAAATGCATTTGGTCCAAGCAATGCTCTGCAGGTGCTCATTAGCATCTCATCATGCTGCAGATAACAAAGTCGAAAGGAGGGTTAAAGTAGCCTACCAGTGTAGTAGCCTGAGTAAATAATGAATGTAGTTATCAGTTTGTGCCTTAACCTGATTGGCCCTTCACCTGGGAATCACATAGGTGTATCAGTTGACCATTGTGTGGTTTAAGTTAATTCAGTGTAAAAGATTCTCCAAAATCTTATTTGCTTGACTCATAGGCATATTGTCAACGGTAATGTCAAAAGATACAGATGATGGCCCTTTAAGGCAGTCACGAGAAGCAAACTGGATGGTCCTTAGTGGATACTAAGGACAAAAGCAAACCCTTTCATCAGATACAGAGACACTGTTGCCTGGTGCACACCTGCTTACCAACTCTGTCTCTAGATTCTCACTTTCCTCGTCTCCCAGCCATTGGCCCCAGGACTATTCTAAAGGGGCATGGTCACCATCTATTATGGGAAGGATGTTGTGCGTTACCTATCCTGGTGCAGACATGTCCAAGAGGGACATGCAGTAGCATAAGCATCCACACATTTTTTTCTCCTAACAATTGTATTGTCTATTATTCTTTGCCTTACCTTTTAATTAAAGTTTTGCCTTACCTTATTAAGTTACGCTCTGCTCGCATCTATGTACAATTTTACTAGCTCATCATGTTAGCCTCTCTTACCCTTTCCTCAATGTTACCCAACTTTTTTCCCCCTCCATTACTGTGAAGAGCTCTGATACCCTTCGGGGTCTTGTTCGCGCTATACAAAACTTTAAATAAATTAACTAATGCATTCATGTATTAACTGATTCACAACTACCTGAATTTTGAGGTTATCCTCAGTCAGAGGATAGTGCTTCCTAAACCCAAACTTGCACAACAATTTGCATGGGGCAAAGCACTCTAACACAGAATACTAAGTCAGAGCAGTAAATGTCCGGGATGTGGCCCAACGGCTAAAGCGTTCAACTTCCAAGCTGGAGGACTGGGCTCAAGTCTCGACAGGGACGCTCAACATGCTGTGATTCTGGACAAATCGCTTAGGGGCCGTAATACGAAGTCCGCCCAACATCATCTCGGTGTGAGAACCGGCCGGCCATAGGTCTGCAATTCTGCACCCCCCTATTACGATGCAACCGCATATGGTGCAGTCGCAAACTTACATTTCTCTAAGGAAGCTTATGCTATGGTCGCAAACTAGCGACAGCACAAGCTCCCATCCAGAAATGGGAGTTTTTGAGTCCCAGCACTGCATGGCAGGCACCTCTGGGTGCCTGCCACCCGGTGCAGGGATTTACACAGGGGCACCGGCCCCCAACTGGAGACTGCTGAGGGAAGGGGGCCCTGCTAGGGGCCACCCTGAATCACTTTCTGACAGGCTCTCCATGTCGGAAACCCCGACATGGAAAGCCTGTCTGAAACGGACATCATAATCCTGATGGCGTAAACGTCGTCCTCAAGGGATTATGACAGCCTCCTTGAGCACATCTGAGGCCAGCCGGAATGACTGGCCAGTTTAAACTGTTACTAGGTAGTTTAAGTCTATCACAGAAGCAAAAATGAATGAGAGCTATTCTAATGAGGTCATTTCAACTAACTGGCCGGGGCCCCTGTGCTGCGAATGGAACCTCCACTGTGGCAGCTCCCCCAGCACTGCAGGTCTGCTTAGTAGGTGCCATGTTAAATAGCACCTACTCTGCACATTGTTGTTTAGAGAAAACCACATTCCAAATAGTAAGCTTTATTTCTACAAAAAAAAAAAATGGCCACGACATAGTACAAACTTGCACCAAACTGCAACATATACAAATTGTGCCCTCATCTTTCACATTCTACAAAGCAAAACAATCATTATTCTGATACTGAGCAAACTTGACTACTACTCTAACTGCTTCCTTGGTCTCCCCAGTTGATTTATTTTGGTACCTCAAAAGAACCACAATTTTCCCCATCTGTACATTATTCAGCATTCACTTACTGCCCCTCTAAGAGCCAAGCTACCTGCACATGTTCTAAACTGACTCATGTACATGTTTCGGTTCCTCAACTACAACCTCAGATCCTGATTCCAAATGGTCATCTGCCTAGCCCTCTCTATTTGGGTCCTTTTCACTGCTAGTATTCCGGCACTAGGATTCATTGATGCCACCTTGTGATGTAATATCAATATAACAAAGTTCGAAACAAGCATTGGCAAAGCCAATAGGTCTCGCCTACTCAAGATGGACAAGGGGAGAGAAGGATTAAACAAGCGGGACTGGCAATGGTGAGGGTAGGAGAGAACAAGCAAAATGGACAACGAAGGGTAGTAGGGGACCCTGCAGGACGGACTAATTTCAAGCAATGCAGACAATGGGAGGGTGAAAAGTGGGAGAGAAGAAACAGCAGAACAACATGAGGGTAGGATAGAAAAAGCAACATAGACAACGACTGGGGAAAAAATGAAAGACAGAAAGAGTACTTCAATCATAGCACGAACAGCGGAAAAACACTAACCAAAACGAAACAATCAGAACGCAGTCCATGCTTCAAATGAGAGAACAGGAAGCCAACGAATTGAGAGCAATGGCAGTCTCCAATCCACTTTTAGATTACAAAATGTCATGTAAGTGACTGCGCATGCGCAGTCTCAGGTGAAACCTAAAAAGGCATCCAATGTACTATGCCTCTTACTGAATACATGAATTCCTTCTCTGCAACCCCCTGGGAATAATATGAAAGTGGATTCTTATGTTTGAAACTTTAGGCTCTCATGTGTAATTGCATCTTCATATCTCACATGTGTCCATCTAGTCATGTATTTCTGTGCAGCATCTTTGCAACTTCTAGTTGGGACAAAATGTACAGTGCTTAACACTGACATTGTAATCTAGGCAGAGAAATGTGAACAACTGGCCACCTGGTTCTTATTGTTCACTCACCATAACTAGTGAAACCAGGGCCATGTAAACATTTGGGCTAAAGAGGATCTGTCCATTAATACAATTAAAGGCTAGACTTTGACATGCTGTTGATAACATTGCTAGCGTGTATGCCAACCTGCTCTCTTGCATGCTGTATCTTTAATCATGAGCACTTTTTTCATGAATTGGTACACGTTGTCATGGTAATATTCTTAATGCGATAATTGCTTAAGATTCCTTCATTTAAAACCAATCACCATGGGCTATAGGCTTGTCGGACCATAGTGTAATTCATTGTTAATGTTCACTGTTCAATCTCTCTCTTCCTCAGAACCCCATGATGCAAATCCCCTGTCTTGACAGTTCCTATAAATGTGTTCGGATTGTTCATTTCACGTCTGTTCTTATAGGAGAATATTAAAGAGCACTATTTGATTTCTGGAAAGTTATTACTCATTTAACCAAAGCGTGCATTTCTTTATCACACTGGATCACTTCTGCCTGGGATGCTTACTGGTTAGATTCATTGCAACATCTCCATCTTGGAGTAGAACTAAGAATATTAAATAATGTTTATTGAGGCCATGGTGTATTAAACAATAAAGGTAGGGTAAACATTGGAGTAAAATCAAGTTAATACAGTTTGTACCTTCTCAGAGGTAAATTAGCGATCTGAACCAGTAGTTACATCCATACGTTGCATGACTAGTAAGAGGCTCACTCGTGAAGGACGAGATATTGTTCTATATTCTACAAATAACGGTTTTGAAATTTGGCAGCTTAGAGCCATACATATAAAACCGCCCAACAAAATCCACAGCCTGTACATTTAATGTTTAAAATACACCAACATTGTTCTGGCGTATTCTCAATGGCATTCCTGGGACCAAAATACAGATATATGCTCCAATCTGAATTCAAATGTATCTGTTCTCATTTTTCGGTCCGGTAATTGGGAGATATATTGAAAACTATTCTCCGAGCCTAATGAATTTATGGTAAGGGTGAGTGACAGCTTGGATTCCAAGCAGGCTTGATCTCTAATACTCGAAATTTGAGAGGATAGATTTTTCATTTCTAGTTTTAAGCTAAACTGGACAAGTAGTTGACTCTCAACTAGCTGGGCATAAAGGGCTTTTAATACTAGTATCTGATTTACTGCTGAGGAAGCCCACTTACATTCACTTCTTTGAAGCTTACTCCAACACAGTTTGGAGATTTTATTTTGCTTTTTGAGTGAACATGAGTGGGGATCTCTTAGTGAATGCACAATAGCCAAATTGTACCAAGAAGTGAGATTGAACTAAAGTCTAACCGCTTGGATCACTGTACTCGTTAGGAGATTCAATATGCATTTCCGTGTATATTTCTCCAAAGCATTCCACAAGACGTTGTTATTTAAAGCTAATTATTCTGCCCCATCCAGACCCTAGGGGCCAGAGGGGAGAAATGTGTTCATAGAAGCTATTATTAGTGATTGTATGGAAAGGTCACTGAAATCTAAACTGCATTTTTTAATTTTCCATATTGTGTCATGCACAACTATGTGATAAAAGTGATCCGAACAGCTCAAAATTTCGAGATAGATCAATTCTAAGTATTTGTAAAATGTAATTTTCCCCACATGGGTGCCATCCAGGTACTATGAAAAATATTTGTTCCTGAAGTTGTAGCAATTTGAACTCTTCGAGACACTGAACATCATCTACTTGTGTTTTTATCCCATGATACATTTTCCTCAAATTACTATTTGCTTATTAACAAGATTTACATAACAATTTACGATTCCTAATGAACAGAGATGCTCAATTATCTGATGAAGCTAGACTGGTCATGATCAAGTCTTCTAAGCAGGAGACTACTCCTTTTATCAAACCTGTGTTGTGTAATTTCGTAAATGGGACCGTTTTTCCAAATGCTTACTATGCATTAGGGTGGTGAAACAGTGAGGATATCAAGATGAAAGGGAACCCCCTATTCTGTAAAGGCCTTACAGTTTGTTTAATTTATGACATGCATAGGCCTGTGTATGCTACCGTTGAAATTTCGGAATCCCACATTTTTTAAGTAGGGAAAAATAATCTGTCACAAACATGTATGCAATGGGACATAACTGGTGGCCTACCGGAAATGTTTGTCCTGCAGGAGAATCAGTATGTTTACACCCATGCAGACACATTAACCCTTCAGAGGCCAACACACTGCACATCAGGATACACCACATAAGATTTTAAATTAGGATGAAATTGAGCCACGAGAATACTATAGGACTGCAATAGATCATTTAATGAGGAAACAACCAATAAGCGTACTCTTTTAAATTCATGAAGACAGACCGGTTGATAAAAATGGCCTCCAATGAAATGCACTTTACTCTTTTTTTTCTTTTATACTACAGTCATGTCCTTCCTAAAACCCTCCTGCATCTCAGAAAGTGGTAATTGTGTAATGCAGTAGTCAACCACTCCAAAACGATGCTGGGAGATAAGTCGTTTTGGGATGAGGAGTCTGTAGAGGGAGAATGAACATTGTAAGCCTTGTTCAGGGAACCTCCACTAATGGGCTGATTCTTTTTAGCTTTCATAATCATTTGATGGCTTGGTACATTACATTTTAGGTCACTCAGACAACTAGTGTATTTGGAAGTGGTAGACTTGTGGCATCAATAGATAACTCCCAGCCAGGAACAGAGGTGGGTGGTTATTGATGGATTCTGGAACAAGAAATTGTCTGTCACGTCTTCTGAGCGGCTGCACCAAGAGCCACCTGGTCATACAGTGATGAAAAACATGCCATGATTTCATCAGGATTCAGAAAAACTATGAGACTCTCATGAGTTTCTAATTCTGTACTGAAATGATCACAGGTATCTCCTCAATGTATGACACAGCTTTTGAACTTGCAAACATTAGTCAAGAGCAATAGAAATTACTTGACCTACAGTGGTATATAATAGAAAAACAATATATTTCTGCACTATTATGAAGGCCAAGGGAGCAAAACTTATGTTTTTCTCAACTTGCCTGATACACATTTGTTGACATCTCAGAGTAGACTACTACAATACAGAATTGGAGATACCAATGACTACCTGTAGCAAACTACTAATTAGTCGCTGGCTAATACTACATAGTAGTCCCCTTGCGTTCATAAATTTTTTAATGCTTTCTATTTGTGACTAATTCTTACTGCGCCGTAAAATAGCCACTGAAAGTCACAATTCATGTGAACTGTGCTCAATAAACACATTAGTCTTTCCCTTTGCTTCTTCAGAACTCTACTGTTGTTAAATAAGTGGATAAAAAGCAAAAGCTGATCATTTAGAAATGTGTTCATGATCACAATGTCGGTGCTGGAATTGGGTTATTTGTTTAAACTGATAATACATACATCACTGATCATACAGTCCTAGACATCAGTGCCATAATCTTGCCCTTGAGATAATTAGCAAGGCAGGTATTGCTCATTTGAACAGAATCATGCAACTGCAAATAATCAATGAATCTTTGAGTCAATTTCCATGTACCTCTTTGAGGTACAGATGTCTATTTCTACTGCTCGAATGTGATGGCTAACAACTCAGATGCTGAAACAATGGATTTTAATGGAGGTTTCCCCAGTTTTGGCAGAATAATATGTAATATTTATAAATTAGTTTAGCACATGACCAGGGAGGTCGAGAGGAGGATAAAATACTTAAAAGTACAGGATACCAGAGTGAAAACTCAGACTATGAGACACAAACAGTGGTTGGCAGTAAGAAGCAGACGTCAATCAATGAAGCCAGATCACGGGGATAGCATAAATCACGATCAGCCTACTTGATTTGCAGAAACTTCCATCTCAGCCCTGTGCCCTGCAAGGTTTTTCATTTAAATCTGCAAAGCCCATACATGGCACCTGCTGTCCGAAAGTACCTGGCTTCTTAGCAATAAGGAATATCTACAATTCTCTAACAGAAAGGTGTCTCAGCATTCCTTAATCATAACCAGGCTGACAGAGAGAAAGACCTTAGTGCCCAGAGATGTTTGACCGATTGTCCACTACTGTGATTCTGGAGCTCCAACAGATTCCTTCTGCACAATTACCTTGGTAAGACTGCACTAATAGACTATATGCTCACTCTTCATTAGTCAAAAACCTGATTTGTTGGGACTTACTGCCCTGAACTTTTGAATTGTGTTATTGTTCTTCTCAATGCACAAGTGGAGCTATAACTTAGGAGTGTAATTGTATAACTAACTTTACAAATCTAATTCTAATTTTAAAGCTATATTCATCATGCTACCAGAAAGAGTTTATGTGGATAATTTGGGTACCAATGATATTTTAACTCTATTCATACATCCGGATCACAATAGCTTATCTTCATTTTGAAGTGTACAAGCAATTTATAAGGGATTCTGCCCTAGGCACAATCACTGGGAATATTTTCCATCTCATTCATAGGATGCTGTTTAGGGGTAGATATTTTTTCTTTAAAACACCTTAAAACTTCACGAGTACATGGCAACTAATGTCCTCATGATATTGTCTCTGTATGATGGACTCTCAAGCTTTTGATAATAAAAAGATTTTTTTTGTAAACAAAAATCTTCACACTAAAACAATTTTCATCTACATTTTATTCATATTCTGTATACTTTCTCCTATTAGAGTTCGAATGCATGTAGCAGTGGGAGAGGATTGTATGTGCTAAAGAATGCACTAACCGGACACCCCAAGCCATGGGTTTGTTGGGGCTACATCTTCTATCTGACTGTGCATTAAACTGAATAGTTTTGTATTTTTTGCCACTGTGTCGGTTGCTGTGATATATCATATTGGAGACATAGTTGCAAGGACTTCTAGTTTAGACTTTCAATTGATTTGGTTTTACACATTAATTGGGGAAGGCATATGCCGTAATTTCATTTCATTTTACACCCTTGTAATCCTATCTGGATGTTGCACCACTTTGGAAGAATCCTTTCACTTTACCAGGCCAACCTAAAAAGGAAATTAAACATTAGGGAGCAGGCTCATCTTTGTGTACCTTCTTTTGGGTTAAGACCACAATACTCCCAATCCACGATACCAGCCCTAGTTTTTTAAATGGTATTGATGATCAGAAAGAGAATGCGGAGCCCGAATATTCGAGTTTAAGTTTTAAATGGCTGTTTGAAATTACATAAAGGGCCAGTCGCATACAACATGTAATTGTAGTGATGCCAAACATCGCACACTGGTGGTTGATGTGGTAACTAACAAGTTAATGAAGCATGCCTGCCACACTAGAAAGCAAACTCAAAACCTTCAACCAGTATCTTTCTGAATTAATCAAATTAGGACAAATTGTGTCGTCTGCAGACCAAGTGTGACTATCTTCCAGTAGGACCAGAGTGAATCATTCTCTAGAATTACAGTGGACATCTTATTGCAAGATTCTGCTGTAAACTTTGTTTTCCTTTTAGAAGTGTCAGCTTATATTCTGTCCACTGTTGCATGGATTGTTAGCATTCACGCTAATAGAAAAGTCACATCTTTACCTTTCTTAATTAAGGCATCATTGACTATCTTTTCACATTACATTCGGAGCCAAACAAAGATTCAACTCACTCTGACATGCAAAGGGAGTGACTGTATGGTAATTATTTTGCCATATTCAAAGTGTATGTGTTTTAGAAAATGCAAAAAGGTTCTCAAATTCCCTAATTTCTAGTAAGTATTAAAGGCCATAGTCGCATTGCAATCCAATTTGACTCTTAGAATGGTATGTATTTTTTTGTGCCAAATTCTGCATTATTTATTCTAATATAATTGAGGCCAATTTTTCCATGAAAGAGAAATTGTGACATTCGGCACATGTTGTTACACGAATACCAATAGGTTTGCAGGGACAGCAGAATGTATTATTATTTTATCTCTTAATTTAGAATCGAATATGCTCTTCCCCTATAGTAATAGCAAAATGCCAGATGCTCGAACACAACATTGCCATTTCTCATTATATATAAATGACAAAGCTTCTGGTTTTATTTAAAGCCACCATCCAATAGGATTAACCTCTAAATACAAAAACACAATATCAAGAAACTAACCATCAATGAAAATTCCTGAAACGTCAAGAATGCCCAGATTACAAAGTGCTTCGGCGCTATACAATGGTAGAAACGTGCTATATAAAACCCCCTACACAATATTGACTTTGCTTACAGGCATACTATTTAGAAGATTCTGTGGCAAGCATGGAAATGTGCGGTTGAATTTCCATTTTGGATTTGATCCTAAGACATGCTTATAACATCAAATTTATGTTAACTGAGCAAGCAACCAGTTCATAAAACTACAAAGTTGATCCTTGCTCTTGGAATTTCCTGAATTAAGAACTGAAGAAGCACTGACAAAACGTACCTTAATCCTACTCTTGAGTTTTTGCAAGGAATTGAAAAACTCACAACAGACTGAAGGGCCTATTTGAGGTTCCGCTTTGTGGAAAGGTCCAAAACAAATATCATAGAGATTGAGGAAGCAACTCAGCAGCAAGAGCTCCAACAATTACCAGATCATAGCTCCAAGTGGAGCATGAGTATCCAGGAAACCTCATATCATCTGCCACCCAAAACACTAAAAATAACAATAAACAAGACAACCTATTGGCTTCTATAAATGTCACTTTAGCCACCACACTAAATGCCTTGACATGGCAGTCTGACAAATTGGAACTGCAACGTGATTTAATTCAAGCTTGGGCTATCTCAATATTAAAAATAGAGGAACGATTCAGCTTCCCGGCAGAGAGATTAAAAATGCTGGAGGCTCACAAATCCCTTGACCATCATGCACCTGCCATCGGATTGCGGAGAAATTGTGTACCCTGTACCCTTAACCTAATGATAACTGACATAAAATCAGCCTTGCAACTACAAGTAAGAAACACACTTAGGAGGCCTGATCCAAAACCAACAGACAAGGAAACTGGAAAAACTGAGCAAAGAGTGACTTGCATATTGGAGCCTGCTGGTAAGGTAACATCATTAGCATCCTCACTGCCGGGCACGGCGTCACTATTGAAAGTTCTTTCAAAATCTTCTCTGCACACTCTGGTGGTAGGAAACTACACTAAGGAAGTCTACCAACCTCCCTGACTACAAGAACTGGTTCTAGAAGTTAAGGATAAAACCTTTCACAATCATTTTTATGATAGAACAACATCTGGAGAAAAGCAATGGTCCGTAGCCTTATCAAAAAGAGCAAAAGAAAGATAACAGGAGGCCAGAAGTAAGGCCAAGCAAGAATCGTTCTCAAACCTGCTGCTGCCTAAGCAAAAAAACATCTGACAACAAATTTCCCAGCGTATACCCAATGTTCAACGGCAGTGGGAAAGAGAAGAACGAATTCAAACCTGTACAATCAATTGCTTCCCCACTCCATGTAATTCAGGTTTCACCACCCAAGTCAAACACAAACTATATTATTTATTTATTTATTTATTTATTTAGTGTTTTCTATAGCGTGAACATGACCCTGCAAGGGGTTTCAGAGCGCTTTATGGCAGTATTTCAACATTAGACCCTTTTAGAACCATAAATTGCAAATCACAAACTCTTTACAACAGTACACTTCAGGGAAGCATATAAACATATTTAACGATCAACAATTGAGTTAGTATCAAAGCGCATTAAATCACACCACCACATGTGTTACATATATACCCGCTCATGTGTGGGAAGTGAGAGGCTGGCGGATGACTGTAAGCAAACATGGAAAGATTGTATCCATTGGTACTGCTGCAAGGTCTTATTGTAGAAATGTTCTCATATAGAATGATTTTGCTTCTTTTTTTAATGCTGCAATGGATGGAATTCTTCTAAATCTCAGCAATTTTATTTACTGTTCCAGGAACAAATCAGCAAGGGAAGCAACAATCAACTATGCAAGACCAGAAGGAAACTCTACCCAGAAATAGAAAAGAACCAGAATCAACGCAATTGACTGCACCCCTACCCCACAGCACCGTGACTCTAGCTCACTCTCCACTCAAGCAAAATGACAGTTTCACCTTAGTCCAAAGCCACTTATTTCCACCATAATTGTCTATTACCCGTGCACAGAGGGTGCAGCAGTTATTTGGCTTGGTGCCGAAAGAAGCTCCGCAGGAATTTCACTCATCTGTAAAAGAAAATGGTGATCCGCAAGGAGCATCAACTCTGCAAGACAGGATTAGATCAACCTCCAATGAACACTCCCCCTATCCCAAACTCACAATAAAGATCAAATTGAAAAATGTCTAGACGAGGACCGACCAATTAAGCTGGTCCTCATTCCATTCTACCTGTCGGAGGGGAACCATGATGGCTTGAATTGCTCCGGTTTATTAAGGCTGTTTCAGGCCATCCCAGCCCAGTTGAAAATTAAGTCCGAGGATATCCTAAGTGTAGAGTTCAAATCTACCCCGGAGTGCAGTAACGGGAAGGAAGCCACAGCCTCAACATTAAAAACAAATCCACTGGCAGAAGCTATACTGGAATGTAAGTCTATTCTTGAGGAATGGGGTAAAAGAATCTAAAAAATCTCAGCGCCCAAATATCCAGCACCATTAAAAGAGTTTTTCAACCTGCCAAATTCAAAAGCTCACTGTTGAAGTATGAAATCCACAGGAGGCCAGGTAGTTGTTCAAAGATGTAGTTTAGTAGATGGATCAGTTACAGAGGTGATAAGGTAAGTAGCCATGGTAGTAGGTAGGTCAGTAAGTAAGATGGTATGACGGCCCCACCAGAAGCAGCTTGTCTCTGCTCAGCCTGAAGTCAACTGACTAACATGAGTCACCCCACATTCTGTGACACCATACAACATTCTAAATATGCTCAGGCTGAACAAAGAGGAAAGACAGGGTGGAAAGGAGGAAGACAAGAAATGACCCTACAACATACAACATATCCTCTTTCTTTACATGGAAAAAGAAGTGAGATCAGAGTACAAGATAAAAAGAGTAACAATGTTAAACGTAATAATACCCATTACGTAGCATGCAGAAATGCAATGGTGCTATGACATTACACGTAAGAAAATGCGGAACGAAAAACAATAATGCAATACCATGAAAATGGAATAGAATGACATGACAGGACAAAATGTAAAATGCAATATAATAAAATACAAAACAATAAGCAGTAATAAACAGAGGAGAACGTAACGATACAAACTGCAAACAAATGCACAACTACAGTCAAGGAGAAATGTAGCAAAACAAAGGCACGCACACCATCCCCTTTTTTCACAAGGGGAAGACAAAACAAAAGGAACATGTGCCGAAAACACACACCTGAAGTGACAAACCCATCTCAGGCAAATAAACAACACATACCGAACTTGTACACCTGACATCAAGGCAAACCCTACGTAATGTGAAGTGGAGCAAACAACGAACCAGCGCTGCAAACAAAGGGACAACAACACAAAAACTAGACCAAAAATGTATGTATGTGTAAAGTAGCAAGTAGGCAACCCTCAAGAACATCACAAAAGCAAAATAGAATGCCTACACACACCCCGAAATAAGAGAAAAAAAATAGAATACAAAAGCTACACAGTAAGTCTGTAACGACTGAAATCAGTAGTAAAAGAACGAAGCCTAAAACTGTAAAGTTAAGCAAAATGTAGCATATCATCAAGTAAGCAGTACAATGCATGTACACCTAACGTCTCAGGTAAATCAACAGACATTGCGTAAGAGCCAATAACCGGAACACAGTGAACCAACACTGTAAAGAATAGGTCTCTAAATGCAACCCTAGAAAAGTAAGTACATAGTCTGTAGGCAAGTAGAACAGAATAGAAAAAGTAAGCCTACACCCAACTCAAGTCTTATAGACAAAGAATACCAGAAACACTATAAACTGTCAGAAAACCAGGAAGTAAGCCTGTAGCTGAAAAGGGTGAAAGTCCCACTAATTGTAACGTATGCACTCCCAAATAACTGTAAATTTCATGCTACAGTAACAATATAATACGAAAATAATTACACAGTAATTGAATGGAAAGAAAAGTACAAGTAATAGAATATATCACAAGCACAAAATAATGTACTGTAGACTACAAGCTGTGAAGAATAAAAGAAACAAATTAAAATAAGCAAAGTAGTCACCGTAGTCATTAGGATGTAGGAGGGTACCTCAAAACAATATGAGTCACTGTAGTCATTTGAATAATGGGAGACACAAACAGCTCCGTTGGAATCTCCTTGGGAAAACGTAAAAGAAAAATTAGACAGTACCTTGTTGGAGAAAGTCATTATTTTTTTCCAAGGTGCCAGAAGTAAGTAGTAATATGTCCAAATTATATAAGTCAGGACATTACCCAACACGCAGGGCATCAAGGAGGAACCAGGAGTCGAATAACATGTAAACCGCCGCCCCAGTAGTAAAAGGACATTGCAGAGGATGTGATTGGCAGGAAGACAGGAAACCGGGCGCTTCCAATGAAGTATAATTGTTATGTCGTATGTTCCTTTAAGTCCACGAGGTAAGAACATAGAGTGTAATGGTTTTATAGTTCCATGTGGAACATTGATTGTACAGAGCTGTTGAGAGGAAGACATCGCTTCCCTGGCTCTCACCTGTTTATTTACTATTACTTGGAATAAATACTATATCCAACTTCTACATCTTGTTGACTACCTTCACTTCAAATTGGCGACGAGGGAAACTGGCGTTTGGTCATCTTTATAAACTATTTTATTGGAAGTATATCGAAGGAAACCTCATTTTGAAAAAAGAAAAGAAAAGAAAGCGGACCGGAACGAGAGACTTCTGTGAGTTATTTTTTTTTTACATTCACCTTGACGTTGCCACCACTCGCCGACTGCGCGTTAAATTAATTATAAACTGTGTGAATTGTAAACACAGCGCCGCTTACAAAGCAACCGTTACAAATCAGCGTCTACCTGCATTGTTCAACTGTGCCTGCCATTCCACTGCATGCGCCGACCGCGAGGGGGACTGCGCGCGTCACTTATAACGCGACTGCAACAATACCGTCAGGATCTGACGTCGGACGCAGGTCACGCAGCGTGACCCCAACGTGGCGGCCATTTTACAGCCAATGTTTACATATCGAGTACTTCTCGGGAAGTAATGAGAAGCTGTGGCACATTCTGAAATAAGCGTCAAAGGTCGTGTGGTGCAACGCGAAAGAGACAATATCTACATTTCACAGAAGATACATTCCGGATAGCTCAGTAAGGTGAAACGGATATTTAAAAAAAAAAATTTATTTAATGATTATTTTTTTTTGTGGAACATTATAACAGGTGAGAAGGTCGGGAGAAGGTTGTTTTTGTTTATTTAACTTGTACTTCACAGTGCATGGAAGAAGGTGATTCCAGTGTAAGTACTGTGGTTAAGGACAGAGACATGGCACAACAAAATTTTTCAATTAGTCCTCCTGAACCATTTTGGGATAAAGGTACCCAACCCAGTATAAAATGGATAGAATGGAAAGAATATTTTGTTAATTATTTGGAAGCCGTTGATGAAACCAAGAAAATGAAACCCGAGCAAAAAAAGAGACTTTTATTACATTCTTTAGGTCCCAAAGGATTAAAGACATTTTCAAGAATGAGTAAGTCTGATGACTCCAGTCTAGATGAGTTTGAAAACGCGATAAAAAATATGGATAAGTACTTTGCACCCAAGGTGTGCATTGGGGTCATAAGACACAAATTCTTTCAAAGAAAACAAACTAAAGAGGAAACTGTGGATGAATGGATGGATGACCTCAAAAAACTAGCCATTGAATGTAAATTTGACAATTTGCATGATGATCTCATACGTGATCAATTGGTAATGCACAACAACAACTCTGCCCTACAAGATCGTCTTTGGGTTAATGGTGATGCACCTCTTGATGATGTTGTAGCCATCATGAGAAAATCTGAAATGTCAGGGAGGTGTGCCACGGTTGTGAAGGAGACTGAGAAAGATTTGTCCAAGGCTTCTGGAACTGTTTGTAAGATTCAGGCTTCCAATAGAAATTTTCGTCAGCAGCAGCAACAAGGGAGATGGACTGGTCAGCCTAAAAGAGTTCAGAACAAGAACATGGAAGATAGGAGATGCTATAGATGTGATAGTAAAGAACATCTAGCATTTAGTAGACTATGTCCATCGTTAAAGAAAAAGTGTGGTATTTGTGGACTTTTAGGTCACTTTAGCAAGATGTGTCGCAGACGCAGTAATGTGAAGTATGTGTATGAAGATGAGTTTGAGAGTGTGGATGAAATAGAAACTGAGGATGAATGTTGCATAAAGAGTGTTCGTGGAAACTATGTGATTAACATTTCCGAGGATTCCCTAAAAGGAAAACCAATTTGTGAGATATCCCTTGGTGGGGTGGTCATAAGTGTGTATGCGGACTCTGGTTCCCCATACACGATTATAAATGAAGAAGTTTGGCGGAAGAAGTTTGTAAATAAGATTGGTGAGCAATTGTATCCATCAGATGTTTGCCCAATCAGTTTTACAGGTAATAGAATTGGAATGATTGGTTTTAGGTGGCTTACCTTTTTATTTAAAGGCAGGTCCACGAGAGCGAAGTTGTATGTGGCAAAGGTAGGACCATCTGTGTTAGGGTGGTTCGATCAGAAGAAATTGCACATCATTTTAGATCCTAATTCTAAGGATAAAGTATTGATTTTAGACGACTGTAGTAAAATGGAGGAAACACTGTCTGAAAATTTTCCCAAAGTGTTTAGCAAGGAGTTAGGTGTTCTGAAGGGGTTTGAACATAAGATAATTTTAAAAGCTGACGCACAACCCAAAGTTCACAAAGTGAGACCAATACCTATACTTATAAGAGAGGAAGTTAAAAAGGAAATTCAGGGACTGCTTGCCAAAGGCATTATATAGGAAATTGAAACATCAGAATGGATTTCTCCGATTGTGGTTGCCCGGAAACCCAACGGAAAAATCCGTCTATGCATTGATTTGCGCCACTTGAACAATAATATCGTGGTTGGAAAATTTCCCCTTGCCAGAATCAATGAAATGGTATCTTCCCTTAAAGGTGCTACATGGTTCTCCACTGTTGATCTCTCTGCCGCTTACCACCAGGTGATGTTAGATCCCGACTCTAAGAACCTTACGGCGTTCATAACACCGTTTGGTTGTTACCAGTTCAGGCGTATGCCTTTTGGGTTGGCCTCAGCCGCTGCTGTTTTTCAGCGGTTGATGCACAGACTTTTTGGAGACATGGAGAATATCTCATTTTTTCAAGATGATATCCTTGTCGCGGCTAAAGACAAAGAGAGCCATGACTCTAAGTTAAAGCAAGTTTTGGAAACCTTGCAGTCAGCTGGTCTGACTGTAGAGTTATCCAAATGCAAATTCAGTCAAAGAAGTGTTTCATATTTGGGACATATCATAAGTGAAGAAGGTGTTGAACCCAAACCAACGTTAGTTGAGAATATAGTTAAATTCTCTGCACCTGTTTCAAAAGATGAGGTGAGAGCGTTTCTTGGCATGGCCGAGTATTGTGCCAAGTTTATAAAATATTTTGCTGCAAAGGTTTACAATATGCGTGCACTATTGAAGAAGAACACTAAGTTCATATGGAGTGAGTTATGTGAAGAAGAATTTAATTTAATCAAGAATGAACTGCAAAATGTAAATGCACTTGCCAGTTTTGACCCCAATATCGACTGTTTGTTAACAACTGACGCAAGTGACAAGGGTTTGGGTGCTGTATTGTCACAACATGATGGGGAAGGTAAAGAAAAGATAATTCTGTTTGCTCCTAGGGCCGTTTCCCCTGCTGAAAGTAGGTACCCTATCATCGAAAGAGAAGCCGTTGCGTGTGCATGGGCGTTAGAACATTTCCGAGCATTTGTTTGGGGCAAACCTGTGACCATTCGTACAGATCACAAACCGTTGATCCGTATAATATCGTGTGAAGGCATTTCAGGTGCATCCGCGAGATTAGCTACATTATCTATGCGGATGAAAGAATATATCTATAAAATGGTTTACCTACCTGGGAGGGATAACCGTATTGCTGATTGTTTGTCGAGACTTCCACCTCCTCTTGAGGAATGTGAAGACGATCCCTGGAGCGAATACTGTGTGGCATTAGTGCATGATTGTGGTGAGCCTGCCATAAATAAAACGGAATGGTTGGCTGAACAGGGAAAAGACACTGTTTTAAAAAATGTTTTAGAATATATTTGCAAGGGCTGGCCCAAGGAGAAAAGTGTTCCTGGATTGGATGCCTTTTGGCAAATCCGCATGGAGTTGTCCTCTGAAAATGATATGCTTTTTAGGGGTGATAGAATCGTTCCACCTGTGTCATTGAGAAAGAAAATTCTGCAACTTTGTCATGAGGGGCATTTTGGAATTATGAGAACCAAATCAATCGTCAAAGGGATGTTTTGGTGGCCAGGAGTCGACAGTGAAGTCGAGGAGTTTGTCAAGAAGTGTGTGGTTTGCATGTCCGCTGACAAGACCCTTAGGACATTTAAGCCTAAGATGAGTGATGGTTTAATTCCTAACTTTCCTTGGGACACCATCGCCATTGATATTTTTGGACCTATTGGGGACTCTAAAGAATATGGTTTAGTGGCAATTGACCTTTTTTCCAAGTGGCCTATTGTCAAAATTGTAGAAAGGATTGACACTCAGACAGTACTTAAATTCTTAGATAAAACATTCATGGTGGAAGGTTTGCCGGCTTGTGTGCTATCTGACAATGGTGTCCAATTTACGTCCAGGCAGGCTAAGGGGTATTTTGACAGGTGTGGCGTCAAACACAAGACTACTACATTGTATAACCCTAGTGGGAACTGCACTGTTGAAAGGTTCAACAGAGTGATCAAAGGTATCATTCAGGCCTCTGTGCATAGTAGACTCGATTGGAAAGTACAAGTACAAAAAGCGGTTTGGTCATATAGGGTTACTGTGCAGAACAGCACTGGCATGTCCCCGTTCACCATGATGAGAGGCAGAACAGCTAGATGTAAATTTAACCCTGGATGGCTTTTTGATGGGAAAATAGCATGTTGGTCTCCAGTAGATGTGAAAGATAGGTTACTGTCCAGTCACGACAAGAGCAGAGAGTTTTATGACTCTCATCACAACACCAAAGACGTTTCCGTCAAGGTTGGAGATTGGGTAAGGGTTAAGAAACCTTTTAAGGTACCTAAGGGTGTGAGTCGCTTTGAACCACCATGTAAAGTTGCTGAAGTTTTAAGAAATTCTGTGAGATTGGATGATGGAAGGGTATGGAATCTTAAAAATATTGCCTTTAACCCTGATCAGAATTGTGTAGAGGTATTTTCAGACTCTAATGTCAACAATTTTGATTGGGTAGAAGATCATTTTGAGAATAGTCATGTTCAGTCTCAACTTGGTAATGATTTTGCGTCTGTTTCTTTTGAACCTAAGCAATCCAGCTTTCCTTTGCGTATTGAGGGGGGAGTGGGCGAAGGTTGCAGTCATGATGTCCAGGCAAATCCCAATGCCTCTACTTCTACAAGTTTGGACAAAAGTGGTACCCAGGATAAGACCAATGTGTTACTTGATAAAAGAACAAGAGCTGTGCCCAAATGGCTTAAAGACTACGCTGTGTAGTATTGTTGATTTCTCTTTTTGTTTTTTTTTATTTCCTTTACTATTCTATTTTTTCTTATGTTCAATTTCCTTTTTTATTGTATGGGGGGGTGTGTTATGTCGTATGTTCCTTTAAGTCCACGAGGTAAGAACATAGAGTGTAATGGTTTTATAGTTCCATGTGGAACATTGATTGTACAGAGCTGTTGAGAGGAAGACATCGCTTCCCTGGCTCTCACCTGTTTATTTACTATTACTTGGAATAAATACTATATCCAACTTCTACATCTTGTTGACTACCTTCACTTCAATAATGCACCCGCCAGCCACAAGATGGCCGCACGCACTGTACGCCGTGCAGGATGGCTACCGCCATGTGCATGCTCCCGAACAGTGACAGAAAGAAGAAACATGGTTGAAGGAAGAGAAATCCGTGCGGATGAGGAGTGAGGTAAGAAGGTACCTCACGGCATGTACAAAAGTCGCAAGGTGCCTGCAACTGCCACAGCCATAATACCTGTAAATGCCATGGCGCTCGCCCGCATACGAACAACGTGACAAAATCATCTGACTTGAAACTTTACGCAGCCCTCAGTGTTTTCAAAGGTAGCACAGAAGTATCAAATGTAAAGTGCCCGCAGTAAAGGAAAAGCTAAATGTTAACAGCGGAGCGAAAGAGTATACGGGCAGCTTCAATAAGTGGCAAAACGGAGTCAGAAGGGTTGGCACATTGCTCCACATCAGGCAGGAAAGGAGGCAATAGTAAGTCAAGGTCACTGGTGATTCCTCAGGAAAGATTCTGGTCTCGATTCAAGCACAATTCCAAATACATATTTGCCACTGTTGAATACTGGTGCAAATATAGCAGAATGCAAAGAACAGCTTATTGTCAGGGTCCAAACAACACAGAGAAACGCAGCAGGGTGACCAAGCAAACTGCGTCTATGTTTGAATCAAAGTTGTCTGTTTGAATTACTCCAGGCATCTAAGGAATTACTGCATGTAATATAATGACATACCAAAAGTTCAGTGGTAACGATGAAAAGCCAGCTTGAAAGTAAAAATCAGAATAAGACTCATTTAAGCATGGGTTCTTTGATGTAGTTGCAGTATATTGTAGGGTTATAAGTCGCTGTAGAAGGATTTCTTGAAATGTAAGTCCATAGAATATAAATCCACGCAGGGTTAGAAGACCAGATCGTCGCCAAAATGTTGTAGTATGAAATCCACAGGAGGCCAGGTAGTGGTTCCAAGATGTAGTTTAGTAGATGGATCAGTTACAGAGGTGATAAGGTAAGTAGCCATGGTACTAGGTAGGCCAGTAAGTAAGATGGTATGAAGGCCCCACCAAGAGCAGCTTGCCTCTGCTCAGCCTGAAGTCAAATGACTAACATGAGTCACCCTACATTCTGTGACATCATACAACATTCTAAATATGCTCATGCTGAACAAAGAGGAAAGACAGGGTGGAAAGGAGGAAGACAAGAAATTACCCTGCAACACTCACCCCTATGGTATCCTAAAGGAGACTGTGCACTCGCTCTGCCATTCACCGTCAGAAAAAATAAATAAATATATATATATAGCTTACTCCTACTAATCAACAAGGGGCCCCATCAGAAAATTTGCAAAAGGTCAAATTGGGGGAGATCATACACCCGAGCGGAGTGCCACATATCTTGTCCAGAGAAGCAACAGCCTACTCCAAGCAACGAGAAGAGTCCACCAAAGACACAAAAACTCATAATGCTTCTGACATGGAATGCGGCTGGGCTATCAAGACTAATAAATTCATAAACCACAAAATTGCTGTTAATGGCATCTGATGTACTCTGTCTACAAGAAACATGATCATTAACTCCACTAACAATCACTTTCAAGGGGTCCATCAAGCAGCAAAGAAAAAAAACATCTTTGGGAGGCCATCTGGAGGCTTGTCAATCTATCTTAATCTCAACCTGAAACTAACAATAACAAAAATTCCAACTCCAGGCGAGATGCTTCAAGTGCTCTCATTGGAGAGACTGAAGGCAACAGCCTCCCGAATTAGGATCCTTTTGATTAATGTCTATTTTAACAGCTTTGGCTCGGTGCGAGCTAAAAAACTGAGCCAGCTGAGTGACAATTTGGACCAAATTCATGGTGATCATGTAAACTATGAAATAATAATATGTGGTGAATTCGACTTGCGACATCTAGGGTCAACCACTGCCAGCTGCCCACACCTAAATCCCATAAGCATACAACTAGACAAAAACCTTAAGTAAACATGGGTTGAAGCCCACACAGAACATAACTGACAAATTTGAGCCATCACTCCAGTTTTTGAAAACCTTCTGCGGGGTAAGCACTATTGACTATGTTTTTGCCTCAGAAAATCTTGTGGAACACCTCGAGAGCTTTGTAGTACCTCCCTCACACGAGAGTGTTGATCTTCCACTCTGCACAATTTTTAACCTCAACGCCTCTAAACGAGAAGGCACAAGGTACTTGGTAACTCTCTCAATGACAAATCTGTATTCTTAATCCGGAGAATAAAATGGGGTCCAGTCAATCTACGGAAATTAACTTCATGGAACGCCACTACTGGACAGTCCCTGCAGGCCCAAAGTGGCAAATGTCTACTAACCTATTGGGCATCTATAACCAGGGGCATCGATTACCACGCAGGTCATGGGCAATTTTGGTCAAAATCCTCTAACAAAAATCAATTTATTTTGACTAGCTCATCTGTAAGCTGGTGAAGGCTATCAACAAAACCCAGAACCAACAAATCAAAGCTGTTGCAACTGGAACTTCAAGATGCAAGAAAACAACACATGCAACTGGTAGGCAGGTGAAAAATCAGCAAAGGGATAAGGAATGGCAATATCTTTGCAGGCTCATGAACAAGCACAATCAGGCCAACCTATAGAGGCATATCTAAAACAAAATACGCCAGGATGCTACTAGGTGAAATGTGATTGATAAAGCTAAGTGGGCCTTGCACATAAACAAATTATATGGCGAACAACCAAGAGTTTTCTCACCCGAAATGTTAGACTCTGTCAACGACCTAAACAGCCGTGTCCCTAAATATATAATATATACCATCCAAAAAGTGGTACGTAAAAAAACACGAGCTTCAGTTGCACCATGCCCAAATGGGTTCCCAGCCCAACTGTTCAAAGATGATTCAGCACTATGGCCAGCAATACTTTTTCCCCTGCTTAGCACTTGTTTTAAGTTCCATCAAATTCCCAAAAGCTGGAGAGGATCAATACTGCCTCCATTTTTAGAAAGAGTGACAGACAGAACCCCATCAATTACCACCTGATTGCCTAGACTTGGGCAACAACAAACGTAATAATCCTGTTTGGCAAACATGCTTTAAACCCAATTCCTCCACACTGGATAACATAGTCACTCTATCTTACCTCGTCCACCAGGCGAACAGCCAGTAATCTTCAGCCCTTTATGCAAGCTTTGTGGATTATTTGTTGGCGTTCAAACTTTTGGATAGGGGCATTCTTTGGAGCAAACTCAAGGTGTGGGGTATCCCAAGCGACCTGCTTAATGCCATCATATCAGTGTATTCATCAACTTGGGTGAGGATCAAGCTTTCAGACACCGCGTTAACCAGGAAGATCAACACTAACTAAGGGCTAAAGCAAGGATGCGTCCATGCTCCATTGCTGTTTAACCTATATACAACAGATATGTTTCTGGCATTAAACAACGACAACTTAATGCCCCCCAAAATAGGAACTAAGATCACAATATTGCAGTATGCGGACGACATTGTCCTGCTTGACAACTCAAAAATAGTAATCGTGAGAGCCCTAAAAGCCCTTCATACATACAACACAGCAAATAAGATGATAGTTAATGCCTCGAAAACAAAGATGAAATCAAACATGCAAGCAAACAAATAGTAACTGGTCTCTTGGCCCCTTAAACATATCAGGAGGAAAATCCTATGACTATCTGGACATGTTGTTCTCGGCAAATGGTTTACCTAAAATACATTTAACTCACCAAAAGGATAAGGCTGCATTAATTACCACCAGACTCTGCCAACTGCTCTCTGCCCTTGAAAGCCGCACTTCAGCCCGAATACGAAAAGTGCTCTGGGCCGTATTACCATCTGCAATTATTTACGGCAGCGAGGCCTTCCCGGGCCAACTCATCAGAACTATGGAAAAACAACATCAAAAAGTCTTTAAAAGAGTTCCACGGTTCCCTTGTTACACCAGGGTATCTCTCGTGAGACTCAAACTTGGACTGTAGGGCATTAAATGGGCCCGCATGGGGACCTTTCTAAAATACTATTATAGATGCATCTCGGCCATGCCCTGCACCCTGAAATGTATCCTTTGGAACATATTCAAAACTAAGAACCGTCCTCGGTCCACTTACTGAACAGTGGCAACAGCCACTCTCCAAATAGATATGACCACACTAAATGCTACTTCACTTACGCACACAGCAGTGAAAAGCATATTGAAAAAACAGATAAAATTCCTCTTGAAGATCACAGACAAGGTAAACAGCAAGTCCACTCCCCCACAAAAGGCCCTGGCAGACTCGTACAACAACGACTGCCATGCTGGCCTCCAGGCACAAACATATCTCAACTGCACATCGGGAAATCCTCCCTAACCCAAATTATGGCTGTGAGAAAGCTGGCATTTCAAATCAAAGATTTCAATCCAAACTGGCGGCTCATCTCCAATATTGTCAAGTGCAGGCTTTGCGGCTACAAATCTGAAACTTTCACATACATTGCTGCCCGGCGCTGCTCCACTTCCGGCGAATATACTTAAAGAAACTATTTTTTACCCATAGCATAAGAACATGCAACAATGCCATGAACTGGATTTTTAGCACCATGATCCCCTTCGAACTGGCAAGAACAGGCAAATTCTTTAAAGCAGTGCAGGATCTTCTTAGAAAAAATACAACAAAGCCGAGAGCTGATTGCCGACTGCTAACTCTCTGCACTATGGACAATATACACTTCATAGTTTGACTGTCTTGCAACTGAGTTTTAACAACTGCAACACCTCTAATCTAACAGTAGTAATGTAATGTATGTGTCTTGTAAAGCGCACTGCTGCCCTGAGGCTTCGTGGCGCTGTAGACCGCTGGGGAACCCGTCCTGGCTATCCCTGTGAGATGGTCCCTACTGGGTATCTCCAAGGTGAAACCAGGCATCCCCGGCGAATGTGGGGGGCCGTTGTAGAGATGAGGCAAGCTAATGCCCAGAGTT
The DNA here is from genome assembly GCF_964263255.1 of Lissotriton vulgaris. NCBI lineage: Eukaryota > Metazoa > Chordata > Amphibia > Caudata > Salamandridae > Lissotriton > Lissotriton vulgaris. The sequence goes on along the minus strand of NW_028240941.1, from coordinate 375,699 downwards.
GCCGAGTGAGATCCCTGGTTAGAGTAGGCACCGAGGTGAGAATTATCGAGTCTGCTGACCCTAGTCCACGACCCTGCCGCCTCGGGAATTGAACCCTGGTCCCGGGCCGTTCTCTGCTTCAGGGTCTGCCGCCTCTAACCAGTGAGCCACACCACTCCACAAGTAGATCTTAAAACATGTTTTTTTAGATCACAAGTCTGTCTGTGTCAGATTGCCCTACAATGTTTTTTTCTTTTCTTTTCCTATTATAATTCTTTGTATAATATGCCATTTAAATGTATTCTACTGCTAAGGTTTTAATTTACCACACAATAAAAAGTATTCGACTGACTGGAGGATCTCCATTTTCATTAATGGTTTCAATAAAACAAAGTCTTATATCTCATTGTCAGTACATAATTTTTGGAAGGCCACCATAAAAAAAGGGAGTGAAGAGACCCTCAAATTGATCATATCAACCTGCGCAGTGTTGGAATTTCGATTACAATAATGGGGGCAAAATTAGCAGCCCACTCTGATCCAGACTCCGAAAATTAAAATAATATTTTAATAATATTTTTTTTAATGAAATCATCATACAACCAAAACAAAGTAGTTAAAAACTATGCGCTACAGCCAACACAAAGACAGACAACCTTGAGTAAAAAGAGCAGGACATCAGCATTGGATATGATGGTGGCTGTTTAAGCATTAGCAATATTAGCTAGAGCCAACACTCCTGTCACACAAACACACCTGTATCAGGCCTCGCCCTCAGCTGTCTTTACTGCACTTTGTGTGTTGACTAAGCTCTCTGGACTAAGTTATGCCTGGAAGACAAAAATGATGAAGAAAGATTCCAATGAGGTCACTGCGCAATGACGTGTCATAATTTGAAATCATCTTGTTACAAGATGGCAACCCCATTTAGTGCAAGGCACGATTGAAATGTGCATTTGCTTGGTGCTGTGTCATGATGTAACTAGAAGTGCCTTACAATTCTTCCACTGTTGAGATGGCTGGTTAGGAGCAGTGGAGGTTTACTCCAAAACAAAGCATGTACTCCGAACAGCTCTTGTATCTGAGGCGAGGAACTGGAAAAGCAAGTTATTCTTCCAAAGTACCAGGGAGGTCAGACTAAAGCGATTCTTTTTGCAGAGCATTTGTGGATAAACTTCAGTACATACTCCACTGTAATCGAGTCTCCACCTCAGAATTCAACTGTACCAGCATTGTAGCTCAGGAGGATATATTTTCTAGGTAGCTGCGTGGCAGATGTATTTTGCCAATGCTTCTCCAAAACGACTAACAGACCACTAAGGAGTACTTATCCAACATCCAAAACTAACTTCTGGACCATTCCACTTCTCCTGTCGCCAGCAATGCAGAAGAACACGACATGCCTGGTAAATGAACTCTTCCTTTTGTTACGTCGGTATTAGCTGCACTGTGCTCAGCATCCTGATCTCGACTGCTGGAAAGTTGACAAGCACATGGAATCAGTTACGAAGACATATATATTTGTGAGCCACAATGGGAGAGCAGCGCATGTGTCGGCACGCCCTCTTATTCACTGGCAGCTAGGAGGCGAGTGGAATGCAGCTTTCCTTTCACAATTAGGCAAGTTGATGTGGAGAGCAACCAAAATAGGAAAACTAAGTGAACTAAAAAAGTTAGGGACCACAAAAATAAATAGTTCAACACATTCACACTCTAAAATCCCCCAAGGAGCTTGCTGTGAGAAGGACATGAACGCGGGTCTTGGACCCCCTTACAAAACCAGGCTCTCACAGAATTCCTGTTTTATACACTTTTCATGTCCCGTTGACATCACGTCCTCTGTTTATTTGGAGTTAAGTGCAATTAGGTCTATTTTAAATGAAAATGCTTCTTCCTTGAACTCTGAACTTTATGTGTGCAGTCCATCATCCATCACTGTCAAGGGAGGCTCATCCTCCAGGTACCCTCACTGTCCCCACGTTCCTCAGTGTTGACAGTGTTAATGATGTTCCAGTCAGCCATTTCTAGTTCCTGCGGGCCTCTGCAGTTAAAAGATGTGTGCCATCTCTTATCTGTACGAAGGACAAACATTTCAACAAGACATCGCACTAATGCTTCTGTTATTCAAGTGTTGTACCGGGCTTGTGCCATCGCTCACCTGTCAGCTCCCCACATGTATCTTCAACTGGTTAGTAATTAAACAAGTGTGAAATTTGTTTGGCCTTAATGTATGGAACAAGTTGTTAGAAAACACTTTTCTTGGCATAGCTGCATAGAATCAGAGGAAGATGACTTTAAAAAAAAAAAAGGAGGCTAAACCAGGCCAGAGGCTGAACATCATGCAATAAAATGCCAACACACCTTTCACTAATTAGTTCAAACATATTGCTGTGCTTTGGGCAAAACGTCTGCCAGACTCAGCCACTGACTAGTATTTTCACATCAATGACTGCTTTCACTGCCTCAAAAACGTGTTTCTTGCAAAGTGAGTAAAGTTAACAGTTTTTAGTAGAAAGGCACTATTAAAAAATTTCATCAAAAAGCAAAATAAAAACACAAACTACTAATCAGCGGTCTGCCTGTGGTCCTGCACCAAATACGTGATTTAAGAAATTGTGAGCAGGTGGTTTCCGAATTTGTGGTAGCAAAATCGGACAGTGGAAGGAGTGATTCTGGTCATCAACATGTATTATGGCACCAGTGAGTGTGAGTAAAGGTGGACACAAGCATACTACAAGGTCAGCAAACTATATGATTTAGAGATTAACTGGGGTAGCGCATGCGCACACACATGCACCCAGCAATGAGATGTAAGAACTATTCAGGATACACCATAGCAACATGTCATGGGGCAAGTAGTTGGACGGAAGACATTCACAGGAGCACTTTCCTCTGCAACATGTGTCATTGAGCCAGCAGGGAAGAGGGTGCACATGTGTGCGGTCTGAAATATATGTTAACAAGCATTTGCAATGCAAAGGTCTCCCATTTATGAGAGTTTCATAACTGTGATACCTATTGCATTGCAAATGCTAGTTTGTAAAAACGCCCATGCTGCACATTAACTTTAATGTCCGCCGTGATCCTTTTATTTAGACGAGTCGTGTCTAAAGAAAGGGGCTTGGCCGCCATTAAAATGAAAGCGTGGCATGGGGCACTTAAAAAAATTAAATAATAATAAATAGTAAAAAACACACACAAAAAAACCCACAACAACATGCGACCGTGTTTGGTGCAGCAAGTAAAGCAAAGGTACGGCTGCCACTATCAGCGTGCCGTGCTATGTAAAAATAAATAAATTGTGAGAGCATGTCCAGGCAGGCAGGAGAAACCCGTTAAACGAAATAGTGCTCGGAACAACAAGACATGTAAACCGGCGTGTCCTCATGGGAGGTTACAAATGAAGACAAGGCTGTTCTAAGGAGGGACTAACAAGCCTATTAACAAATCAAAAGCCAGCGTTTACGAAGGACACTGACCAAAGCCAATAAAAAATACAGGCGGAGAGTGGGTGGGGCTTCAAGTCCATACTCTAATACAGCATGCCTCTCAGAGGAGCGCCTGGCCTGCCCAGCTCGACCTAAAAAGGGCCTTCCCATCAGCAACATGGATTAAGTGATTAAATGAGAAGGCATGAGTGGACGTGAGCAAGTATGGAAGATGCATTTACACAGAAACACTTCCTGTCACCACAAAATATCATGGATCAAATATTTATGGGACAAAAACTCATGCAACAGCAAGGTGCAATATATTCTGGACATACATAAGGAGGAAAACACACACATGCATGCATTTCTAGATAGTTAACTAGTGCTGTGTAGCTAGAGTGTAAGATCAAATGCATCCAAAGAACCTCTTCTTGCCAGCAACAGGTGTCGTTTATGTAATGTATGGGAGAGAAGGAATTCACAGAAACAGCAATAAGAATCAGCAATCCAGTACTGGGGACGTACAGCACACAGAAGCACGTTCTGTCAGCATCATGTGCCATAGATTTAGAGGATTAAAGAGCAACTACACAAAGGGACATTGCCTCTCTTCAACAGGTGCTGTGGGTTCTAATTGAGAAAACTGAGGAATATAGAAGAGAACTTCCTGCCAACAACATGTGTCATGGGTGAGTGGAGAGTAAGGGTGGGCGAAGAATTCCACTCCCCCAGCTGAGTTTTTCCCGATCTGCGGGGAGTTCTGAAAAATTCGATGAAGTAACATGGAGCGGAGTTTTTCTCTCGAGCAGCTCACCAATAGTAAGTTGGCGAGCATTCGCGGGACCAAAATCACGCCTTAGACCTCCTCCCGGCAAAATGTCTCATCGCAGGCGGTGGCGGATGGTCGCAACCGCTCGTGTTGAGAAATCTGCTATTGCGTTAGGAAGCTGTGGCTCTAGTAGAACGTCTACTTGAGCTGTAGAAAGAAGTAGCGCCCTCTGGCATGATGCATAGTGCCGTTCGCGCTGATTTCACAGCGGTGTCAAACTTCTGGCGCTAAAAATCAGTGCAAGCAGCATGACTTCTGCCACTACGTAGAGTTCTGCGGAGTAAAACTCTGCTAACGCCGCCCAAGCCTAGTGGAGAGCCACGTATGAGGACTATCAATGGATGAGAAAGTACAGCCAAGAACCCCAAGAGGCACCAATAATTTAGTGTGTGGGAGTTATTGCACAAAAAGCAGTGATTCTTCTCAGCAACGAGTGCAAAAGAATGTTTCTGAGAACTTGTCAGCGAGGGAAAATTCCGTTTTCTGCTAGCAACAGGTGTAATTCATCTAGTTTGGGAGAGGGTACACATACACGGGTGCATATTCTGCCATCAATAGGTGTCATGGATGTAGTGTGTGAAAGTTAATGCAGTTCCCTGACAGCAACATGGGTCATGGATCTAGTGTGGGAGAGCTGATGCAGTTTCCTGTCAGAAACAGGTACCCTTTGATCTAGTGTGTGAAAGATGATGCAGTTCCCTGTCAGCAACAGGTACCCTTTGATCTAGTGTGTGAAAGATGATGCAGTTCCCTGTCAGCAACAGGTACCCTTTGAACTAGTGTGTGAAAGATGATGCAGTTCCCTGTCAGCAACAGGTGCCCTTTGATCTAGTGTGTGAGAGTGAATGCAGTTCCCAGTCAGAAACAGGTGCCCTGGTTCCTAGTGTGAGAGACTGAATGAAGTCCCTGTCAGAAACAGGTGCCCTGGTTCTAGTGTGAGAGTTAAAGTAGTTCCCTGTTAGGTGTCCTGGATCTAGTGTGCGAGAGTGAATGCAGTTCCCTGTCAGCAACAGGTGCCCTGGTTCTAGTGTGAGAGTTAAAGTAGTTCCCTGTTAGGTGTCCTGGATCTAGTGTGCGAGAGTGAATGCAGTTCCCTGTCAGCAACAGGTGCCCTGGTTCTAGTGTGAGAGTTAAAGTAGTTCCCTGTTAGGTGTCCTGGATCTAGTGTGCGAGAGTGAATGCAGTTCCCTGTCAGCAACAGGTGCCCTGGTTCTAGTGTGAGAGTTAAAGTAGTTCCCTGTTAGGTGTCCTGGATCTAGTGTGCGAGAGTGATTGCAGTTCCCTGTCAGCAACAGGTGCCCTGGTTCTAGTGTGAGAGTTAAAGTAGTTCCCTGTTAGGTGTCCTGGATCTAGTGTGCGTGAGGAATGCAGTTCCCTGTCAGAAACAGGTGCCCTGGTTCTAGTGTGAGAGTTAAAGTAGTTCCCTGTTAGGTGTCCTGGATCTAGTGTGTGAGAGTGAATGCAGTTCCCTGTCAGAAACAGCTGCCCTGGTTCTAGTGTGAGAGTGAATGCAATTCCCTGTTAGGTGTCCTGGATCTAGTGTGTGAGAGTGAATGCAGTTCCCTGTCAGAAACAGGTGCCCTGGTTCCTAGTGTGAGAGACTGAATGAAGTCCCTGTCAGACACAGGTGCCCTGGTTCTAGTGTGAGAGTTAAAGTAGTTCCCTGTTAGGTGTCCTGGATCTAGTGTGTGAGAGTGAATGCAGTTCCCTGTCAGAAACAGGTGCCCTGGTTCTAGTGTGAGAGTGAATGCAGTTCCCTGTTAGGTGTCCTGGATCTAGTGTGTGAGAGTGAATGCAGTTCCCTGTCAGAAACAGGTGCCCTGGTTCTAGTGTGAGAGACTGAATGCAGTCCCTTTCAGTAGTCCTGGAACCAGTGTGTCAGTGAACGAAGTTTCATCTCAGCAAGAGGTGCCAAGGACCTTATGGTATGATCCGAGTTTAACCCCACACCATCATTTTTTTAAAAAAAATGGTTGGACAGCACATCCAGAGTAAAAAAAAAAAACACAGGAGGTTCCTGAACCTTGGACAATCAAGTCTCCTGGCGTTGTTGTGGAAAGAACATGTAAGTTTGCCTCTTACATGTTCAGAGGATGAGAGGACACAGAATGGACGACGTGCTGTGCAGAAACATTAAATTAGTGGTTATGTTTTGAAAAACAGCCGCTAACCAGAGTAGATTTTATAAAGCGTTTCCCACGGTTTCTGTTAATTCGCGGGCTGGCGATTCCAACATTACATTTGCAACAATGTCACGAATATTCTGCAAATATATATTCCATGTGAAATATGCATATGCTATAAGGTACTAGCCCTGCACAAGGATTCATAGGGGAGAATAGAAATTGAATTCTAAATTAAAGTAAAGCTCGAGCAATTTATTTTTGAATAAACATAGGTATGCTTGTCCACGAGCATTGCAGGGTTGACAGGAGCACTTTGCATGCTAGGCCTTGTAGTTTCTATTTACACAGAGTAACCAGGAACTGTAGGCGAGAGTGCTTGCTGTGCGCAACAGGTGTCTTGAAACGCCTGGCTAGATACAATAGTAACACGCCGGGAAATTAGAGGCGCAGCGGTGGTTTTCTGGTGTTACTACATCAAAAGCACGTGACTCATGATTTCATTATCTTACTGGACCGTGAAAGCACCTGTTGAATATGAGTACAGTGATCATATGTAGCATGAAAACAGTACAGGTAGTCTGCGGAGCATACTTCAGCATTAGCAGGTTATGTTTCTCTTGTGATTAATAGTCTATTAATCTATGCAGGACTGGCTTTCGTTTGTTTTTAAACAGTCGACTGACAATAGTGAAATATTTAGTAAGAATTATCGAAAAACAAGCATCTTTGGGACATTTCCCACGGTAAAGTGCCTGTGCACAGAAACGCGTCTGTGTCTTTATCTCTTTGGTCTCAGGCACCTCGGAAGCAGCCGGCTTACAACAAAAACACACTTGTCATTTTGGGCGGGCTGATCTCTCACCTTATCCTTGGTTTTCAGGTACCTCTGGGCAGCCTGCTGCGTGAAGTCCCCCACCGTGAGCTGGCCATCCTTGCAGGGCACCACGATCAGCGTCCTCCCGAAGGCGACTGTCACCTTCATGGCTCCGTCAGGAGGAGAGGAGCCCGGGGATCATCAGGGAGGTCTCGGAGGGACTCTCGAGGGGGCTGGAGGTGACAGCGGAGGGAAAGTGCACCGGGATGAAGAGGCTGGGTACCGTGCGGGGGAGGGGGAGGACGCTACAGGTGAGAACGAGCAGGGGCATACAGTGCTCAGTTTCCTGTGTAGTGCTGTGTGCAGTGCTGAAAGTGCAGCCAGGGGCAAAGGGCTATGTGATAGGGAAGGCACACACAGGACAGCTTCCTCTGAAGTGTATGGGGCACTGGACAAGGAGGGAGGGGCTGAGTGCTGTGGGAGGCACGCACAGCACAGCTTCCTGTAAAGTGAATGGGACACTGCTCAGAAAGGGCGGGGCTATGTGGCTTGCGTTGAGGGGAGCAGTCCTGACCCGTGAGAACTAACGCGGTGCTCGAGGGATGGGGCACTGTGGGGGCGGGGAGCCTTGTTCCCCCGCCAGTTATTTTAATGAGCCCTTCATTGTCACTAATTTCAGTTTCTACTTCTCTTATAGTAGTATCCCGATGTGTCCAGGCTGACCAATCAGATCGCTTGTTGTTGCCTGGTCGCCCTTTCTGGATCTGCTCAGGTCGGGAATGTGAATGAGAGAAGGGGGAGAAGCTACTCGAGATTAGGAAGAATATGAAGCAACGCGGTTTCAGAAGGAAGGAGGGGAGTTAGCGTTTGAGAGAGCGCCAGGGCTCGTGTACAGTCATTAGGGCGAATGGTTTGGGGCAGACCGTGTCCGTCTGTCCTTTCACGTGCTCCTGTTTAGATAGGGTGTCGACTCAACACAGAGGGAGGCAAGCTTCCCCGTTTTCCAGTGCAGGATTAGCTAGCAGTCGTGTCTGAAAGTAATGTAAATCTCATGAATGATACTTTGTGTAAATGTTGTTGCCTTTAATTATCCCTACTGTCTCCATGTCTGTGTTTTCTATGTTGGTGGGCACTGACAAGGGAGCCGTTTTGTTCCCAAGAGTTGATTAAAGTTGTAGCCCTACTTATATGTTTAAGTTCAGAGAACTTTTTATTAGGCAAAAAAAAAAAAAAAATGTAGCCCTACTTCTAAGTTTGTGGAATTACTTGGTTTTAGGTTTTTAAAACCTGATCACCAGATGGTAGAAGGGTAGAGGTGCTGCAGAACGAGGACCGTGCAAAGGAAAGCTAAGAGAGTGGAGAGGGCTCCACTTATTGGTGCAGAATGATAAGCTAATGGGGGAGTGACTTGAGAAAGCATGCAGGACATGCTTCACAGGGGAGAGTCCCCAGAAAACGGACCAGGGATATATGCGCTGGAGGAGGAAGAGGGCAGGGATGAGATGATCAGGAGAAATGGAACAGGAATTACAGGCACATCTTTAACTTTCGCAGGTCCATACACTAATAGGAGCTCACCCAGCCCAGATATTTACTTGGGGGCTGTAGCCCTAATAGGGAATGTGACAAACAGGACCAGAAGTCCAAGGTGCTGGAATAATCTTCAAAGTGGGGGTGCTGCCATAAGTGTTACATAGCTGAAGTCGTAGGGATTGTAAAAAATCTTAGCGTCACACAAAGAACAAAACTAGCAAATCAGCCACACCCATTGAACACGAGAGTAGTAAGACAGCTATATGCATAGTATGTTAATTTTGAAGCACATTTTCAAAAATATGATTTAAGCATGGCATGGTAGTGCGCTGTCATTTACAAAGGGCATATTTATCATTGAATTTTGCTTCTATAAATGTCAACTAAATCTGTATTGGACAAGCGGATTTAATGTCAAACCTATATGGCTCACAACCAATAATGTGTGGAAATTGGGCTGCAGGGATTATTTATCACTTGTGTATGACGCGAGTAAAGTGTCTTGATTTGTTTGATCCTATTAAAATGTTTGGTACATCACATTTTAAAATTGAAAATAAACAATGTGCCTTATTTCTCCTTTCCTTGATGCAGATATATTTTGAAATATTTGTACAGTTCAATTGCAACTCTTTACATTTTGTTGTGTTAGAAAAAATGTGACATCTTGCATACCATCTTCCTTTCACACTCCTTGTACACCAGCAAGATTATTACATAGTTCATGTTAGAAATCGGGTCTCTAGTTGGCAGAGGTATGCACCCTGTCCAAGTAGGGACTGCAGTTCTAGTTAGGGTAAGTCAGTCACACATTTAAAGCAGTCCATGCTCACCCTCTGCTAGTTTGGCACGGAGCAGTCAGGCTTAACATAAGAGGCAATATGTAAAGCAGTTGTGGATACAGTAACTAAGTGAATACACCATAAAAGACTCCACAATGAGATATAAACATAGTATCTCCTTGCTCTTCAAAACAAGATAAAAACAATAAGAATCCAATGTAAACTTCTCGAGTTACAAGTACTTCAAGAATGTAGAATGCTGAAAGAGCCCCTGTACTTTTAGTAGGCTCTTTACTGGTATGCAGGGGAATTGAAAGTGATTCACTCTGTGGATTGGAAACCGACTTTATTCCCGAGTCAGCGCAAAGCAATGCTTCCAAAGTTATTAGAGTTAAAGTGCAGTCATAAGCAAAAACAATGTGGACGGACCCACTGAGAAGAAAGTTATCAGGACTCACTGTTGTGATAAACAGTGCCAAGACACCATTAGGTTTTGTTAAAAGACCCCTCACTCACCAACCTAGTTGATGCCATGCTTCATCATGGGGGTCCCAACCGGGAGGCCGAATGCCCCTAGGTTGTGCTACAACGCCTGATTTTGGCAAGGATTCCCAGAGATATTTTTAATTAGCACTACACCACTTCACACAAGTACCCAACACCAGATCTGCTGTAATCAAGCGTTGTAGCACAACCGGGGGGCATTCGGCTGCCCGGTTGGGACCCCCCTGATGAAGGATGAAACGAACTAGGTTGGTGTGTGAGGGGTCTTTTATCAAAACCTAATGGTGTATTGACACTGTTTATCACAACAGTTAGTCCTGAAAACTTTCTTCTCAGTGGGTCCATCCACATTGTTTCTGCGTATATCTGAACTGGGGATAGGAATGATCCCCATAACTTCCTCGCTCTCTCCTTGGTTCGTGTTCGAGGACTTCGTTAAAACGTAGCACTCTGCAGATGCAAAATACTACAATTGTAGGCAGGTGGGAAACAGATGCAAAGTATAAAAGGGGGCCCAAAAGGCATTGTAATCTTTCACAATTACTGCACTCTATGCTGTAGTGAGGAGGATGTGGATTCTTGGAGCTCAACAGAGGAAGAAGAGAGAAAGGTTTTGCCGACAGAGGATGACTCTGAACAAAGGAAAAGGTTTATGCTAGGTACAGGTCTTTCAAAGAAGTCTTGCTTACTTTAATTATCCAGTTGGACTCTGTACTAAGCATGTGTATGCAATTCAGTGGTGGCCTTCCTACCCACATTCAGGTTTTATGTATCTTATACCTTGTAGTTGCTGGTAGCTCCCAATACTCTGTTGCAGTTGCAAGTGGGACATCCCAGAGACCATTATGCAGGAATTTTTAGTGGCACAATTTTGGCAAGAATTAATTCACATATTGCATTTCCAAGCATCCTGCTGAATTGGAAGCTGCAAAAATCGAATTCTGTGCACTTGCACATTTCCTCCAAGTGATTGGATGTGTAGGCAGTATACATTCTAATTTGTCCGCCCTCTGAAACAGAGTATGTTAATCACAGTAGAAAGAGTCAACATTCTTTAAAAGTCCAAGTGGTGTCTAATACAACATTTTTGATCACAGATCTAATTGCACTCATGATTCCAACATCTGTAGAACATATGAGTTACTAGGCAGAGGAAAGTTTGCCGATGGTTGGTTGTAAGGTAATTATTAAAAAAAAAAATATATATAATCTTAATCTGAACATTTGCAGTGGTGGCTCCTCTGCTAAGGCGGAAGAGTGTCACACCACTGCTATTTGAGCAACGCAAAAATAAAATGAGAATAACAAGAAGTTATTATCATTTTTTTTTCTGTGCAGGACAGGAGCTCGGTTGGGGCAGAGCTAAGCAAATTGAGGGGTTGTTTGTACTCCCTAAGTGCTCATGGATGTTGTGACCAGCCCTCTTGGGCCAGCCAAACATTCATGTGCCTTTAGCATGTTTTCCACATGGCTGTGTTGCGCAGCCTGATGGAGAACATGCCCAGGCTCTCAGGCATAACCTGGGCGGCCAAACAGGCCACTCAGACCATTCACAACGCTTTCACAATGCTGCTCATGAAGCGTCAGGATTGGCTGGGAGAACCTGCTTCCTGTGCTGTCAGTTCAGAGGAAGAGAACGGAGGTGTTGTGGCGAAGGGAAGGTTAGTTTATTTTTGTTTATTTTTTCTATCCATTCCCCCTGTCTCACCACTCCCATTCCGAGGCAACCGCCACTGGACAGTTGGGTATTTTATATATTCTAAAACAAGTTTGCTAAATTTCAGACCATGGATCATGACTCTATACTTTCACCCCAAAACCCTAAGCAAATGAGGTACAATGCTCTTCACAAATAAATGATTCTGATGTCTGCCTAAAAGTGGGGGTGCCCTAGTGCATGATTCAACATTGTGCAGCAAACCCATTGACACAAGTGCAATGTAATCTAGTTATATGAAAGAGACTCACAACTGACCCTGCAAGTAATGAATCTGGTGAAGATGATCCTCCTTGCCGAGCACCTCCAGGATTTGATGCTGAAAAGAGATGCAGAGAGGGACTTGTGTACAGGGATGATATTACAAGCAACTACATTACAGGTATACATCATATGCTAATATATACCAGAGAGCATTTAGTAGTAAACAAATATTTTTCTGTGTATTCCCAGATTAATTTGACAATGAAGCATATGTAACTTTTATACATTTTAATCTGGAATAGAAATCAAATTTAAGTTTATACAAATATACAGTATGTTCACCGACTTCTTGAAAATAGTATAATTGTATGCTTTACTGTTAATGCCTATAAGTAGTTGGTCTCTTGTAGAACTCTGTGTGCCCATTACCTTGTCATTCTCCACTCAAGCTTCCAGTGAACCTTGATATAGCTGGCTCACCTAAGGAAATACTGCTCACACTTTAACCCTTCTCATTTTACCACCCAACCTTGCTGCTCTAATTCCTACATAGCATGTTTGTAATTTGGACTAGGTTCCTCGCTGCTTCACAACTGTGGTTTACTAATCCCACCTGTATGTTAGCAGTGTTCCAACACATACTTGAAAAGGCTATAGCCTGCATTTCAAAGAATGCCCAAATGTTTGGAGGTCTATATTATTGTATCTCTGTTGACCCCTGTGTGCTACAGAGTCTTGAGACATTTTTGTAGCCATGTCCCTTATAACCACTGAGAAGTCTTCAAGGTCCGATCTAATGGACACATTCACTTTTAAATGATTCTGTCTCATTTTGCTACCTGTCTACTCAATTCAGAGGAGCTGCTTTCTTGGAATTTCCAACATTGACTGTTCCATTGCATAGAATTGTGCTGGAGTATGGGAGCTTTCCAGAAATTCTCTAAATCTGGATCTTCCAGTTGGTATTAAAGCTCTACTATATCTTTCTAAAATAGAAAGAAATGGGGTTGATTGTTGAGTTACTGTAGAGGAAGCTGCAGTTCGGTCTCCTTATGTTTTGGCTGCAGGGTGGACTTTTAGTCTCTGTACAAATGTAATCACTGCTTCAGCAGTGTGTGTGTTTATGTAACAGGATGAATCTCCAACATCCTCAGTTTCTGGTTATGATGTATGAGAAAGTTGAGTTGTTGTAGTTCAAAACAGTGAAAATCTTTTTTTAATATTAGTGTTAAAAATGCACCTATAGTGAATCAATATCAACATTGATGTTTAATTTTTTGTTTGTTGTATTTCAAACATATATGTATCAAGATATTTCATGAAGGCCACCGAGAAAATTTTTTAAGTTTTGTGGTTCGAACATGGCTTACGTTATCCACAATGCATTGCTTCGAATAATATGAAAACCTGAATTGTGTTGGTTTCACACCTTCAATGCTTTGAGTAATTCCCAAATAGGTAACATTTCATCAACACATCTGGTCTCACTGTTTTGAAAATATTTTATACTAATTCCTAATGTACATATATTTATAAAAGCTCATTCTAAAGAACTGTCCTGGAGCATCAAACACAGTGGCTGATGTGTCTATATTAAGTACTCCAGAAGTGGCTTCAGGCTGGAAGGTGGCATCAATAATTCTTCCATAGGAGTTGGTGGTGACTCTGTACTTGGTCCCCAACTTGTAGCTCTTAGCCTCCTTTCTTCTGGTTGCTACTTTTTTTGTGGTGCAGGAACTGGGGTCGTACCAGCACTTCCTGATTTCTTCCACTGGCCCCTTTGGCAAATCGTTTGTCGTGTTCAGAGACACACTCCTTCACTAGTATTTACAGTTGTTGGTCTCTGAATTAGCATTTTCTCTTCCTGCCAACCTTTTCTTGTGGCTCCTGGCTGGACATGCTTTTTAGAAATAGACCTTTGTTGGGAAATAAGTTCTGTTTCTGCTGTGCTGCAGAAAGTAAATGTACGTGCTAATGGGTGAGGTTGACACTCACTGTGTATGAGGCAGTCACGATTAGAGAACCATAGAATTCATGAATTTGGATTAGTTATTAAAAAATAAATTCCTGTGAAACACTGTTTGCCTACAGCAGAGAAATGTAAACCTTATTTAATGATTGTTAAGTTGTAATTTGGTATTTGACACAATTTAAGAACTGCTAAATATTTTATTCCTCTATCATACCTATGCTGTTAATATAAAGATGTGGACCCATTCGAGAATAAGGGTCATAAAAAGAAAGAGAAAAAGACACAAAGATGGAGGATGGAATGCAGAGCAAATCAAGCATTCACCCCCAGTCAAAGAGATCTGGGATAAATCCTTTGTTCTTTTGCTCACCATGCCACCCCAGTTTAGACCCAGCCATATGCAAATTTGTCTTGACCCTGTTCCCAATGGGAACAGTCCAGCCCAAACTTCCAAGCCAAGTCCTCCCTGTGTCAGAAACAAGCATCCTGGGGCCGGTTTTGAGGCATCACTCCTCATCAGTCAGGCTAGCTAGAATCCAGTGGCAAAGTGAGCCCGGGACCCACGTCTGGGCATACCTGGCGCACTTAGGGTGAGAAAGCAAAAGAGACAAAGATGATGGATAGAATGCAGAGCAAATCAAGCATTCACCACCAGTCAAGAGACCTGGATTAAGTCCAAAGTTAAACTAGCCTGGCTGATGAGGGCTGGATGCACGGCAACATGCATCATGGGATGCATGTTTCCAGTCCAGGGAGGACCTGGCCTGGCACTTCGGGCTGGATTGTTCCCATGGGGAACAGAGTCAAGACTTTCTTGCATGTTTCTGGGTCTGAACTGGAAAGGCATGGGGAACAAAAAAATATGGATTTAGGCCCGGATCTCTGTACTGGGGTTACTGTTTGATATTGTGCAGCATTCTGTCAATCAAATGTTCTTTTTGCATAAAAAGAAAATGGGCATAAAATGATAAGGGTTCCTGAGAAGGTATTTAAAAAGGAATGGATCAATATTAAACAGGGTTATGAAAAATATGTAGGTACATTTAAAAAGGATAGGACCACTATTAGAAATAGGCATAAAGAAACAGTCAACGTGCATGAGTGCAAAATGGTCACGGTGCAGAAAATTTACATGAAAACTATGAGACCAGTAATAACAGACTGAAGTTTAGAAATAGAAATAGGAGCACATAGAAATATAGATAAAGGGCAAGATTCGAGTACATTATTAGTTTATTGTTAGCTTTGAACCAAACATGGCAAGCTTTTTATAAGATACCAATGCAAAGTTTTTAATCCTTTACCTAACAATAAAATAAATTCAAAATCATTGAATTACATAACAATTAATATTGTCATTTAATTATGAGGTCCCATGGGCAGCCGAGATCGCCACACTCAGTGAAGAGCGATCTACTCCCTCTAAAAAGGCTTAGACCTCCCAGGAATCCTTCTGTGAATTCATGCCAGCTGTAAAGAAGACAGGTAAGTTAGGTTGTATACTTGTCTCAAATAAATATATTTTTGCTAATAATCCCGTAGGCGAACCGACTACTATTATGTATTCACTAGTTTGCCTGATTGTGTGCTGCTCTGCATTTGTGCCCCTGATGGTCAACCATGACTAGACATCATCTATTCAGTCAAAAAAGAATCCTTACTTCCCTTTAGAGGGTAAACAGTTAGAACTGAATTTGGGTATTCAGCCATAATCCTTTATTTCATAACGACCAGCAGTGACATGCTTTGACACCAATGCCTTTCTCAAACTAGAAATGATCCAATCTCTAAATCACTTCCTTAATAAAAACAATAGAAATAAAAGACAGATAATGCAATAACAAACACAATTTGTACTCAAACTTTAACATTTCTGTCTGTGGATTGCTGATTGCAGTCAGATAGAAGTCTCAAGCCTACAATCTTCTTAATATCCCACATGAGGCATTGCCGTTATACTATCTGGTTCATATGTTGTGACACATTGAAAAAATACATCTTCAAAGCAGAAAAACATCACTTATGTCAAGTGTTATAAATTATTAATCACCAATATGCCAAAATATAATTTCCAAGTGGAAACAACACTTCTAAGATAGTTCTTTGGTGCTCTTCAACATATTATATGGGTTATATGGGTAATTTATCTTTCAATATATAAAGTGCTAGGGGGTCCAAAACCATCAACATGATACTTTTCAGGAGTGTCTTTTCAGTGTCTAATTTAACAGAGTATATTATTTAAAAAATGGAGTTAAACTATCTGTAAAAGTAGGCAGAAACAACTATTAATCCTTAAAAACAATTAACAGAATATTTTCACTTATATGTTAGAAAGTTAACTGATTTTATATGAATCACCAACTCCTCATCAGAATTGAAAGAATTCATCCCAAAATTGCCTAAACTGATGGTATATCTGGATTCAAGTTATTGTACAAACAATTCCTATTTCACGAAGCGGTTCCCTTGAGATTATGTTAATACCAAAAAACACTTTTGTGTACGGCTATAAAGTGTCTCGGAATTGGATATGTACGGTCATTAATATTGACAGCTCTATGGTGTTCCAACATTTGTTTTTTGACAGGGAACAGTCAGTCAGTCAGTCAGAAATGGTGTGCTTCTTACACACCATTTCCCACATGGACATTCTAGTACATAGATAGTGTATGATGTTGTGCATGGAATGGATTTGGTGATTTTTATAGTTTCCCTCATGTCAGATATTTGGTATGAAGTTCTATCACAACTATTGGTGTAAAGTTTACATTTGGAACACTTATAAAACCCAGCCAGGTTTTTCAGAAAATAGTGGCTTTGCTGAAGGTGGGTGACTAATAACCAGCACATCACACAGATACTTTGTTTTCCTAAAACTGAAGGCAACTGCTGAACCAATTACCCATGTCAATTGAAAAACCACTCTGTAATAAATGATGGTTTTTCCTGAATATTTTCCTTTCTTGTGTGGCCTGTGTACTGTAGGTAGTAATCATATGCATAGTTTTTTATGCTCTCACTCACTTTTGGAGGTAATAACATTTCTCTGTTCACTTTGTGAATTTTTCTTAAAATAATGACTTATTAGTTTTTTTAGTCTAAAAAAGCTCACAACTTTTGTGTTTTTATTTCTTAGGAATGAAGTGTTGTACATTTGTTTGGAAGTTTTGAAAATTATCTTATGTAATAGAGTATTGTAAATCTATGCATCAGAGAATAACTAATTATGAAATATCCAGGACAAAGGAATATAAATATCAATGACACCCATGACACATGAGTTGTGGAAAATACATTTTACGGTCAGTGCGACTATCTGGAAACAAATTTAACCCCAATAGGTTTGCTAATCATCTATCTAAGAATGCATGATAATCAAATCCAAGGAAATATATGAACCAATACACACATTAGCAATTATGCATACAGATCTGTCTCAAAATAACAACATCCATACATGTACATTTCCAGAAAGTATGATTTCATCCCTAAAACACGTTCCTACATTTTTCACACTATGAAACACTATTTCAACAACTCCGGGAAGCAAATCGCATGATGCTGACTGTTCGTCAGCCGAAAGACCTTGAGAATGGCCACTATTGCGAAGATTTGCGGGATTGCGCGATTCAAGATGGCAGCCGCGTGAGGGTCTCGGCACGTTTTCGGCTCGTTTTCTTCGATTAACGATGATTTTTTAGTCAGAAACTTTAACCTAATGAGGTCGCTGCAGTTATAAACAAGTCTTACCTGTGGAGCAATTTCCCAGCGTTCTGCGCACAGGAATGGTTTCAGCTACCAGCTCAGCTTCAAGGTACAGCCAGGCAGTCAGTCAAGGGGGCGGGTGATTTGTCAGGAAAGGGCCTGGCTTGGGCCTAGCCTCTCCCCCTACCCATTTTAGCTGCTGCACCAGTCATTTTCTTTTGGCTTTCTCCACAGTTTTTGCTTGTTTTTCTTTATATTTTACTGCTGCAATTATAATTTTGGTGCTTTTTACTTCAAAATGGAAAATAAAAGTACCATTAATAATAAAAGAAGACAACACGTTTCTCTTCTTCCTGCTAAATCTAAAGTAATAGAGTCACCAGAACCCTCACTATTTTTAATATTGGAGGAAATTCAAACTCTTCGAGTCAGTACAGATACTATTGGTTCTGAAATCAAAAATGTGCATAAAGAAATGGCTAGCCTGTCAATGAAAATTTCGGATAACTCCATTAACATTCAGGAAAATAAGGTCAAACTTGACACTTTTTCCCCACTTGTGGCAAACATTTCACCTACGAGTTCAGCATTGTTGGTGTTGGAAAATCCTAACAGACAATATCATTTACGCATATATAATTTGCCTGAAGATGTTGAGGGAAATAACTGCAGATTATATTTGGAGTCCTTGTTGCCTGGTCTTTTACAAATTACATTTTCAGAAAAATTTGAGATTGATAAGGCTCATAGGATTCCCTCTCAAAGGAACCCTATGCACACCAAACCACGACAAATGATTTTTAAAGTTCTCCAACATCACCATTTAGTCCTCATCAGAAAAGCAGCTAGAGAAATACCTTCATTGATGGTTAATGGGAACAAAATCTTCATCCATCAGGACTTTGCCAAGGCAAAGACTTCACAGCTATCCGTCCTCAATTGCGGAGTTTAGGCTACAAATATGGTCTTTTTGACCCATCGACGATGCGCATTTGGAAGGATAACTTTTCTAAATCTTTTCATCGTCCAGAAGATTTGAGACAGTTCCTAGAACAACGGATGCAGCACTCAATGGTTACCAATGACTCTGCTACGTGACTCTTACCAGTTATGTTTTTTCTGACTCACTTCTGATTTTCTTTAGGAAGGGCTGCAGCTGTTTCAGTCATGCTTGTAAAGCGTGTGCGCGTTTCACATTTTACATTTATGTGTTCTGTTTGTCGTTTTTTCCTTGTCTTTTCCTTTCTTCATCCTTGGAGCTACCTGTTTATCATTCTTTTGTTCTACCTTTAATTTCCTTTTCTTGATTTCTTTTCTCCTTTCCTCTGTTATGGCTAATTTAAACAATATTAATGTAGTTTCATTAAATGTTAAAGGTTTGCGCCATCCAGTTAAACGTACCAAAATTCTTGATTATTTCACTAGCTGAAAAGCAGATGTTTGCTTTATACAAGAGACTCATATAGATGATACAATTTTAGAGTATATGAAGAAGAAATGGGTAGATGTTATTATCTCTTCTCCTGGGAATGGTAAGGACAATGGTGTAGCCATTTTATTTGCAAAAAAGTTGCATTGTCAAATTTTAAGTAAAACCTCTGATTAGTTATCGTTAAAATTAAAGTTCATGACACATGTCTATTTGTATTAAATGTTTATGGTCCTACAGCAGATGACCCAGTTTTTTGGACTAATCTTAATACAGAGGTTGTAAAGTTTGGTAATGCCCCTTTGATTGTTGGAGGAGATTTTAATGTTATTTCTGAACCTTTATTGGATAGATTATTTATGACTAAGTTGCACCCTTCCAAAGATTATTTTGCAGTCAAATCATTTATTCAAGCCACTGAGTTAGCTGATATTTGTAGGTTACATTTTCCTACGGAAAAATGTTTTACGTTTAACTCATATCCTCACAATTCCCATTCTAGAATTGATTGCTTCTTGGTTTCTAGGCAACTCATTAGTTCAATAACTACTCCTTCTGTTGGCAACATTGATGTATCAGATCAAGCTATGATTTCTTTGGTTTTGGCTTTAGACTCCAGTTTTATTAAACAAACTAGATGGAGAATGAATGCTGGTATAATTTTAAATGACTATAATTAACCTAAACTGTTATTGGCCATTCAAGAATATTTTATACTCAACCCTGAAGGTTCTACATCTATGATTACTAGATGGGATGCTTTCAAAGCTTATATTAGTGGCCTTACTATATCTATTATGGCCCAAAAAAATAAAACCTTTCACGCAAAGACTAAACTCCTTCAGACCCAGATTGCAAAATTTGAGTGACTTTTTATTACATCCAGCAATCCTCAATATAATTTAAGTTACAAAAATTACGCTATGAATTTTATTCTCTACTTAGTAAAAGAGCTGGGGTTCAAATTTCGAATGTTAAGGTCAGATTTAGTTTTAACACCAACAGATCTGGAAAGCTATTAGCTAATTATTTGCGTATAAAAAATATAAAACTCAAATTAACTCCATCCACAGTCCCAATGGTAACATTGCTCTTTCTCATAATGATATTGTTAATGAATTTTTGAATTTCTATTCTACATTATATGATAAACCCGACTTTCAGGATGATTCTTTAATTGATTCCTTCTTAACCTCATGTAACCTGCCCAAGATTTCACAAATAGATAAAGCTGGTTTAGATACTCCTTTACAAAAGACAAAATAATCTCAGCTACAAAGTCCCTTAAAAAGAATACATCTCCGGGTCCTGATAGGATTCCAACGGAATTCTATAAAGAATTTCAGTCACACTTATTAACTTTTTCGTACAAACTTTTCATGTTTTTTGTCTCTACTGGCACTACCTCTGGATCATTCACTGATGCTTTAATTATAGTACTTCCGAAACCAGATCCCCCTCTTGTGTCTAACTATCGTCCTAAATCTTTAATAAATCAAGATTGCAAATTATATGCTAAAATACTTGCTTCTAGACTAGCCCCCATATTAGATTCTATTATACCTCCTGGCCAATCTGGGTTTATGAAGAATAGATATTCTGCCAACAATACTAGAACTCTACTACGTATTATTGAACAGAGCTCTACCCTTTCCTTACCCTCTGGAATTTTATCTTTGGATGCTGAGAAGGCGTTTGATAAGATTCATTGGCAATTTTTATTTTCTACAATATCATCATTTAATTTTGGAGATAATTTTATTCGCATGATATCGGCTTTATTGTCATCCCCTATGGCCCGTTTGTTTATTAATGGTCAAGTATCTAACCAATTTTCACTTTTCAGAGGCACAAGACAAGGATGCCCTCTTTCTCCTCTGTTATTTTTGATTGGTATTGAACCTTTTCTTATTTCTATAGGAAATTGTGATAATATTAAAGGGATCAATATGTTATTGTAAAATCCCTTGCTTATGCGGATGATGTGCTTTTATTTATTAGTGATCCTTTAGCTTCCTTCCCACCCTTAATGGATAATATAAAGAATTATTCTAAAGTTTCTGGTTGCACTTTAAATACCAACAAAACAGATTTTTTCCCCCTTAAATGTCTATTGCACTTCTGATATGCTTCCTATGCATGAAATTATTTGGCAAAAAATAAGTTAAAATATCTTGGAATCTTATTTTCTTCTTCTATCAAATCGACAATAAATTTAAATTGTGATTTTCTTTTAAATTATATTAAAAACAAGACACCCAAATGGGCGTCACTACATCTTACATGGTGGGACAGAATGGATTCCATAAAAATGGCTATTGCTCCCAAAATCTTTTACACTCTTGCCATGATTCCTACTCAATTTCCATTAAAGTTTTACAAATATGTTGATAAATTGTTGTCAAAGTTTTTATGGAACAATAAGTCTCCTCGTATCAGTTATAAACAATTAAAAATGCCTAAGCGTAATAGAGGTTTTGGTATTCCAGATTTCTTTCTGTATTATAAAGCTTTTATTTTAAAACAAAGTTCATTATGATTTAACCATTCTTCTTTAATTATTCCTCCTGCATGGTTATGCATTGAGAGATCAATAGTTTCTCCGTTTCCTTTACCTACTATGTCTAATGAAGCCTGAGTTGTTCGACAATTAGCTATTAATAAATCCACTAAAATGTTATTTAATAATCTTGATTCAATTTTTGTTGTTCCCATGAATCATACTGATGAATTATCTCTTTGGCATAGTAGCATTCTCAAATTGAGTAGAAATATTAGATATTGGTATTCATGGATAAAAGCAGGTATTTTCTATCTTAAAGATGTTTATTTCAATAATTCCTTTATTTCTTTTCAATCGTTACAGACAAAATTTGGTTTATGTAAATCAGGGGCATGGTCTGATGGGTTTTTTCCCATGCGGCCACTGCAAAGCATGCAAGATCAGTACATTTACAAACAAAGTTACCTACAATGGGGTCACCAAAGACATTAAACAGTTTGTAACATGCAGCACCACATGTGTTATCTATGCCCTTATATGTCCATGTGGGAAATGGTATATCGGGAGCACCACCTTGCAAGCCAAAAAACGTGTGCTTGAGCACTATCGGGTGATCACCCATGGGGGATAAAAAATGCCCTGTTGCACGACATTTCAAAGATGCTCATTTCTCCAATGCTTCTTTACTGAAATACATAATCCTAGAGCAAACAGCAAGAAACCACAGAGGGGGCAATAGAACATTGAAGTAAAGACAGAGGGAGTCCAAACTTATTATAGACTTCCAATCTAAACATCCAGGAGGTCTTAATCAGGATGAGATATTGGCAATACACCTCAAAGAGATAATTAATACCTTAGATGGTGATTACAACCTTAATGTCTTATTCTGTCATTTCTTGCATCGCTCAGGTTCCTTGATCTGTACTAAGAACTTCAACTTCAATTTTCTTACTCCTGTAATGATGTGCATCAATCAGTTGTTCATGTGTTTTAAAGGTTTTTAATTGATTATTAATTTGGATCTCTATTTTTTACAGGAGAGGATTAAAAGGGGCCCAGTCACCTCACTCACCATTCACGGGCAACCCACTATTTATTTATTTATTTATTTATTTATAGTGTTTTGTATAGCGCAAACAAGACCCGTGGGTATCAGAGCGCTGAACATAAAAAGATTACAGACTTGACAATTATCACATCAATTATAACAACAAACAGTTATGAGGTAGAAGCGGTGTGGTAAAAGGGTGAATAGATAAAAGGCATTGAGAGGTGCATTGGTCTCAGCTTGTGTCATAGTCATATCTTCAAGCTCGTTGAGGTAGGGTTATATAACATTATCAATATCATTGGCTATATAGTTAGCCATTAGGAGTTGCATAGGTTTAGCTTGTCATAGTAGTCATAAACATAATAAAGTGAGGTAGAGGTTATATAGTTTGAGCTGTGAGATACAGTATATAAGCTCCCAAATATATGAGGTAGCAGTACAGTGTGTAGCCGAGGCTCGGACGGGAGTCTTTCATTTGTTTGATATTGAACTTCCAATTATTCATGATGAGTACCTCCTCTTTGGCGTAGATGTTCATATCAATAGTCTGTAGTTTCTCTACGTAGGGTATTTACTCATCAAGTGGCTCTTTAGTTCCCGTTTGAATGTTTCCGTATTTTGAATCTTCCTGATGTTTGGAGGGAGTGAATTCCAGATTCTGGGTGCAGCTCCGGAGAAGGCCCGATCGTAGGTCCTTTTCTTGCGGAAGAAGGCCGGTCGCAATAGCAGCTCTTTGGCACTTCTGCTTGTTCTGTTGCCTCCCGAAAGTTTAATTTTCTTGGCTAGGTATCTAGGCATGTTGTAGTGAACCGCTTTGTGGGTAATACAGGCCATTTTCATTTGAATTCTGGCCTCGTAAGGTAGCCAGTTTCGGGCTTTCAGGTGGGGCGATATATGATCGAATTTCTTCGTTCCCGTGATGAGTCTTGCCGCTGCGTTGAGGCAGGCTTTTAGTGGTGCTATGGATGTCTTGGGTAGGCCAGCTAACGTGGTACAACCATATTCAATCCTCGAGATAACTAGCGATTGGGTGGCCAGTTTTAGATCCGCCTCAGAGATAAAGGGTTTTAGTTTTCTTAAATAGTTCAAATGGAAGCGGGCGCTCTTAGCCATTGAGTTAATGTGGGCTTTCATGTCGAGGTTCTCATCTAACGTGATTCCCAGTGATTTAGCTGAGTTAACTAGGGTCGGAGTGCAGTTTAACGCAGTCACCAATTTCACCCATTCCTTTACTTCAGGTTGGCTCCTTGTTGGTGAGATTAGCAGGAATTCAGTTTTGTGGGCATTTAGTTTCAGATGATTAGTTGTTGACCATTGCAACGCTTTCTTTAGTGTGTCATTCATTCGGTCAATGTCATCACGGGAGGCGATCTTTATATATATTTGCGTGTCGTCTGCATACATGTGATAGGATATCTGTGATTTTTGAAGAATCTCCGTAAGGGGTTCTACATATAAGTTGAATAGATCTGGGGATAGAGTTGAGCCTTGTGGGACCCCGATTGTGTTAGGGCATGGGGAGGAGGTTGCTTGGTTGATCAGGAATAGTTGAGTCCTGTTCTGTAGGAATGATTTGAACCATTTCAGTACGTTTCCGGACAAACCCATCCTATCTTGAAGCCTGGTTATTAGTATTTCGTGATTTACTGTGTCAAAAGCTGATGACAGGTCTAGTAGGATCAGTAGGCATGCCTGATTTTGGTCAAGGGCTTGTAAGGCGTCAACAACAATATGCAGGATCGCAGTTTCAGTACTATGTCCTGTTCTAAATCCTGATTGGCAGTCGTCTAGTAATGCGAACTTAGCGATGTGTTGACTCAGTTGGCCTTGTACGCATTTCTCAATAAGTTTGGCCAGTAAAGGTATGTTGGTCACTGGTCGATAGTTATTCGGGTCTGTCGCATCCGCTGTTGGTTTTTTGATGATGGGCACTACCTGCCCCGTTTTTAGGCAGTCAGGGAGGGTCCCTTGTGTAAGTGAAGCATTTATTATCTGGGTCCAGATCGGAACTAGAGTGTGGCTGATTTCTCTTACACACTTTGACGGTAGAGGGTCTTGATAGTGGTTGTTCGGTCTAAGTTCGGCTAGCTTTTTGGCAATCTTACCCTGGTCATATAGTTCAAATGTGTCCCAATTTGCTTTATTTTTTGTTTGAGGACCCTCTGTTGTCTCATTAGCCTCATTTTTAGGTGAAGGAAGGGTCACAAGGTTGGCTGCTGCACTTGTGAGCTCAACTTCTAGTAGTTTGTTTTTTTCCGAGAAAAATTAGGAGAATTCCTCGCAGCTTATGGGAGTTTTTGCGTTCTCTTGGGTCGTTTTGGTTAGTTTGTTTGACTGTTGTTTTAGGATCTCGAAGAGTTTTCGTGGTCTGTTTATGGCATTATCCAGTTCAGCCCTTATAAATTCTTTTTTGGAGTTGATTATCTTTTTGTTATATTGATTTCTGGTTTTTCTGAGGGCTTTCAACACGGGGGAGGAGGGATGTTGTCTCCATTTCCTTTCGGCCATTCTTAGTTTTCGCCTGTCCTCGTTCAGTGCCTCATTAAACCAAGGATTTTTTGGCTTCTCTGAGACGTTTTTCAGTTTTTGAGGCATGGTGTCATTGACGATGTTACCGATCGAGGTTATGTAATGGTCAGTCAGCTCATTGACATTCTGCCTGTTATTAGGTGGCTTCAGGTCTTTCTCACATCTTTCAACCAATTGTTGGATATTGGCTTCCTTTGTCTCACGAATCAGTTTTTTGAACTTGCGAGGTTGCACGGTCTTGCCCTTTTTTATTGTAGGTATCGTGAATGTTATAGTGTGATGGTCAGACCAATCGCATGGATCTATAGCAAGGATTGATGTCTCATTATTTCTTGAGATAATCCAGTCTAACGTCGCTCCTTGTGAGTGAGTGGGCTGGGTGCATGCTTGAGTAAGGTTTAGTTCATTGAGGAAGTCTTTCATCGTGTTAACCAGCTTGTCATTGTCGTCGTCCCAGTGTAGGTTAAAGTCACCTAGGAATATATTGTTGGCATCCGGGTTTGAGTTGGCCGTTATGATCTCTATTAGTTCCTCTGTGAACTTTGCGTTATCCCCAGGTGGGTGGTAGAATGCATGCAGGTTGCAGCTTTGCTTATTTAGTGCTCTTATATTAAGACCAAGGTATTCACAGGACTCTATGGGGTCAGATTGGAATTGGCTGACCTCGATCTCCGAGCGGTGAATGCACGCTATACCTCCTCCCACTTTCTTTGGTCTGTCTGACCTGACGATGTTATATCTCAACATGTCACCTATGAACACGCACGGGCCACTAAGTTTTAATCAATAGACACTGCACCGTTAGATCATTCGCACCATAGTCCACAGTTAAGGATGAGTGTTGTCAATGTTCATTTAGCGTACTTATACTCACTTGAGTATCTATGGCCCTTTTCTTTCATGAGCCCATTATTAAATAGCCACACTAGCACGTGAGAATAGTAGAATTGCTTCCGTGGATTTCACATGTTAAGCAGTTAAACAGTTAAACAATGTTCCCTCACAACTCACCAATTCCCCCCAATCCTAAACTGAGATTGAACAAATTCCAAACTGTCTTGGCATGTAATAAATGTACTATTTATCAGTAATGGCATTATTACTTTGGAATATTTGCACCTGCTAGGACTTGACTCATTAAATAGAGAACAGATGTAGGGCCTGCATTAGATCTTGGTGTTGTTGTTGGTATTCCGTTTGAATCCTCACCTGCCTACTGGGTGGTCCACCTACTCTATTTAGTTTCTTGCAGGTGCATGAAAGAAAGACCATTGGACCGCCGATGCCTCGGTCAGAATTTCTCACCCATGTCAATGGCTCCATAGGCAAAAGCAGCTGTCAGATGTCAATAAGAGCAATGAGCCTGTAGTTGTTTGGGTCGGTCTTGCATCCTTTTTTATAAATAGGGGAGATGATGGAGCCTTTCCAGGATTCTGGGATTGTTCCTGTTACGGTGATGTTGTCAAAGAGTGGTTGTAATGCACTGGACCAGTATTTTCGGTCTTGTTTGTATAACATCGGTGGCACCCTCTTGATGACTTTGCTGGATTCTGCCCTCGATCGTTTTTAAGGAGAAACTGAGTGGTAAGTTATTCCTCTGGAGGAGGGACGGAGGTAGTGCGACGTGATGCTCAGCTGGTTTTTGCAGATTGCTATGTAGGTCTGCATTAAAGTAAGTTTGCAAATGTTTTGTCCAAACGTCCTCCCTTATGTGTGAGTTGATCCTGGGTGCCGAAGGGTTCTCAATGCTCTTAACCGTTTGCCAGAATCTTGCACTGTTATTCATTTTGGCGTCATACAATAGTTTGGCCCAGAGTGATTCCGTGTGGTCCTTTTATGCGCACCAGATAATTTTCTTTTTCCTTGTTTGAAGCTTTCTTAGTGCGTCTACGGTGCCAGCGTTGCGCTGTTTTGGCGGAATGGAGCGGATTGCTCTGTTTATGTCGCCCCTTAGTTGTCTTAATTCGGCATGCTGGCTTAATGAGAAATGGATGCACTGGCTTGTTTCCGCCCAGATGTTTTGTTTTAGCTGGTACTCTTTTAGTGCTGGTTGCTGTGTTACGGCTGGTGGGGCTGGTTGGCCCAGAGCTTTGGAGAAGATTTCTCAGGCGTGGACAGTGCTTCCTTCGGTGGATTTGATTTCCTCCCACAGTGTTTATGCAGGCACTGACAGCTTTTCTGGGTCGCATATTTTACATCGAATTCTTTTGCGTTGGTATCTCGTCGTTGGGTGTGGGTCTGGGTTTGCGTATGTTAAGGCGGTTCCCTGGATACCAAGAATGAGCTCTTGAGGTTGATGATCGCTGTGGTCGGACACTCCGATCCAGAAATCTTTTACTAAACCAAGAAGTGGGAGAGCGAGGAAGGTGTAATCGATTGCAGTGTTAACTGAGTTTATATGGAAAGTTGGGGTTTGTGGTCTGTCCCCTAGCATGCGACCGTTTAGTGCTACCATCAATAGACTTTCCAGTTCTATTTGCAAGTCCTTCGAGATTTTGGTTGGTTTGCCCGACTTGTAGTTGTCCTGGGTAATGATCTCCCATGCTTGGTGTTTATTGTCTTCTGGATTGCAGTCGTCTGTTCCCTCGGCAAGGAACATGTTAAAGTCGCCTGTTATAATATAGCTCTAACATTCATCCTCCATTATTAGCTGTGTAAGTTCGAGTATCAGCTGCTTTGCACAGATCCTCTTGCTCTGAAGGTGAATGTAGATGTTTGCCAGAGTTATGTGTTGTAGATTACTTTGGCCCTGCATTTCAAATTGGATGGCCAATATTTCAAGAGATGTAGTACTTTTGCTCAAGCATTCTTTTCCTGCAGTTATGGCTTCGATCGAGGCATAAATGGTTAGTACTCCATTGCGGTGACCGTAGTTTGATTGTCGGACTGTAGGGAGATAATAGGTTTTATAGCCTTGGAGGTGTAGGGGATACTCCAGCCAGGTTTCCTGTAGGAGAACTAAGTGAAACGTTTGGCGATATGACAGTAGTGAGGGGTTGTTAATTTTGGTACCGAGGCCATTAATATTCCATGAGCAGAGTTTTAAGTTCATTTCCTTGTTTCCCTGTTCAAGGATGGGTCATGGAATATCAGTTCTTAAATTTATGGTTTTAGATATCCAAGACCAGTCGTTGGGGGATGGTTTCCTTCTAGCCACCCCCCCCCCCCCCAGTTGGAGGGCTGAGACCATCAGGACCTGTGACCGAGGTGCTGCGGGCTCCCTTGAGGACTGTGCTGATTTGATTGCGTCCAGTCCAGCTACTTGGTAGCCTCTTGTTGGGAGCAAGTTGGTGTTAGAGCAGCGGAGCCGGGTAGCCAACTGGTCGGTGCTGATACACTTGAATCCCTCAAGCTTCTAGTTGTAGATTTTCGCGGAGGATTATTTCTGCTAGCTCGGGTGTTACCCATTCTGTCTTAGTTGCCTCTTGGTCCGAGAGATGTTTGAAGGTTTCAAATTCTACTGACAGCAAATCTCGGGTTTTGATCCCGGCCAGACTTCTGATTGCTTTTAGGATTTGAAGAATGTTGGACTCGACTTAGGATGTCCCTACTACCTTTGGACTTGTATTCGGGGACAAACCGGATTGTATGTGAAGTGGCTTGCTGACATTGGTTTGCTGCATTGCTGCTACCTGGGTGCTTGCGGCCTTGCTCTTCGGTCGAGAGTTTCGTTTGGATTTTTTGTGCTTTATTTTCATTGCCGTGGGTTCGCTCTCTGTAATTAGATTAGTCGTCGTTGTTGGGAAGTGGGGTTGTGATTATTTCAATTTTTGCTTCTGAATTCGATTGTGAGGTTGAGGGTTGGTGTTGATTCACCGCAGGGTGTCTGCCCTTTGTTGGGTCGTCGCTTCCGTATATCCTAGGCTTATGGCTGCAAGTCGCTTTTTCCTGATGGTTTATTAGGTATTGATTGTGATCCTTGGGGCAGTCTTCTTCTGCTCGTATTGGACGTTTTGGTGTCTGGGTGTAGGTTGAGCCCTGGTCCAGCTGTTGGGTTTTTGGTTTGCCGGATTCTTTGAGCTCCTGCTGAGGGCCAATCGGGGATGTGGTGAGATTTGGAAGTATGATTTTATAGGGGAGTTCTTATGCCTCCCTTTCCTCCTTTGTTTCCTTCGCTGATTGGAGGATTGTCCTTTGTTCTGCTTAGCTTTGCCCTCTAAAGTTGTTGCTTCGTATGTTTTTGGCTGCCGTTAGTTCCAAGTTCATGGCCTCGACGCTCCCAGGAGATTTAGAAGGAAACAAGTTGGATGCTTTAAGAGAACCTTTAGTTCCGGTTTCCGAGGCTTGGCTGACCGCTTGGGGGGTTTGGTCCATCGGGTAAGTTGCTTCTTCATTTGTTCTTTTCCATGTACCTTTGCTGAGGCTAAGAGAGTTACAGGTGATGGGTGGGTTGAGATCTTGGGTGGCCGATTCTTGCGCTTCTTTATGTATCCGCTTCTTGGAGCCGGTTTGGTTGTCGGTTGCTGGTCCTCTAATGCTGGTATTTGTGCTGTCTCTATCGAATTTCGAACTTGAACCTATAGTTTTAAAGTCGGTGAGGAGATCGCCCATCACTGTCGATAGTATGGCGATTTTTTCCACGATTAGGTGGCAGTTACAGCTTGGTGGAAGTATGGCTGCATCGCATTGGGCTATTCCTATAAAGTTGCTCATGTCTGAGAGTTTGCTGTCTATGCTGGTAACGTGTAATGCCAGACAATTGGGAAGGGTAAGCTGGATGTCCATTTTGTCAGAGTGGTATTCCAGGGCTTTGGTGGACAGTTGCATGGTATTTAAGAGGGAGGTCCATATTCCTGATTCACTTGGCTGAGTGTTTACGTCAGCCTTTTTGGAAGTAATTCCCGATCCTTGGGGGACCGCTTCTTTCTTGTCCTCAGATGTGTATATGGCGACAAGGTTTTCCCATTCTTTCTTTGTGAGGGGAGGGATGTTAGTACCTCCTAGAGTTGTATCGTCTGGTTCGCCCTCCGTGTTGGCCGTTGTATGGGTTTGCTTGAGTAAGGGTGCTTCAGAGTGGGGTTCCGCCGGAATGTGTTTCGGGAGTTTGTAATTTGTGTTGTTTCGGATGGGTGAATGATCCACTATCATCTGTGTGAGGGCAATTTCTTTCTTATTGTCTTTACATTCCTGGTTGTGATTGTACTTTTTGAGTTTGTGATTACAGTCGACGGAGTTGGTGAAATAGGATTCCGGATGTTGTAGGAGAAAGGACTCTCTGGTTGCCTTTGTGTCAATTTTATCTTCAAATGAGAAGGTCGTGATGCCTGTAAAGTGGAACAAATCTGCCGCTGGGGCAGAAAAAGCAGGGGGTTCTGTGACTGGAGGGTGAGTTATAGACTGACGATGCAGTACTGTGATTTCAGGCTCTAGAGGGATCCCAGATGGTTCTGTTAATAATTCCGTTTTGTCTTCTTGGAGAGATTGGGAAGCTGGTAAAGGTGTGGTCTCGTAGCTTGACGGGGACTGTTCTAGGGCACCCCCTGTGGCTCTTTCTGTATTGATTAAGGGGGTGCGATAAATGCCGATGGTCCCGTTACATCTTTTGGGGTCCCTGTGTTTGAATTGGTGGGCGTGCTTAAGGGGCTGTGTCTTCTCTCACCTGGTTCAGTTGGTTGGATGGACAGGCCGGTATCTGATAGAACCGGTGGAACTGGGAAGTTTCCTGATACGCCTTCTGGTAGCTGAGGGTGTAACGGGGAGGGGAGATTCAGTTGGTTGTTGGTTTTGAGGTGGAGTAATGCTCCTGCGTCTTTGATGAAGGAAAATTTAGAGTCAATTTTAGGTTGGAATGGTTTTTTCCCCTGGGGCGCAGGTTGCTTCCAAGTAGTCGTTATTCCGACCTCTCTTGAGTCTAGGTCTAGGTCTACTAGCAGGATGTCTGGCGTTCCTGGCGTAGCCAGGGCCTTACGAGGGGCCTTTTCCTGTCCAGTCGGGGTGATTGGAGTTTGGAAATTATTGCTGGTCGGCTCGTTTTGAACCTTGGGGTTCTTAGTTTTCTTTTTCCTGGTGTTAGTGATGGAGGTTATGGCTCTCCTTTCCTTGCCAGACCTCATTGTCGGCATGGCACCCTCTACAATGGATGAGGCTGGGGTGATCAGCAGATTTCGGGGGTTTCGCCCTTTGCTGCTTTTTTTTCTCCTAATAGTTTCCTAGGTGTTAAGTATGTATTAAACGCGGGGCCTCCTCCTAGTAGGCGGTAGGTTGCCGGTTTGACGGTGATGCTGATGCTGATGCTGGTGACGATGCCGGCAGTTTAGGTTGGTTATTGGTGACTGCTAACAGATCTCTTTAAGCAGTTAACGCTGCTTTGGATGTCTTTACTTGGCTTTAGGTGGACTATCTTTGGTTCCTTTCTTTCCCTTTTGGCGTTTGTGAGGTCTTTGTTGGTGTTTGAGCTGCCTTTTGGTTCAGCGGGGGTAGTTTTTTTATTTCGTGATTGCGCTCAAGGTCAAGCGCCACAGGGTCCTTATGGCTCCTAGCGGCTCCTGGCGGCTCTCGCGGTTCGGCGGCTCTCCCCCGCTTCACCCCACTTCACCCCTTGCCGCTGCTGCTTGTCTCGCCAGTTGCTGATTGCTCAGTCTCTGGACACCATACAGGTGAGCGGGGAGAGCTGGGGAGCAAGGGAGCAGAATGCGACAAAGCGGGTGAGTCCCCGCTGCACTGTTACGATTTCGCAGCCCAAGTGGCTCTCTCTCACGGCCCCCCTCGCAGCTCCTCACCTCGCGGCATGGCGCGGCTGCTCCCCTGCTCCCCTGCTCCGGGGGTTGCCGCTCATGGCTGTAGATCGCGGCTCGCCCCACCACGCCTCCACCTTTACCAGGGTCGCTGCCGCTATCGATGCCCTCGCGAGGGAGGGAAGGGGGAGGTCGGAATGAAATGAAGTGGAAAGACCAATTGTGTTCGTGGCTCCTCCGCGATGCTGCTCTCTCGGAGCTGGATCTCTCAAGCTTGTACTATCACATTGTATGTTTAAATTTGGTGAAAGCTTCCTTCAAAGAAATAGAAATCACTCAAAAAATCTAAAAGTCACCACATAGGTGTATATAAATATATTTCGAAAATATATTTTTAAAATTGTCAAATTAAAAACATATGCATTACACAACATTGGGATAAGTGCAATGTAACATGATGTATAAATTGCACTAGACAAAGTGTAAACTTTCCCTTATTAATTACCTGTCAAATCAATGTCATACCCAAATTTGAATCATTTAACATATTCATCCATGTAACATTTCCCCTTGTCTGGTGCAAGTCCTGTATTTCATCCCATTTCAATTGTCACATTATTTTATTAGTGCAATGGAAATTGTGTTCTTTCTTATCAGTAATGAAGGTGAAACACACACAACCTGTAGTAACACTTAAAAAAATACATTTAAACATCTATTTGTTGGTGCAAGTGCCCATTATCAGTATGTATGCCTGCACCTAAATTCAACTCTCTATCATGAGATTTTCTGTGGGAGGTGTTACGTTAGTAGGCATTGGGAGAAGCTATATAAAATGGGTGCAATTGATGTATAGAGACCCAACAGTTAGGGTGCGAGTGAGTAGGACAGTCTAGTGAGATTTGTTGTGAGTCGGGCGACCCACCAGGGGTGACCCTATCACTATTGCTTTTTGCTGTGGCTATGGAGCCACTGGCTTGACGCATCAGGGTGATGCTGCAGGGGTGGGGTATCCAGATTGGGGGATGCCACCCACGTGGTGGTCCTCTAAACAGGCAATGCAGTCAATACCTACGAATCCCAGGTACTCTTTCCTGTCCCGCTGGCAGTATCAGCAGAATTTGGCAAACACACCAGGCTGCACGTAAGCCGCACCAAGTCCCAATTGTTTCCCTTGGTGTACTGGCAGGAACGACAGAACAAGATCTGACACCCCTTGATCTCCCCTGTGAACCGAGGATGCCAGGTATTTGGGAATCCAAATTACACACAGGGCTCAGGACTTCGAGGAGGCAAACATGGGTAGGGTAATGGAAGGCTTGAAATGCACTACAAAATTCTGGAGCACCCTTCGATTTTAATTGATGGGTAAGATCCCAGTTGCTTAGACCTTGGTTTTCTTGTTTTCAGTTTCTATTTTTGGTCAATTCTCGTGTTTTTTTCCCAGTGTTTTCAAGTGATTTCAATACCTTAAAAAACAGTGGTTATCAGTGGTTACACATTTTCGCACCATTAAAGACAACAGAAACAGTGTTTTTCCGGTGTTTATGGAAAATGTTGTTTTTATTATTGCTTGCTTTCTGCACTTATGGTATAGAGATGGTATAGAGACAGTGTACCTACAGTGTATATGAGGTCCAAATACATTTTTGCAAATCCAACTTATTGCAGTGCACCATACAATACTACTTCAGTGGTCTTCGCTCCTTCCTTTCCATGTAAACTTTTTTTCTGTGAAAAGACCTTCTCCACATTCGCAGATGAGAAGGGTACCACCAAAACAGCCAGTACACAATTTGCTAACTCTGGCCACTGACATAGCTTTCCATTCCAATACTGGTGCACTTGAAGATTGCGATTCTCTGGACAGGTTCTGCTACATTTGCGTTGAACTGTGCGCTTATGCCCTCAGGATTATTGAAACAGTCAAAAGTGAAGTTTCACTTTTGAAACTACAGAGAAAATTCCATTTTACGGAAGGGATTTAGAACTTGTGCAGAGTACCACAGTAAGGTTTCATTTACTTCAAATGCCATGGTTTATAAAGGAATGCGTACAGAAACCAACCACACACTATTTTCAATCCTTATATTAAAGGAAGAAAACAAACCAACATTACTCTTAGGTTTGGTGGGTATATCTTGTTCTTACCCTTTTAATTTCTATTTTTTCATTTTTCAAAAAGATTTTTTTGTATGAAAAAGAACACAAAACATTTTTGACATTTGCACATAAATACAAAACATTATTCACATATATATATACACAATGTACAATATTTACTTATTTTTTGATTAATATACACAGATCCTTGTCTAAACTTGACAAAGTAACGCTCAATGTCAGTCTCAATTCACTACATATAAATGCAGACAATCAAAGATTATTCAAAAAATATAGACCATATCTAAATTCATTGGTCTATAGGTCAATTGATGTCTTATTTTATATGCTGACTCGTTTCGAACCAGTTGACTTGAATTCATAGGTTCTCTTCAGGGCTCTGTCTTTTAGTAAATATCTGAAAGATGTGTACAAAACAAAAAATTTGTTTTAGCTTTCTATTTCAATAACTTATCGTCTCCATCTATTCAAACTGTTGCTATTTTATACCTGTTTTTTCAGCAGCCGCCGGTCTACAGGTTTGGCGTTAATTCCCGTAGTCTTGATCCTGCACCCAAAGTGGAAAATAAATTCATCACCATTTGTGCAGGATATCTTAGTCCAACATTGTCAAGCCTCATTTCCCCAGACATACCTTTCTTTATGTTTCAGTGCTCATGAGTCTTATCACAATTTCTTCATGAAGAGACGCTCATTCTGTGCCTTAAAGGACGACCTAGAATTTGGAGAGGCATCTTAGTGTGTGTCAAGCCAGTGATTTAATTTCACCATTATCTCGCTTTTTTCATGTTCGTGAAGCATACCTGTTATAATGTTGCAGTGTAATCAGCGCTCTCCGCTTTTCCAAGTTTCTATATATGGAGACGATACTCCAATATTCTGTAGTTGCCTTTGGACCTGTAATTTATGAATGGGTCTCTGTCAGATCTATCGATGTAAGTATCTTTTCTTCCTTAATATCTTTAACACTCGAGGACGCATACCTGTTGTATTCTAGTGGTGCTGCGCGTATTTTCCGTTTTTCTTCACGCACCAATTGTACATTTCAGGGGCACTCGTTTCTTTTAACCTATTTTGGAGACCTAAGGTTAGTTTGTATTTTTAACCCCTTCGATGCTGGTAACAAAGCCAGCTCGTCATGTGTGTTACGTGCGCTGCGCGCATGACGAGCTGGCTTTGTCACATAGGCTCTTTTTTGAAATTTCAGCGCACAGCGGGAAAACCCCATAGCGCTCATGTAGTTAAACCTTTAAACAAGACCTTCATTAGACTAGGTTTTTCTACTCTCCCCTTACCTCTCCTCTCGGCGATCCGGTGACTGCAGAATCAATCTGTGGACGCCGTCGCCATCTTGGAACGGGTTGATATAGCAAAGGTCATGTGTTATGTGTCGGTCATTTTCGGGAGGGATAAACTTATCGTGCCACTTTTTAACAAACATTGTAGATTGGTTTAAAATGAATTCGTACGTTAAAGCTTATATGCTTTATATTGAATGGATCGTTGTAAGTGGAAGCCCGGGTTTCGCTCGTATTTACATCATATGAACGTTTGTCTGGTATTTCATGTGTGGCGGCCATATTGTAATGGACTTATTAACCGTAAAAGATGTAATTCTTTAACCAAATACAAACTGCATCCACCTGTACCACGCTGTCACTCAAGTATTTACAATCTTGAAATTTCAGACAATGAGTTCAGGCCTGAGAGCGCACTAAATAAATTTCAATATTAAGTACGCTTCTTTTTGCAGTAAAACTCTTTCAGGGTCTACTGAAGATTTTTTGTTCTGGACACTGAACAGGACAGACCATTTAAAATCACTTTCCCCATGACAATTTTCTACAAAGTGCTCGACCATTGGGGCATTTAGAACTTTATTTTTTATTCTTGATCTGTGTTGGGTCATGCGTGTATTTACTTGTTGACTAGTTTTTCCGATGTATATTTTGGAACAGGGACACACAATTACATATATGACATTTCGAGTTTTACAATTTGTAAAACACGGGTGCTTCCATTTGACATTGCCATGGGTGAATTCTTCACCTTCCATTGTGCTGGCACATGAAACACAGTTGCCACATCTGCGATGTCCTGCTATGGGTTTTAAACCCCACTTTGTCAGTAGATCATTCTTTGGTTTTGGTACCATTATATCTGCTCGTACAATCATTTGGCCAATGCTTCTGTTTTTCTTATATGCGAAGAGTGGCCGGGGGAAGGAACACTCTAGGTTCTCCAATAGGTGCCAGTTCTTTAAAACTGCTTGTCTGATCTTACTGGTATCTGGACCAAAAGTGGTCAAACAAACCAGTCGATCCAATTCAGGTTTCTTAGTGGTCTGTAAGAGACATTCTCTCGGTGTGAAACGTGTCCTCTTATTTGAATGTTTCAGTAATTTACAAGGATAACCTCTGTATTTCATTTCTTCACAGAATGTTTCGGCGTGTTGTTCATAATCTACAATTTCCGTACAATTTCTTTGTATACGGAGTAGTTGTCCATAAGGCAGATTAGCTTTTAGATTGCTTGGATGAGCACTTTGCTGATGTAACATCGTGTTCTTATCCGTCTTGTTCCCATACAGTGAAGATTTTAGTCTTCCTTCTGCACATGTGATCTCTACATCGAGAAAAGTAATTTTTGTGGCACTAAAGTCTATTGAGAACTTGATATCCTGATGTTTGGTATTGACCCACATATGGAACTGCATCAACTCCATCTGGCTCCCCTGCTACAGGAGCCACACGTCGTCGATGTAGCTGTACCATTGTTTTATATGTGCAATATAGTGGTTGTTGTAATCGATGAACTTCCTTTCATATTCTGCCATAAACAATACAGCCATTTCTGGGGCATAAGGACAACCCATAGCAGTTCCTTTGATTTGCATAAAGAACTGCTCATTGAATCTAAAATAATTCTTTCTCAGGGCCACCTCAGCTAGTCGCAAAATGAATGAAGTTGGTACTTGGTGTGGTCTAACCCAGGCCTCCTGGTACAATTCTATCACTTCCAGTGCCTCGTCCTGGGGAATCTGGGTATATAAGGACGTAACGTCCATTGTCACTAGTAGTTCTGAGGTTGAATCACATGTGCCGAAGGAAGACTAAAATCTTCACTGTATAGGAAAAAGACGGATAAGAACACGATGTTACATCACGAAAGTGCTCATCCAAGAAATCTAAAAGCTAATCTGCCTTATGGACAACTACTCCGTATACAAAGAAATGGTATGGAAATTGTAGATTATGAACAACACGTCGAAACATTCTGCGAAGAAATGAAATACAGAGGCTATCCTTGCAAATTACTGAAACATTCAAATAAGAGGGCACGTTTCACACCGAGAGAATGTCTCTTACAGACCACTAAGAAACCTGAATTGGATCGACTGGTTTGTGTGACCACTTTTGGTCCAGATACCAGTAAGATCAGACAAGCAGTTTTATAGAACTGGCACCTATTAGAGAACCTAGAGTGTTCCTTCCCCCAGCCACTCTTCGCATATAACAAAAACAGAAGCATTGGCCAAATGATTGTACGAACATATATAATGGTACCAAAACCAAAGAATGATCTACTGAGAAAGTGGGGTTTAAAACCCATAGTAGGACATCGCAGATGTGGCAACTGTGTGGCATGTGCCAGCACAATGGAAGGTGAAGAATTCATCCATGGCAATGTCAAATGGAAGCACCCGTGTTTTACATATTGTAAAACTCAACATGTCATATATGTAATTGTGTGTCCCTGTTCCAAAATTTACATAAATACA
Source organism: Lissotriton vulgaris (assembly GCF_964263255.1). Taxonomy (NCBI): domain Eukaryota; kingdom Metazoa; phylum Chordata; class Amphibia; order Caudata; family Salamandridae; genus Lissotriton; species Lissotriton vulgaris. The sequence goes on along the minus strand of NW_028240941.1, from coordinate 338,006 downwards.
CGCATGACCCAACACAGATCAAGAATAAAAAATAAAGTTCTAACTGCTCAATGGTCGAGCACTTTGTAGAAAATTGTCATGGGGAATGTGATTTTATATGGTCTGTCCTGTTCAGTGTCCAGAACAAAAAATCTTCAGTAGACCCTGAAAGAGTTTTACTGCAAAAAGAAGCGTACTTAATATTGAAATTTAATAGTGCGCTCTCAGGCCTGAACTATTTGTCTGAAATTTCAAGATTGTAAATACTTGAGTGACAGCGTGGTACAGGTGGATGCAGTTGGTATTTGGTTAAAGAATTACATCTTTCGCGGTTAATAAGTCCATTACAATATGGCCGCCACACATGAAATACCAGACAAATGTTCATATGATGTAAATACGAGCGAAACCCGGGCTTCCACTTACAACGATTCATTCAATATAAAGCATATAAGCTTTAACGTACACATTCATTTTAAACCAATCTACAATGTTTGTTAAAAAGTGGCACGATACGTTTATCCCTCCTGAAAATGGCCGACACATAACACATGGCCTTTGCTATATCAACCCGTTCCAAGATGGCGACGGCGCCCACAGATTGATTCTGCAGTCACAGGATCGACGAGAGGAGAGGTAAGGGGAGAGTAGAACAACCTAGTCTAATGAAGGTCTTGTTTAAAAATACAAACTAACCTTAGGTCTCCAAAATAGGTTAAAAGAAACGAGTGCCCCTGAAATGTACAATTGGTGCGTGAAGGAAAACGGAAAATACGCGGAGCACCGCTAGAATACAACAGGTATGCTTCCTCAAGTGTTAAAGATATTAAGGAAGAAAAGATAGTTACATCGATAGATCTGACAGAGACCCATTCATAAATTACAGGTCCAAAGGCAACTACAGAATATTGGAGTATCGTCTTCACATATAGAAACTTGGAAAAGCGGAGAGCGCTGATTACACTGCGACATTATAACAGGTATGCTTCACGAACATAAAAAAGCGAGATAATGGTGAAATTTAATCACTGGCTTGACACACACTAAGACGCCTCTCCAAATTCTAGGTTGTCCTTTCAAGGCACAGAATGAGCGTCTCTTCATGAAGAAATTGTGATAAGACTCATGAGCACTGAAACATAAAGAAAGGTATGTCTGGCGAAATGTGGCTTGACAATGTTGGACTAAGATATCCCTCACCAATCCCTCACCTCATCCGTTCCCTAGGTCCTGGGTAACTAGGATCAACATCCATCCCCAGAACTATGTGAGAACTCTGTATCCTATTGCCAAGAAGTCCTACTGTACGAACTTCTCCTCTCCCCTAACTGTCATTTGATGATCACCGTTATTTGTTACTTGTCTTTTTGTCCACCCTTTCATGCCTCTACTGTAAAGCGCTCTGCTACCTTCGGGTCTTGTTAGCGCTATAGAAAACTTCTAAATAAATAAATAAATAAATAAATAAATTTTCCACTTTGGGTGCAGGATCAAGACTACGGGAATTAACGCCAAACCTGTAGACCGGCGGCTGCTGGAAAAACAGGTATAAATTAGCGACAGTTTGAAGAGATGGAGACGATAAGTTATTAAAATAGAAAGCTAAAACGAATTTTTTATTTTGTACACATCTTTCAGATACTTACTAAATGACAGAGCCCTGAAGAGAACCTATGAATTCAAGTCAACTGGTTCAAAACGCGTCGGCATATAAAATAAGACATCAATCGACCTATAGACCAATGAATTTAGATATGGTTTATATTTTTTGAATAATCTTTGATTGTCTGCATTTATATGTAGTGAATTGAGACTGACATTGAGTGTTACTTTGGCAAGTTTAGACAAGGATCTGTGTATATTAATCAAAAAATAAGTAAATATCGTACATTGTGTATATATATGTGAATAATGTTTTGTATTTATGTGTAAATGTCAAAAATGTTTTGTGTTCTTTTTCATACATAAAAATCTTTTTGAGAAATGAAAAAATAGAAATTAAAAGGGTAAGAACAAGATAAACCCAACAAACCCAAGAGTAATATTGGTTTGTTTTCTTCCTTTAAAATAAGGATTGAAAAAAGTGTGTGGTTGGTATCTGTACGCTTTCCTTAGATATATATGGTCCAACCAACCACATGTCCCAGGACCTAACTCCACGTATTGTACAAATGGTTTATAAAGGGACATTTCTTTGCATCATTGCAAACCTTTACTCATACATTACATGAAAAAAGTTCCTGAATTGCTCTTCAACATTGCTTTGCTTACCAAGTACTAAGCACTCTAACATGAAACATGTTGCAGTTGCAAAGTCAGTAAAGGTGCTGCCTAGCCTACTCTCAAGGAGACGTTTCACCTATACACCATTTATGCTGAACACTTGGCAGACAAGGGTGTTTTCAGACTCTAGTTTTTTTTTATTATGTTCACTACAGCAGTTATGTTTTCCTGTAAAAATCCAAGAATGCAGTAAATTGCACTATCAATATGCGACCAGAGAGCCTCACATTTAATGCCTTTGGCATTATCACTCAGCAAAAATTCTGTAACACATGAATAATATTTTATTCACAGACCCTCCCTTGTACTGAAAACCATCAGCAAAGCGACACAGTTAGGATGACTCTTTCTTTGATGCCACACAAAGCACAAAATGATACATTTCTGCATTTTAGTTCTGTGCATAACACAACAGTGCACCAAAATGGACTAAAAAGTCAATAGCATTCTACATTTACTCTGAAGATTTTAAAGATGCTTTCAGCATACCATCTAACAAGTTTGCAAGGATCTCTTACAGGGAAGCACTTCAGCTCAGGTATCGATTTTGACAGGTCATCACACAACTTTTTCATATACGGAGCTGAATCACTGCAAATACAAACAATATCACTCCAATCTTTGTTGAACTTGGAAAGAACCTTTTTGTAGCAGAAGTTTAAGTGACACTGCGTTCCATGTTTTCCAAAAGTCTGGTGTCATGTTTTCGCAACTATCCCAGATGCTTGGTGACAGCACTCTTTCACATATTCTTGTCAATATACCTTGCATTGAATGTTTAAAGCCTGAGGGTTTGGCAATTAACCTACTATCAATACTAATTTACTAGAAACTGGGGGATGATGTATCAAGGGTTTTTACCAATTTTCTATAGGTAAATGTGATGGCACATTTTGGGAAAGATTCTTATGAAACCAGCCATTTTACCTATCAGTGAAAAATTAAACGCTGCGTAAATATCAAATATGATTTTGATATTTCCTGATTCTCTACAGTTTATAAAATAATTAAACAAGCCCTAAACCATGCTTCTAAACACTGCATCTTTAGACCAAAGACCACAAAAATGAAAAAAGCAAAAAATAAGAAGAAACAATATTTTAGTAACATCCCTAAACAACAGATTAATGTTAGTCCAGTCAAACTAGCTAAACTAAAGCTGGACCTCCTTACTGTAAAGGGTAACCTCCAGACCCTTCTACACTGCTCAATGGAGGAATGAGAAGCTTTGCAAATCCTAACCACACCTGAGGTCTGATTTACTTAAGCCACTAGCAGCCACTTTAAGTGGTGAATTGGAAAGGTCCTCGAAGACTAACCCCTGTAACCCACGCTAGCCCTCTCGCCCTCTTCCTCACCTGCATGATAGACGCCTTAAACTCCAGCCTCAGATGTCTGAGGAACACACACTCGCTCTCTCACTTTCATATGATGACTTTGAGGCCCCTAATAGCATCATACCTACCATCTCTTCTGATCCAGATATAGAAACTAGCGTTAACTTTAGATCCATGAAAAAGGACAACTTACTTCAGATCGCCATGTTGCACCGAGTTGAAGTAACTACCAACTTTCATATCAAATCGATGCTGCTCAACTGCAGATCAGCAGTACAACACACAGCGGATATTTCCAAACTCATCCTTTAACAAAATTTAGATCTCCTGATTCTTATGGAAGCGTGGCTTAATGACTCCTCCTCCGCTATACTTCACATCCTAATTCCTCCTGGCTATGACATTATCAGTTGCGATAGATCTATTCAATCTGGAGGCGGCTTTGTCTTCATCCATTGCTCTAGCCTCGTACTGAAGCAGACCCATGAAGATAAGATGTCCTCATGTGAGGTCCTAATCACTGAAATCTGGAACAAGGGCAAGATGATCTGTGTACTTCACTCAATCTATCATCCCCCCCTTTGCTTTGTAGAGCAACTGATGGAATCCATCTCTACTAGCTCGGCCCTCCATCCCACCCATATCTTTCTAGGGGACTTCAACCTTCACTGGAGTGACACGGATGATACACTAGTTTGCTCTCTTAAGTCATTCCTCTCCGACTTCAACTATATACAGGCTGGCAACTGACCCACTCACTCCAAGGGCGCTATCCTCGACCTTATTATAGCTAGAGACCACATCATTCAACCAGATGACATAATACCATGCAATTGGTCTGATCATCACCAAATCTACTTTCACGTCCTGTAAAAGGTATTGCTCAGGCAAGATCAACCACTCAAAAACAAGCAACTGTCTCATAACATGAGAGACATCAAAATACATAACCTCAACAACTTGAGCAAGAAGCTTCTAGAACCTCCCACTAACATGAATAATTTGGAAGAGTTGCCAGATCACTACGTCAACACCAGGACAAACATCCTCGACTCTGTAGCCCCGAAGCAACTCAAAAGGATCCCTTACAAATAATCCAAACCTTGGTTCAATGGTGCCCTTAACGATGAAAGACGCAATTTAAGCTCTCTGAGAGACGGTGGAGAAATTCCCCCTCCACCCCTAATCTCAATTGGTTAAGGAAGAAGAGAAGCTCTTGTAACAAACACATTTGCATTGCTAAATCAGATCATTTCAGAGCGCAGCTAGACAGCGATAAAAACCGTCCCAAAAATCAGTTTGCTATCATCAAACAACAGGCTAATCCTACTCATGCAATCAAAACCGCAGGTCCCAGTGAAGAACACTTCTCATCGCACTTTTTGGAAAAGTCTAGGAGTATTGATCGGGAACTGCAATGTGCCACCGGTAATCTGCTGTCGATGAGCTCCATGGGTGTGACAGTACCTGCAGCAGTGAATGATCCGGCTTACTCCACAGAGAACACACCCAAAAACAATGCTTGCTGGAACACCTTCATACTTCCTGATTTGGAAGAGATATCACATTCAATGGCACCTCTTAAACCATCCACCCATTTCAGTGATCCACTCCCCGCTATGCTGCTTAAAGACCTTCTCAGCGCACTTTTTGGAAAAGTCTAGGAGTATTGATCCATTGAAGGATCATTCTGCCCCTCTGGTACAAGATCATCCAACAATCTCCCTTACAGGGGAGGATTCCAGCCTGTCTTAAAATGAAGCAAGTCACACCTACCCCCAAGAAGCCCAATGCAGACCTAACTGGCACCTTTAGTGGATAAACGTGGGGCTAAGATTATACCTTACGCTGATGACACCCAACTATTGTTCACGTTTGAAAAGGAAGAGCCGTTTAATGAAAGTCTATTACACCAATGCCTGACTAAGGTATTTGACTGGTTTCAACAAAATCAACTGTCATGCAATTCTGCCAAAACCGAAATTATTTTTTTGGGTCATACTCCTGGAGATGAATGGCATAATTGGTGGCCCCAGGATCAATCATCTCCATCCAGTCCTGTCATCACTGTGAAAAATCTTGGAGTCATGCTTGATCTCTCTATGAAGTCGCAGGTTCAATCTGTGGCCGGCACGTGTTTTAGGCTCCTAAAAATGATGAGGAACTTCTTACCACTGCTACCACTGTCGAATAGGAAGCCGTAGTCCAAGCCTTGATTATGTCAAGGCTGGATTATGCCAATGTACTTTACCTGGGCATTCCGAATTGCCTACTGGGACGGCTGCAGGTCGTGCAAAATGCGGAAGCCAGAGCGATTTCTCTGGCTGGACCTAGGACTCACATGTTGAGTCATTTGAAATGTCTTTACTGGTTATCAATGAAAAACAGGATTGATTTTAAGTCTCTTGTGTTGGTCCTTAAGGCTCTGCATAATAGTGGGGCTCAGTACTTCAGGAAGAGAATTTTACCCTACACCCCAGCCAGGACCTTGAGGTCATCGACCCAACATCTGTTGCTGATGCCAAAATTCTCTCTGACCAGGATGGGGGGAGGGGGTCGTTCCTTCCAGGTGGTAGTGGGCAGACTATGGAATTTGTTGCCTTATTCCCTTAGACAAGAACATGAGCTTCTTAGTTTCAGACGCCAACTCAAGACCTTGCAGTTCCATCAGCTGTGAAGATGTGCAGGATTGTGAGTGACTAGTGTCTCTCTTTTCAAGAGGGACTTTCTCAGTCCCGGTACATTTCTCGGAGTAGCTGTGCGCTTTAGAAATCCCCCATAACATTAACATTAACATTAACTGACCACAATACCTGCCGGCCGATCACCAGCATCATGCCTTTAGCGAAGTTGCTCGAGAATTGCGTTCACACTCAACTATGCAACCATATGGAGAAATTGCAGCTGCTAGACCAACATCAGTCAGGCTTTAGACCAGGTCATAGGACAGAAACTGCCCTTACACACATTGTGGATGACACCATGAGAGCTCTGGACCAAGACACACCTTGTCTTCTAATTCTTCTTGACTTGTCCTCTGCTTTTGACACTATCAGACATGATAACTTGTTTAAACTTCTGTAATATAGGATGGGGCTATCTGACCCTTTCTTAAACTGGTTCTCCTCCTTCCTGCACAATTGAACGCAGAGAATCAAAGTCAACCAATCTTTGGCTGCCAGCACCCCGGTCACTATCGGGATACCTTAGGGATCTGCTCTTTTGCCCATGCTCTTCAATGTCCTTATGGAACCACTAACTGATATTTTGAACGGGTCAAACATTCAATATCATATGTTCGCAGATGATATGCAACTGTATTTGAAGATATCCTCTCCAGATGACATTAACAACTCTCAATGGAGCGCTCTAAAAAACTCAACAATGGCTAACACATATCCATCTGTTACTAAATGAACTCAAAACAGAATTTCTCCTAATTACACCCCAAAAACAAGAGACCCCAATGCAAAACTGGATCAAAGATATCTCTGCACTTAACTGATCCCCGCACATGGTGGACTCTGCTTGCTCATTAGGTGTCACTCTGGACAAATTTCAAAACATGCAAGGACACATCAGTGCCACTACTAAGAGTGCGAACCATCAGCTCAACACTCTCAGGAAAATTAAACCTTTCCTACCTCCTGAGGATGTCCAATCAGCAGTCTAATCCCTTGTTATCTCACGAGTTGAATATGGCTTGGTAACCCTAGCAGCGCTTCCTAAAGCAAGGTAAGCACAACTAAGGGCTACTCCCAATGCCTCTGCCAGACTAATCACAGGCTCCAGAAAGCATGATCTTATTACACCTGATTAATTTAACTTAACTGGCTTACCATTGAAGCAAGGATCCGCTTCAAGATTGCTTGTCTGATACATAAAGCTATTCACCGCAATAGCCCCGTTTACCTGGCAAAGAAACTCGAGCTCTGGGGGCGGAGCTAGCCAGCGACAAAGATTGTCGCCTGAACCGTTGCCTCCTCCGTCTAGGACACGATCCATTCATTAATCCTATAGATAACGTTGCCCTCCGAGAACAGAAAACCCCCCTTGCTGCTCCGGAACGTATGGTGCACACACAGGACCAAAATCGCCCGGATCCGAGAGCCAGAACCGCTGTATGGAGACACCTCGATGAACGGTGCCTGAGGCGGTGCCGTGGCCTCCTGGAAGCCACCTTGAGGTTCTGCCCTACCCCGGAGGTGTGCGGATGCGGTGAGTGCACCGGGCGACTGCTATCACTGAGCCCTGAAGTGCTGCCGCACGGAGAACAGCGGCTCCGAGAGCGGGAGAGCGACGGAGTGAAGAGAGACCGCGCAGGGGGAGACGCCCTGCCTCGGGGCCCTGCTGCGGCGACGCGCTTTACTCGAGCGCCCGGCTTCGCCTGCGCTACTGGGCCTAACATCTCCTCGAGGCCTGCGGTGGCGTGCGGCGCTGGCTGACAGAGCGGACTACCTGCTGAATGGACAGTGAGACCCCTGGTAAAGCCTGGAAGGAGAGAGGCTGGGGCTGCAGCCGGGAGGGTTGATATACCTCCCTCTGCTCAGCCATGATGGTGTGATGAGGCCGAGTATTGTGGCCTAGAAGGAACGCAGACGAAGTGCGGTGCGACCACGCAGGGGGCTGAACCCACACCTTCCCCCCTCTCCCTATGCCACTGGACTGGGGAGCTGCCATAATTATTCAGTGCGGACGCCGGCGGGGCCAAGAGTGATACTTCGTCTGCGCCTGGTTTGCGGCACCATCTTGAGGTATGGAATAAGCACCCCTGTACCAGGGAGGACTCCTGGCCTTGACGCCGGACGGGTTGGCCCTTTAGTCGGACCTGGGCTTCCCCTCTACGTTACATAGGCACTCCTACTGACTGCGGAGACAGCGTAGGCCCTGCGTCTAGGCCGAGACGGAGGCTGATGGGCCTTGATTCGACGGTGTTTAGAGGTTGGGGATCATAACCTTCAGCACTGGGAGCGGAACCTGAGGGAACGCTGGCAACAATCCGGAATATAGTCTCTGCATTCCTGGCGCTTATCACTCAGGCCCTGTGGCTAGACATTGAGACCTTGCGGCACTCTGTTTGAGTGCGACTGGCGGAAGCGCGATGCCGGAGATTCACTATGGGACGTCTGGACAGAACACAGCCTAAACTGACTTTTGAAAACAGTAAGAAACCCAAACCCATAGATACCCAGTCCCGCGAGCAGGCTGCAGGAGTTGAGAATGCGACAGGGGGGGGGACGCATCTGAGCCAGACATACGTAACATACTGCTAGCCATGGAGAAGAACTTGCAGGGCGGCATTGCCTCTATAGGGACCAAAATGGACGACCTCAGGTATCGTATGGAACGTATGGCAGAACGGCTCGACAAACACGCCGAACACCTGGATATGTCGGAGAGACGCATAGGTGAAGTGGAGGAAGTGCAGATGACCTTGGACTCCGCGCATAAACAACTAGGCAAGGTGCTCCAAATTCTCCAGGATAAGGCTGAGGACCTGGAAGCTAGGTCTCGTAGATGCAACATACGCATCACGGGCCTGCCGGAAAGCACCCCGACTCGCAACATGGAACTGTTTGTGGAGTCCCTCTTGAAGAAGCTGTTAGGTGAGGTTGCATTCTCAGGGATGTTTGTCGTAGAAAGAGCACACCGCACTCTGGGCCTGAGACCCAAGCCAGGGGCTCCCCCCCGCCCCATTGTTGCCAAGCTTCTGAATTACAGAGACCGTGACATCGCTCTGAAGCTGGCTCGAGAGAAACAACCACTACATTACGAAGGGAGCACGCTTTCCTAGTTTCCGGACTTCACAGCCAGAGTGCAGGAGGCACAACGCCAATTGGTCCCGATGAAGCGACAACTAAGAGATATTAGTGTTGATTACACAATGCTCTATCCTGTTAAGCTGCGGGTCAGCAGACAGAGGAGATCTACCATTTTTACAGACCCAAGAGCACTGCAGAAAGCTATGAAGGACTGGCGCAGAGAACAGCAACGCCCCGCGAGCGACGGGCTATCGGAGGAGGCCTCGGGTGGGCCCATGAACGAACAGGACTGACATGGCGACCTGCTACTGGATCTACTGTTAGTCCACTGTGGAACTGCAAAGGTGTGAACTTCTACATATGGACACAGACACAGCTGCATCGCGGCTGGACTGAAGCTCTGCTGCAATGATGTACTGTAATGGGTTGCTGTGAGGCTGCAGAGTAACAGTGAGTCCAGAATGATGAAGGGACGGGTGTGCTTTTCTTGCTGGGGATAGGTTTTTGATTTTGACATGACTGTTTTATGCCCCCTACTGCACTGAGCAAAAGTTGCATGTGACCCTACTGCTGCTATGCGGTGGAATAATAATATTGTATGGGAAATGCACGTGTTTACCTTCTATATCACACGTGATGGATAGGGGCATGTAGATAGCTGTGGCGGCTGTAGAGAGACAGGGGAATCCTAATTGCCATCAGGTGAACACCGGACATTTAAGAGGGCACTGCTTGCCACTTGACACTATTTTTGCTTGGGCGGGGGGGCGGGGCGGTGAGTTTCCAGACCGGTTATTCCCATAGTCTAATTGTGAGCAGGCTACCTACTCCCCTGTGTGTGGCACACTTCCCCCGCCTTGCCTTCTACGTTGAGGGCATTTTTCTTTATTGTTTTGCTTTGTTGATTGCATTTGGTTTTGGTATTAGGGATGCAGAAATCTTTCTCTCTAATATGGTTTAAATTTGTACTCGATTCGAAATTTACTGTATCAGTCTTGGGGGGTAGTGCTCTGCTTAAAATGCACAGCCTCTTCTAGTAGGGCTTTCACCTGGTCCTTCCTATGCTACCTTTGTTGTATTGTAATTTTACTGTCTCCCCATGGCAACGCTAATTGTCCTCTCTGTACAGCGCTCTGATACCCGTTCTGGGTCTTGTTCGCGCTTTATAAAACCTTTCAAACAAGTAAATAATTAAATAAGTGCAAAGTAACTGGGAGGTACATATTGAGATGGCCCTTACGGCAAGTGCTCTGGAGGCAATACATGAGGCTGTTTAGACTGTTACAGTATAATGTTATTTACCAGGTATATTTAACTCCCAGTAGGTTACAAACCATGAACCCATAGCGGTCTGCGAATTGTCCAAGGTGTGGAGGGGCGGGTTGACAATTTTTTGCCCATATTATGTCAATGCCCTTATAAAGATAGCTACTGGCAATCCGTGCTACTAAGGCTCAATATGGCCATGGGGTGGAGGATCACCAGGAAGATGAAAATTCACTGTCCTGGAGCTGATGTTAGCAAAGTGAAAGATTGTAGTGGGGTGGTTGTCAACCGAAAATTGAAGAATGGCTAAGGGACATGCCCGAATGGATAAACGCTGAAGGGTGCCACATGAAAAAGACACATAGGGATGAAAAGCTAGAGGATGATATGACTGCTTGGGTAGCAATGCTTTCAGAACTACTGACACCACCAGATGAGTTACCCCCTGTAGATTAGGGGTGCAGTTAAGTTTTGTTATAGACATTATGGGACCATTTCGAGGGGAAACATCTGGCTCAGTTTGTCTCCCGTAAGACACAATATAAATGCAGACCAATAGTCCAATGTAAATGCCACTAATGTAATGCTGTATGGATATTGTTCTTATGTGTGATGTTCTGAGCCCGGGAGGGGGGTTAGGGGCAGGTTGGGAGGGTGTTGCTATACCATGATTTGCATACCATTAGGTTGTGACACAATACACTAGCTCAATGTTGTTACTGTAAGTTGAAATGCTAATAAAAACTATATGTAAAAAAAAACAGTGATGGGTGCCCCTCCCCAGTGCAAAAGGTTTTTGTTAATTTTGCATTCATGCTAATTTGTGAACTGTTGGTTTGAAATTTGGCAGTATAATTTAAATAAATTTAGTGCCAAAACCAAATCCAATCACCTCAATCAAACACTTTTTGGACCTACAGCATTAGTAGGTTAACTGGGATCAACCGTTTATTCAATTTCTCCTTCACATGGACAGTACAGCTTACATTATAAGGCATGACTTCTATGAAAAACAGATTGCTTCAATGCTTCAAAATTCTTTGTAAATAATGGCTCTTAGAGTCAGTTCAGTTCGTAAGCTTTATTCAATTATTCATGAACAATCATAAAAGCATACAGTATTAAAAATATCACGTAAAAAGTTCAATACAGAACAAGAAAATTCCATATGTTACAATAAATGAAACAACTCATTAGAGGGCTCTTAGAGTCTTACTAGCAGCCGCCTGAACCTGACACTATAATTAGGGCTCCCAGTTTTCCGTTTTTACAGATAAAGACAGACAGAAAACTATTTTTTTCTTGTCTGTATTTATTTTTTAATACAGAAAAAGGCGGAAAATATGTCTTCTTTGGATGTTTTTTCTACTGTCAATCATGAGTGCAAGGTCAGTAGATGTACCGATTTAGAGGTAGAGGAGATGAAAAAAGACAATACATTTCCTAATTAAGCTTAATTTAGTGCGGATCTACAGTTATTTATGCTATTCTGCAATGCAAGTGTCTTCATATAACGCTATTGCACTGTATACAGCTAAAACCTTTTGGACATTCAAATGCGAATGTACATTTATCAGTCAAATAAATGTGGAAAAATACCCATGACAGCTTTATTTATACAGAAAACACAAAATGAAATGGATAAATACAGACAAAATTAGCAAAAAATAGATATGGATAAATAAAGATGGAAATGTAGGAAAAATAAATACCATAAAACCGGGAGCCCTAACTATAATATAACACAACCCCCATACACTCTGTTCTGGAAATTTACTAGTCCTAAAGATATTCTGAGTTATTTAATAGTGAGGAGCTTTCGTTTTTTTTAGCAGTTTTGCCTTACTTCCCCTCCTCTGTTCTCTCATATGAAGTAACTTTTATATGGGGCATAGCCTCTATAAACATAGTCAAAGGAAGTATTGCATTATAAATCTGCTGTAAAGATACCAGCTGCCTCCTGAACACTAATTGTTTATGTCAAATCCTTTACTTCAGAGCAGAGCATGACTTGATTGATAAGGAGTAACCTTAACACTCCCTAAATTGTTTTCCCTGCCCACCAACAAAGATTTATCTTTCTTAAATGGCTAGTTATTAAAATTATTTTAATCTTTGCCATATTTATTTGTAAATAATTGGTTCATGACTAATTCTCAATGTAGGTTAGACTTCACTGGAGGCCAACTGGGGTTTGATCAGACAAAGCGAGATCTTCAGCATTTAATACACTTTTGGTGGAAATACTCTTATGGTCTTATTACGAGTTCCAACTTGGGCAGTAACATGCTACCAGCACCATTGAAAGTAAAACATTTTAACTTTCACCTGTGCAGTTTGACTGCTGAAAACAGGGCGGAACCCTCGGGGAGGAAGAGAAATTACCTGGAGAATCAGGGGCAGCTTTCTCTATTTCCTCCGGCATTCCTCATTACTGAGTAGAACCTCAGTGTCTGCAGGGTTTTCTTCATATGTGTGTACTTTGTTATTGGTCAAGAGGGAATGGAATGTTCCATGTTTGGGCTGTGATGTAGATGGAGTTTAGAATGAGGGGAACAGGTGGATCTGGCCTGCAACGGTACATTATAATAATATTGAGAAAATAATATAGATTACAATAAAAGTACACAGTGAATGTGCAAGCTTTAATGAAAATGAAATGCATTTAAAATGCTAGAATTGTAGTAGACAACCATACTTACTCATACCAGGCCTCAAATGGCTAAAGAAATATTGATCGAGAAGCTAACTGACTAGAATTGCTTACATTTCCATGAACATATTTTTTCATAATACATTTTTTTTTGCATAAAAGTTTCCATATAAACTTTGCAAAATGTTTCTACTTACACAAAAATCACTGTTAACTCATGATTAGGTCTGTCATTTAAGTGCGGTAGAAAAAAGTTCACTTATTAAGATGCAGCATTTTTAAGTAATATGAACGGATGTTGTGCAAAAAAAGAATTTTCTTTTCATTAATACTGATGTTTCAATTTCTAGATAGACCATTGTTAATAAATAAACACTTTGATATATTAGAAGGTTAGAGATGTAGTTTAAACATGGAAAAGCAGACCTTAATGAGAAAATTTCCCAAATGAACGTAGGAGTAATACAACTTAGGGCCTGATTCCGATGCGGTTAGGAAGGCCTCCTAACGGCATTTGTTCTGTCCAAATCGGGTCGGGAATCTGTCTTTCCAACCAGTTTGGAAAGGCTTCAGACTGTCTGAGTACAATACAAGGTAGGCATTAGGAATATCCCAATTCAAATCCGACGGCATTTGGAATGACCAAGCTGTACGGAGCAGAATCGTACGTCTCTATGGGCCGTGGTTCTGAACGACTGAGTATCATGTTGGATATGGACAACCTTTCCAAATTGTGCTGTCCAGCTCGAATCGGCATTCAGAATCAGACTTTGTGGGCCTGTAGTGTGCTTACCTGCACCCAGAGCCTTCCCAATGGGGCCCATGGGTCCCCCATACCAGCCATGCACAGTGTGGCAAGGGGTGCCCACCACAGGGTGCCTGATTTCCCCCAACCACCCCATTCTTCAATGGGAGCCCCTGCATTGGGTCGGAAGTCAGTGGGAGTCCAACCAAATCATATCTGGAAGCATCCGGATACATCGTACTCGGTCGGTTGGACTCTACCGATCCGATTCAGTCGGAAACCATTTCCAAACCCATTCAGTCGGGAAGCTTTCCAAACCGCATCTGAATCAGGCCCTAGTTGCAAATTTAACATTGCTACCTGTGGACTATTGTATTCCAGTGAGAAGAAGAGGAGTGATCTTGTTTCCATGAGAGCATTTGCCTAATTGTTGGACTTGGCTCTCTCTGCAGATTCATCTCCAAACATTTTGCCATCACTCCTCCTGCTTTTCTGAATTTCACTTTTGTTGGCTTGAGCACACTGTGCATTTTACCACTTCTAACCAGTGCTAAAGTGTTTGTGCTCTCTCCTTAAAATGTGTTACTATTGGCCTTACCTTACTGGCACATTTAATTTACTTCTAAGTCCCTATTAAGGTGGTACTGCATGTTCCCAGCACCTGTACATTAAATGCTACTAGTGGGCCTGCAGCACTCATTGTACCATCCTTTTAAATAGCACGGTAAAACCTGTCTCAGGTCTGCTATTGCAGCCTGAAGTGCAGCTTTAAACTGGCATTTCGACCTGGCAAAATATAGTTCTGGAAAAGTGATGGTGGCCTTCATCATATTAGGATATTAGCTAAGAGAATATACTACGTAGGAATCGCATGATGTAGAGAGTTCCTTTGGTAATACAGTTTCCTTGTGCAGCAGGGCAGAAATTCATATTTACTTTGGTCTCATTGTATTTGCTTCAGTGCCCAGATGATCATGTAAAAGCACACATTTATTTTGGGGATATTGTGTTAGTTGCCTGGTCACTTTGATACTACTAGCAAGTCATGCTTTCCAGTGCTACTGCTTCCTACACTGCCAATATTGGTTTGGGTTCTGATATTGGCAGTCAGACACAAAAACAGGGGAGAACCATAAGGCCTGCCTCGGCTTTAATTCATTTTATTCTCACTTGAAATAGTCAATTTTTGATTGATTATGACTTGTTCTTGCGACAAAGACTGATCAGTTTGACTGGTGATGCCACAGGGACTTTTTCTGCTCTTTCAGGAGGATTCTTATTGATTTCACAGCATCCGTGCTCAAGGAAATATGTTTGTCCTCATGACTTATTGTTATCACAGTGGAAATTTAAACTGTTCTACAAGTGGACATGTGCTGTAGTATGTACTAAACATATTTTCTCTTTTTAATGTGTAAGACTGTCACCTTACCTATTTGCTTTTTGGCTTTATTGTGCTACTAGCATGATATTATGTACAGCTCCTCACTGGAGCAGTGCATTGATATGATATATATTGTTTTGCATACCGCTACGAATGATAAAACAATTAGTCATTCCACAGTTTTCTGGATATATGTGTCTTTTTTGTTCTGTTGTATTTAATTGATACTAATTAATTAATGATTTTAATTATAAATCCTTGCCAGAGGGACCATTGTATTGTGTATTCAACGAGAGGTAGAGGGGAGGAGGGGCGATTTCCACTCACCAGGAGTGGGAGATCCAGCAACAGCGTATGCCCCAGATCATCAAGACAATGGATGCTGTGCTGTTCCTCAGGAAGAGAAAGGTGTGAGTCACACTGGTGTTGTGGTGCCACTGGTCTCAGTGAGGTCACAGTTGGGCATTCAGTTTGTTGGTTGTAATGCCCTCACACACCCTTGCAGGTGTCATGCTTCATCATTTGGGCTGCTCCTTGGTGGGTCAGCGCTGCAATACCCAACGGGCTCACCTCTAGGAGGGGCACTTTATCGGAGATCTTTTATCCAACAGCTGTTTTGTGAAGTGCTGGTGTGGGGCAGGGTTGTGTAGAAAAGAAAGTGAGTTAAAATAAGGCTGGGAGTACCTATGGGACACTTTATTCTAGGGGTCTCCTGTCTTAGTTAAAAAGTGTGATGACCAGCACTAGATGGAATGCAATGTTCCTATTTCAGTGCCAGTCAGTGTGTGTTTGTACTGGTCAACATGTTTCTCGCGTTCACGTTATTTAACTTGCGATTCTTCAGGACCTTGAGCAATAATATGTCTTCACTAGAGGACCTAAATAAGTATCCAATAGGCTAGTCTGAGTGCCACAAGAAGAAGGCGCTTATTGTGTTCATGAATCTGTGAAGCTCTGGATCTACCTGTAATGATGAGATAAAAGGCATAAAAACAGATGTAGGTTTCCAGACCATCTTAGTAGTGACATAATACGTTTCTCCAGAACACGCTAAATGTGTGCAGCTAGCGTATTCAGTGAATAAAAGGTGGTTAAAAACATTATGACAACTTATCCTCAGTGAGCAAGTCGTGTACTGCATGCCCCTGTGGATATTGAAGCAGAGCACATGGTGTTCAAATCACATAAGGACTCACCTATTCTGTAAAGAACCCAGGTATCTTCAGTACCCGGCGGTCTGCACAATAGTTTATAAGGCTTCCATGTAGTTATGGCTGTGTGTAGAGGGAGAGAATGCAGTATGTTCTATCATCTCTTGTAAATGCTTGGTTTTGTATGAAATTTAACAGAGCTGTCAAAGAACAGATAACTAGAGGTTCCTCCAGTGTCTAGTGTGTCGTGCTGTTATAGAGCTCAGCTCAAGCTGAGCGTTATGCATGGTCTTACTTGAATGCAGTGTTGGCTTAGTAATCAGGGTTATCACCCAGTAGTACTCTTTATTTAGTAGTAAACTGTACTCTGGTGTTATTCATCTTCGGAGGCATCCCCCAAGCAATGCCCCGTATTGTTGTGGTTTCGTTTATTGGGGTGTTCGTTAAAAGTCGCATTGTAGTCGATTTCAGAAACTCTTTTGTTAGAGTAGAGGTGGCTTGATTATCGGGGGTAACCCCCAACATTGGTTATATTGGCCAACGTATTTCTCGGTACTCCCCCATTTAAACTCCATTTAGTTATTGTCAGCGTCACTCATCTCCAAATCCGACTATAATCTGGCTCTTTGCGGTGCAGTTAATCGAGGCGGGTGACCCTTACTCCCTGGGCTGGTGTGTGGGGTCTAAGTTATAAAACATATACCTCCCTTCATGAACCGCCGGTGTTGTGGATGGCTCAAATCTATTACTCCTGTGTAGCGGTGTTTAAGAAGGGTTGAACCTTGCTCGCCTCCCTCCTGGTACCGCGCTACCTTTTTGGACAGACAATTTAGTGGGGACCTAGTTGTTACCATAAATCGAGTATTGCGCTACATTCACAGGTACTCGTGCATAGTACTTACAGTTCGCTGCCTCGTGCGCTTCCAGAAGGACCTACCCCCGCCGCCAAGTCGGGGAGGTACCTATTTGTTGGGCGGCCATGCTTTTCTTTCAAGATCAGGGTCACATGACCCCGGACGAGTTGCATATAAGGTCATGTGATCGATTTGGTATAGTGGGCGGCCATGACAGAGTGGTGTTTCATTAGGTTGGGAACGCTCTCATAACATTACTGCCGTATATTTTAGGGTTTATTTAGTCAGATCCCATGTGATCTTATTAGTTTTGCTCGCCCACTGTGTGCTCGACGTGTGTCCCTGAGTATTACATCACAGTTTTTAGGATTATTTTCAATTATTTTTTTTACTTTGCAAAAAATTATTATTATAGCATGAGCTATAATGTTCGGTCTTGTGTTGCACGTTTCTAAGGGGCTTTTAGGTGGGCCATAATTTTTGCTATAAGTGGAAGGACTTTCCCATATGGTAGTTGAGTCTGCTTGATTGCATGTGCAGTCTCGTGATTGGAGAAGGTACTTTGGCGGCCATGAAAGAGTGGTGTTATTTGGTTCGTAGCTGCCTTCCATAAGGTACAGGAGTAGGGTTGTGGGTTTGTTTGCGATAATTTGTCTTAATCATATTCACTTCACACATCCTACAGGTGTTGAGTATATGTCCCTGAGTGTTTTTTGTATGTTGCTATGCTGTTGTTACAACCATCATTCAAACGGGACTTTGTGAGTGTCCAGCCCGTTTGATTTGGGACGAGATTGCATTCCATAGTATTTCCTCATTTAGTTGCAAAAAACACAGTTGATGGACAGAATGCAGAACAATGTCTTACATTCACCCCAGTACAAGGATCCGGGCCTAAATCCATTATTTTTTTTGCACTCCACACCACCCTAGGTCAGACAATGGCTATATGCAAATCAGCCTTGACCCTGTGCCTCATGGGAACAGTCCAGCCCGAACTACCAAGCCATGTCTTTCCTAGACCGGAATCAAGCATCCAAGAACCGGTTTCTGGCTATCAGCCTTCTTCAGCCTGGATAGCTTGACTCCAGTGATCTGGAAAGCCTGGGACTCACGTCTGAGCATACCCAGCCCACTCGGGGTGAAAATTGCAAAAATTGCTTGGTAGTTCGGGCTGGACTGTTCCCGTGAGGCACAGGGTCAAGGCTGGTTTGCATATAGCCATTGTCTGACTTAGGGTGGTGTGAAGTGCAAAAAAACAGATGGATTTAGGCCCAGATCTTTGTACTGGGGTGAATGTAAGACATTGTTCTGCATTCTGTCCATCAACTGTGCTTTTTGCAATTCCCTCATTTAGGCCTACGCTGTCCGCTGATAAGCGGTGTATCCACCTTTGCTCTTTAATAAAGAGGTTCTGTTTTGTTGCTCTGGGACTCGCTTCTAGTATTAACTATCGCAGTGAGTCTGCTGAGTGCCTGAGTTCTAGGTAGTGTGTACTTACTGCGATGTTCTAAGATGCGTATCTTTATGGGGTCTGTGGTCATGCCCACATAATAGAGACCACATGGGTAGATCAGAATGTAGATACAATTAGTGGTATTGCAATTTGTGTGACTCCTCGTTTCCCAGGTGAAGGAGCAGGGACATCTTAAGGATTTTGGGGGCCCTGGGCCAAATATATTTTGGGGGCCCCTGTTCAGAACAGCTTTGAATTTATGATACAATTTGAGCCCCTGTTTCCCACGCAGTGTCCGCTTCCTCAGCCGCGTTAGGGATCCAGTTTGCCTCATAGGCATTAGCCTATATATTCCTGATGTAAATGAACATGCTAAGCTGACAGCGGTAGGATTTAGTGTTACCTGTACTGCTACTAGGTTTTTAATATTTTTTTAATTGTATATGTGTGGTTGAATTACTCTGTGCTTTTTAACAATTTCTCCCACCTACGCGCACTTGCACTTTACTTGATTCTGCTTGCCTACACCTCTTTAGCTGCTCCGAGTCACATCTCGCTTTTCCCCCAGTCCTGGTCCACCGCGGCTGATACGACAATTGTGTGGAGGTCCTGGGTTACTATTGCGCTTCTCACTTAAGCCCACACAGTTTCAGCTTCCTCACCTGCGTTAGCGATCCAGTTTGCATCATAGGCATTAGCCTATATATTCCCAATGCAAACTGATGTGCGCAGCTCACAGCAGTAGGATTTAGTGGTTAATGGTTTTTAATACTTTTTAAATTGTATATGTGTGGCTGATTTACTCTGTGCCTTTTAACAATTTCTCCTATCTACGCGCACTTGCACTTTACTTGATTCTGCTTGCCTACACCTCCTTAGCTGCTTCGATTCGCATCTTGCTTTTCCTCCAGTCCTGGTCCACCGCGGCTGATATGCCTATTGTGCGGAGGGCTGGGGCTACTATCGAGCTCCTCACTTCTGCCTGCGCAGTTTCCGCATCCTCAGCTGCGTTAGCGATCCAGTTTGCATCATAGGCATTAGTCTAAATATTCCCACTGCAAACAGACACCTGCAGCAGACGTACACAGTGGGTGCGCTGCTGGCGCACCAAAAGCACACCAAAGGCAAGCCCGTCTGCATCCGCAGGCGTCCGGCACAGGCCCTGCTGCCCAGTTTCCCTCCAGTGAGTTTCTTCCACTATTTTAAAATAGGAAAAAACTGCTTAGCCTCAGGTGGCTACAATTATGTCAGTGTACAGCAGCTGATCAGAGTCTCGAGGTAGTGCAAACTGGTCTCTCCTCCAGCCCAGGAAACTCGCACCCATGATCATCCCATGCAACAGCAAGTGTAAAAACAATTAGAAAACAGAGGACTTAAAGGCCACCCTTTTAAATTGTCATTCTATGCAAAAGCATGAAGCACACATTTATGGCCTACTTTTAGACGAACAGCCTGATCTTTTATTTCTCGCTGAGACCTGGCTGTTTGAAGCCTCCAACCCTACTATAACCTCGGCCATCCCGGCAGGTTATAAAATCCTTAGGAGGGACCGACCGAGTGGGAAGGGAGGTGTGTCGCCATAATTTACAATAAAAAACTAGACTGCTCTCTCATCCCAATGTTAAACATTGAGAGCGCAGAGTCCTTAGGCTTTCGCTGTACCTTATCCCCCCATCATAGCATAGCTGGTTTTCTGATTTACAGACCTCCCAGTTCTTCTGGAAATGTTATTACTACGCTTAATACAGTCACCACCAACTCCCTGGCCTTAAAATACAACAACTGCCTTATTTTGGGAGATTCCAGTATACATATGGACAATGGAAAAGACCCTCTACCAATTTCTTTGTTTGAGACGCTGCAGGCCTGCAACATGTTTCCATCTATTTCTTCGGACATCTATGAGAAGGGCCATACCCTAGACCAAATCTTTCATAACTTTGACATATCAGTAAGCCTACCTCCTCCCATTACCTGGTCTGACCCCCTCCTATTAAAATTCATCATTCCCAACTCTGCTACAGCCCCTCGGGCTAACACTGGGCAGAGGGTCTCTAATTACAGGATGTCCCATAAAATATCCATCCCGATGTTAGTAGACGTCCTCAGTCATTCCTCACAGGAGCTGTCTCGCTGCCCTGACTCGGACGCCCTCTCTATAGATTCATGGCTCCGAATCAACATTGATGCAGTGGTACCGGTTGTTTCCCGCTCCTCAAAGAGGTTGGCCCCACCATCTCCATGGTTTAACGATTCCCTCAGATCTAGCAAAATAAATTGTAGAAAAATGGAATGGAAATGGCGTAAATCCTATCTACCGGAGGACAGGAAGGTGTATAAAGACACCATAAAAGCTCATTACATTCTCGTGACGATAGCCAAGAAAAACTTCCTTCAAACCAAGATAGAAAATGCCCAAAATAAGAGTAAGTAAATCTTTAGCATACTTTAAATCTTTTACCACCCCGAAAGTCGGCACAAAGGAAGGGCCATGCATGGAAGAATAGTCTAAGCAAATAGCTCAATTCTTCCACAAACGATCTCTGAAATCCAACAAGCCTTCACAAACATCTGAGAGGAAGAAATGACCTTCTATATTGGTTTCAATAGCAAATTTCACCTCTTGGATCCTCCATCTTTATTAGCTTTTCCTGAGTTTCAGCTTGAAGAGTCACTGACCCTTCTCCAAAGCATTAAGTCTGGCTCTCCTACCGACCCACGTCCAGTGAATATCCTGAAACTATTAGCTCCCACCATAAACCCCATGGGAAACCAGCTCTTTATTGCTTCCCTCTCCTCAGACAACATGCCGAAATTATGGAAGAATGCTAAGATTCTTCCACTGATAAAAAAGGCTAATGCCAAACCGACGGACCCTGACAACTACAGGCCAATATCCCTTCTTCCGGCCCTCTCCAAAGTATTAGAGAAGCATGTAAACAAGGCCCTCCAAAAATACATTGAAGATGGGAAGCTCCTTCATGAGTCCTGATCCGGTTTTAGGGCTAACTACAGTGCGGAGTCTGCTCTGCTGGAAGTGACTGAATTTCTCAAGGGTAAGCTGGACGAGGGAGGCAAGGCTGTTCTGATACTGCTTGATCTGTCGGCGGCCTTCAAATTGGTCCCAAATGAGAGGCTCCTGGAGAGACTTGCTAACATTGGACTGGGGGGACTGCCTTAACATGGATGTCATCTTTCTTGACAAATAGATATCAGGACATCTGTCCACCCCCTTTCTCATCCCTGGTTCCGGCTCTGAATGTAGGTGTCCCTCAGGGCTCCATTCTCAGTTCTACCCTTTTTTATATATATCTATCCCCCCTTGGATTTTCTGGTAGAGGAAGAGGGCACCAAAATTGTTTCCTATGCTGATGACACTCAGCTGATTTTTACGTGTGGAAAAGGAACCGACTTTGACGGGGCAACAATTAGGTCTTGCCTCACAAAGGTTTTTAACTGACTTAAGATCAATCAGCCGAAGTGCAATCTGACAAAACTGAAGTTGTTTTCTTTGGTAATCCAGAAACGCATGACTGGAGCTCTTGGTGGCCAAAAGATCTGCCGCCCCCGTCCATGGAAAAGAAGAAAGTCAAAAACTTAAGAATAGTCATAGACATGACACTCTCCATGCGCTTTAAAATCCAAAATCTAACTGGCGCTTGCTTTGGCATACTCTGGATGCAAAACAAATTTCTGCCACTGTTACCGCTTGAGAGCAGATAGATTGTGTTGCAGGTTATGGTGGCATCAAAGCTTGACTATGTCAACAGCTTGTACCTCGGTCTTCCCAAATCCCTTATCCAGTGCCTACAAGTGGTACAAATCGCCGTGGCCAGAGCCACCCTGAGACCTAAACCCAGATCTAGTTTGACCCCTATTCGTAAGTCTCTACATTGACTCCGCATAAAAGAACGGATCGTCTTCAAAGTGATGACCATCTTCTTTAAAGCTTTCCTTGGCTTAGGAGCCTGCTACCTAAATAAGCGCATTAATTGCTACACAACATCGAGACCCCTAAGATCATCCAATGCCAACATGGCCATCGTGCCTAAAATATGCGGTGCCTGCACTGGAGGTAGATCCCTCGGCTTTCTAGGCACAAAATTGTGAAATAGCCTCCCTGAATATCTAAGACTAACCACAGACCTACTCTCTTTCAGGAAGAACCTAAAAACATGGCTTTTTAATAACTGATGGGTCTTTTACGCACATTTTCCTCCAAGTGTCACACGCCAGGACACTCTAGTCTGAGTAGCTGTGCGTTTATTTGAATACACTATTCATTAGGTCCCTGACAGTGCAAAGGAACACTCAGTCAAATTCTAAGGGCCTTATTTATGAGGCCTTGCTTCACTTTTATGCCGCTAGAGCGTCACTTTTTGTGACGCACCGGCAGCGGAAAAAAATTGCCATGTTGCGCCCTATTAACAAAGTGAGGCATCTAGGCAGGTGCGTCACTTTGTAAACCCCTGCGCCACATTATACCTGCGCCAGGCATAATGTATGCAGGGTGGGTGTTGCCCTTCAAAAAGCCTTGTAGAAGTGGTGCATTGTAATCTATGAGAACTCAGTGGCCCACTTCTGGGACGCCATTGCGTCAATATCTTACACCTGCCTCACAGCAGGCGTAAGACTGATGCAGGCTTTTTCACATGGGGCTTGCCCCATGTGAAAGGACACATTGCTGGAGTTGCGTCTATTTTCAGACACACCCAACAATGCATCACTTTTGCGCCTACAGATACGCCAGAAATACTGATGTATCTGTAACTCCTTGCGTCATGATGCATCATACAGAAAATAAGACACATCCAAGGAGGGCTCACTAAGAAGGGACGCATCCCTGTTTTCACACAGCGATGCATCACTTCCCATAAATGAGGCCCTAAATGTGTTTACATCTAATATTCAGGGATAGTTATGTGTGTTTTCAATATTGTAACACAGCCGCAGCTCACCAATATTACTGCAAATAATCTCTGTGACGCCCTCCCATTTCTTATATGTTAGGCCTTGTTTTGATCTATATTGCATGAAACATAAACATTTCTCCGCAAAATGGCTATACTAGACTCTCACACATCAGGTACATAAAAATAAATTAAAGGAAAACAGTATTTAAAACAAACTGTTTAAATAATATTCAAGGCCATTAGGGCAAAACTCTGGAGAATGGAACTGACTCTGTCAGGGGGCCCCCTGAAAGGCCAGAGACCACTTTGCTCATGCATTTAAACGTCTCTGTAAAGGAGTCATTC
The DNA here is from genome assembly GCF_964263255.1 of Lissotriton vulgaris. Classification (NCBI taxonomy): domain Eukaryota; kingdom Metazoa; phylum Chordata; class Amphibia; order Caudata; family Salamandridae; genus Lissotriton; species Lissotriton vulgaris. The sequence continues at coordinate 313,878 of NW_028240941.1, read as the reverse complement.
AGTTTGATGGTTTTATGTATGGCTGTGAATGCATATGCACTACACATCCCGCACGGGTAGTGGCCTTTCACTGTACCTAGTTGCCACAGTGTTGTCTGGTGGTCAGTTGACTTTCGTTTGGGCCTGGTTTGGATGAGGATATCCTTGATGTTCCTGGAGTGCTTGAATGCGAATCTTGGTCGTTAAAAACTAAGACACCCTGTATTCAAGATGTGCCAGTGTTGCATCAGTATTCTCTTTAATTTGTCTGTGGCTGGTGTGAAAGTAGTCACACAGTTCATAGGTTCGTTTGCTTTAGGTACTACAGATCTGCACTCTAGGAGGCTCTCTCTATGATTGTTTTGCGCCCGTTTTCTTACTAGAGCAACGTTCCTACGGGGATAGCCTCTGGCTGTCAGATTACTGGTGAGGGTCTTGGATTCTGATTTATACCTCTCGGTGGTGCTACAATTCCTCCTCACCCTTAGAAATTGCCCGAAGTGTAAGTTACCTCTCAGGGCTTTAGCGAGGTGGCTGGTAATGTGTAGGAGGCTGTTGCGGTGGGTATTTGTTTTGTATGTAGCAGTCGTAATGCTCCCATATTCAATCATGGTGGTCAGGTCCAAAAAGGCTATTTGGGATGGAGAAGCCGTGATTGTAAAGTTCAGGTATGGATTCAAATTGTTAAATCACTGAAAGAATTCACTGTATGTTTCCCTGCCACCTGTCCAAAAGATCAGGATATCGTCTATGAAACGTCTCCATAATCTGATGTCAGCCTGGTAGGGATTAGTGGCGTGAAAGATGTGCTTCCCCTCGAATTCTGCCATATAGAGGCAGGCCACACTTGGGGCGAAGGTGCTCTCCATTGAAGTGCCTTGTGTCTGGTGGTAAAATAGCCCCTTGAATTCAAAGAAAGTTTCTGTTAGGACTAGTGTGGCGCATTCTATAACAAATGCAGGTGGGGTCAGTGATTCCCACTGGGAAGCATTCAGTACCTCATCAATCACCCCTAGTGTGGCCCTCTGTGGGATGTTGGTATAGAGGGCCTTCACTTCGAAGGTGATGAGGAAGTCAATCTGGTCAGTATTCTGGAACTGATCCAACAGGCATAAACCGTCTGCTGTGTCCTGGATGTACAAAGGGATCTGCTTCACCAGAGGTTGCAGGAAATGATCACAAAACTGTGATAAAGGTTCCAGAACTGAGTCTATTCCAGAGACTGTAGGGCGGCCTGGCACAGGTGTGACCCCCTTGTGGATTTTCAGGAGTAGTTAGAAGTACGGGCTCCTTGGATCTTTTTTGACTTGGAAGGCTGCTTCCTTTTTGCGTATTCAGCCCTCACACTCTGCACAGTCGTCCATTTCCGTGATTGTTCTTTTAAGGCGGTCTGTTGGATTCACCGGAATATGGGTGTAATAGCGCCTGTCTCTCAGTTGTCTGAGGCATTCTGTCTCATAGTCTGTGGTGGCCATTATGACCGTGGCACCCCCTTTATCCGCCTGTTTGATGGTGATGGTGTTGTCATTAGCTAAGGATTCTAGTGCTTGCATCTCCCTTTGTGAGATGTTTTTATAGTGTTTTGTTCCAGCAAGGGCTTTTGCATCCTTCAGTACAGCCTGTTCATAGGTCAGTACTTCATTGGGGACCATCCCACTGTGGGGTGTGAATGTAGAGGTATTGTGTAGCCCTGAATCTTCGATTTGTTCAAAGGTCCTACCCTCAAAGAATTCTTTGAGCCTGATCTTACAGAAGAATTGATGCAGTTCACAGGTTTGTAAAAAATTGTCAAGTTTGGGAGTCGGGACAAACCCTAGTCCCTTCTGGAGCACTTGCTCCTCAATCTCAGTCAGCTGGCATGTTGACAGATGCACTACTGGGTTGATTTCTGCTTGGTTTTGTGGGGCTGGAGATTCATTGGGTATTGCCAAAAGGGGGGTCCTAGGTAGTGGGGTTGGGTGTACCTATTGCGGCCTTGTCTACCTCCTCTTCCCCTTTGCTGATTGGGAGTCCGATCCTCTGTGCTAGAGTCGCTGTTGCTGTTGGAACCCCTCCTTGATGATGTTGAGCTTGAGACTATTAAACCGTTAGGTGAGATTTTGGCTCTAAAGTATTCTGCCATTAAGGCCCCGTGCAGAGTGATTCTAATCCATTCTCTCTTCATGTCTGCAAGGGTTTGCCAATCCGCCGAGTGGCTACCCGTTGCCTCTTTACTATCTATGCCAAGGATGGAAGGAGTCCTAAGGATTGCTGCTGCATCGACGTCCCCATAACTTAAACCCTGGCCTTCCATGGTATGGTTGCACAGGTTCCAGTAAGGGTAGAGGGACTAAAAAGAACCTCTCACATAGAGGGTGTTTATAGTAAGTCTAGAAGGGGGTCGGGGGATAGAACCGATCTTACCCACCTACAAAAGCTCCCACAGTAGTTAGCCATGCAGTATATGTATTCAACGAGAGGGAGAGGGGAGATGGGGCGATTTCCACTCACCAGGAGACAATGGATGCTGTGCTGTTCCTCAGGAGGAGAAAGGTTTGAGTGCATTCTCTCCCTCTACACAGAGCCATAACTTCATGGAAGCCTTATAAACTATTGTGCAGACCGCCGGGTACTGAAGATGCCGTGGTTCTTTACAGAATAGGTGAGTCGTATATGTGATTTGACCACCATTTGCTCTGCTTCAATATCCACAGGGGCATGCAGTACATGACTTGCTCACTGAGGATAAGTTGTCATAATGTTTTTAACCACCATTTATTCACGGAATACGCTAGCTTCACAAATTTAGCGTGTTCTGGAGAAACGTATTATGTCACTACAAAGATGGTCTGGAAACAGATAAAGTGCCCCTCCTAGAGATGAGCCCATTGGGTATTGCAGCACCGACCCAACGAGGAGCAGCCCAGATGATGAAGCATGACACCTGCAAGGGTGTGTGAGGGCATTACATCCAACAAAATTGATGCCCAACTGTGACCTCACTGAGACCAGTGGCACCACAACACTAGCGTGACTCATACCTTTCTCCTTCTGAGGAACAGCACAGCATCCATTGTCTTGACCATTGTATTGTGATAATAACTGATTTCTACTGCAGTCAAAAGACCTCCCATTGGCTTATTACTATTTTGAAGATAGAACTACACTGGAAATGGACAATATTTACTCTGGATTCCCAAAAATTGGGAGTAAAGGGACGTCAACATAAAGGAGATGTGAAGTCAGATGAGGTGTAATTATAAGGTGCAGAATATGAAAGTCAACTTACACATCTATTTTTTTCAAAACTGTTCCAAGAAATTGTCAACAAGGACAGATGAATGGAAATTTGCTCTGGCTTAGTTACTTGGTCACAAACAGACTAAATTTTTCAACATTTTAAGTATTAAGGCACCTGCTGCATAGATCTTTGTGTACCCAGCAATTGTCAGGGTTTTAATACAGGTTAGAAAGCTCTAGCAAGTAATGCATTTGCTGGAGAAATGTGTTTGATGTCTAGTCACATGTTTGATTTATCATGAAATAGCACTGCCTGTTGCAAAGCACAATGTAAAACATTCAGGTCACAATATGTATTTTGTGTAAAGAGCTCAATGGGTTACTGCTTTTCCTACAGAGATCCTTTTGTTACCTTCAGGATTCAAGTTATAATGCTTGTAATATAGCTCACGATGTTGTGAACGAACATCTAGGACCAACATGCCACTTTCAAGTTATAAATGTAGAACCTTGATTTTTTTCTCAGCCTTCGTTATTCTAATATTGTTAAAAAAGGTTCATTTGGTTAGTAATTGAGGCTTACTAGTAGTTACTGTTGAAATGGTTAATAGTGTAATTAGTATCACAAGAAAAACAAAAGCGAGATCAGAGTCACTCTAATTCTATGTGGGTAATAGAGGAAAAAATATTTAGGATATGTCCTCCTGTCCTAAACATACAACAAAACAATGTATCCTACATAAAACAGGTGTTTTTTTTATATTGCTACAAGTCCACAGTCATTTTTGATTTGTATGTAAGATCCTTACACACCCTCTTGGTGTCATGTTTCATCAGCAGATCTCTTTTTGGTTCCTAAAAACCAGGATGGGCTGGATCATATTCCAGGGAGCACTCTGGATAATATCCTATGGGGTCAGTTAAAAATACCTCGGAGCACCTATGTATCCTTCTGTTAATGGTGTTCCTGATATGATTAAAAAGGTTAAAGGGAGAGGTGCCTATAGAGATTATTGTACTACATCCTACTAAGTCGACATGTTTCAACCCCAAGCAATTGGCCAAGGGTCCAGGGCTAAGCCAATATTGTGTTCCCCAGCATAATGTCAGTTTTATTCCTATGTCACCCCAACTGCCAATTCAGTCAAAACATACATATCATACCATACATATAACGCATGCAACAAGAACTGGATTACCCTTTCCCACACTTTTTTTTACCTTGGGCCCTGTAAAAAGAAAATGATGGACTTTGTATATGAAAAACACACATGGGGTGCTAAGGTCAGTAGTGGCTTCAGATGTCTACTGTGTACTTAAAGTGTAGAGGTATAGGCTGTAAGAATGAGAGGAAAGAACAGACGTGAACCCATCAGCCCACCCATTGGCGGACCTTCATCATCTGGGTTAAAAGAACACCAGCCTGGTGTCTCACTTAAGGAAGAAATGTGAGTACAACGCTAGTATGTAGTTCGTCAAAGATGTAGAGTTGGGTAATAGTGTCTCAAGGGCTGTGGAAAGAAGAAAAGTTGCAGTGTAGAAAGCTAGTGTGCTATAAAGAAAGTGAAATACAATTGACTAGCATGGTGCCTGAAAAACCTTTATTGAGACGGTCACCATGGTGCCAACATTAAAAGCAGAGTGAAAAATGGATGTAAACAAATATTACTATTATGAGATAGATCAAACGGTCGACATCTTTCAGCCTTGGAAGGCTTTCTTCAGGACCTCATGGAACACTACTGCAACAGTGATTGTGAAAATCAAATTATATACCATGCCAAAACACATTAACCTACCAGAATTGTATAGGTGGATTGGTAGGAGATGAAGTCATGGTGATTAATTAATTCTGCTCCTGAAACAAAAAACAGTGTATATACCAGAATAAAGTACACGTGTTATAAACATTAACAAGAAAATCTCATTTGAAGATTACAGAGATAGTGGGCCACAGAGCCATGACTCTTTTACTATAATTTGATTAGTCAATTAATCACTCACCCGCACATTGGCTAGGAGATGGCCTCACCTCGCCTGGCGCTCGCTCAGGACAATGAGGCCCCGCTCTAGTAAGAAAATAGGGAGAAAAGATGCCAACAAAGTAATTGATGTAAACTCACTATTTCTATTACCACTAAGTGTTTATAAAAAGATAGGGTAACAGGACATTGGTGTCTGGTGGCCAGCTAAAACTGATGTTAGAGCATTTTGTCAAATCTATAAGAGAATCTTTTTGCATAGTAACAGTTGTGTTATCAACTGGAATGGGTTCTGTATGTGAATTCCCCATAATTATACACAAGAGGACCCAAACTTGAATCTCTTGCAGTTTTAAATAAGGATTTTGAAAGGACAGACAATTGAGCTAAAAAAGCAGATAAGGCTGTTTTAGCCAAAAAACAGTTTAACTAAAAGCCAAAGAGGAAGAAGCATCAAACAGAAGTGATGCCTGTAAGGTCTAGCCTCCCCTGGAAACGTCAAAGAGACGTACTGATAGACTATAGCCCAGGAGCTAGCAAGCACTCACCTGTCCGTCGGTACCTCGAAGCCCTACTGAGACGAGGGGAAGGTAACTCGACGGACAGGGAGAGCTGTTTATGTGTCAACCAGGCGGACCATAGAGTAACACAAAACACACACTATTTAAATGAGGATCTAAGGGCTAATTTAATGACTCTGAACTGGACACATGCCCCCAATATTAGAACTAACTACAACAAAGAGTATCCAGGAGTCACACCCATGTTTTTGTACTTTAGACTAACCACCATACGACCAACAAATTAAATTGTGAGTTAAATACCGTTTGTATGTAAACACCATTCAAACACTCATACATATGACATACAACCAAGGTAGGAATTCTTCCCATCAGTGTTCGACATTCTTTCCGGTAACACGATGAATGGAAACTACTTTTCCCAGAAACCATCGCACTTTATGTCGCTTTTGAAATACCCGCCTTTTCATCGGCTCCGTGCCTCCCCAGAATAGCCCAGAGGGACGTTGGGAGACACCGACGGAGAGGTAAGCGGGTGGAAGGTTCTATCGCTGGTAGCAGTGCCGGACGCTTTTAACGAGTGGCTTGCATTTGGTGCCACGTAGAACGGAGTAAGATTGCGAGTGACATCCCACCGCTTCCTAACATAAAACGCCCGGGCTGTTTTACCTGTACACGCCCACATCGAGGTTACTGTGTCCCTTTGTGTGCATGGCAGTGACGCTATATGTTTTGATTCAGGTAACTCGTAACGAGTCTTGTGTAAAATACTATCCTTACACAGTGATCTCTTGTAGTTAAGACATAATAGAACTAAGAGACAATTTGAAAATCAACATGGGATCTACGAGCCTTCCGCTCACTAAATCATTAGGGACTCGGGTCTGTTGATTTATTACATGTGTAATTTTAAAGCTAAGAATTAAGACACAACGTCACATGTATATACCTGCGATTTTGCAATAAATAATAAGGAGGTCATTTTTAATCTTTTGAAACCAAAGAATACTACATGCTCATCTTGCCTTGATATGAATTGGTTGAGTGCTTCTATGATTGTATTTGCTAAACAGAGCGGTGCTCCTTATTTACCTGAGCTGCAGCCAGGTGAGGTGAAGCGCCATCCCCACAGAAATTGGGTGAGTGATATCATTTCAATTAAATTTTATGTACATGACCACAAGAATATCGCTACTAAGGAGTGCATTCTGTGACAAATATGCCTGTTTTTCTCTTTTTTCTTTCCATGCCTATATGACTATTTTAGATTGTGGTGGAGAATCAACACCTGACAAACAGGTGATATTTTTCCTTTTTTTCCTCTTATTCCTTTATCACTGAGTTATGTACAGCAGTAGCAACATCTAGGTCCTGATGAATGCATAGGATCATTTCCATTTATATGCAGAAACATGTCGACCACTTGCTGAGTAGATATTATGTTAAATCTACTTTTTCTCACTGTTCACTTGTTTTTAAACTTAGGGGTCTGAGAGAAAACAATAAAATACCTATTCTACTCAGTTCCACCTAATTTTACTCACTACACCTGTTTTCACTTGCACTGCTTTTTTTCAGTTGTAAATATCACACCAACACCATACTGACACCACCCGGAAAAACAACTAACATCAGTCTCCCTACTCACACAGTCCTCACTTTCCAACTAGTGTGACTGCTTTCATACTAACTCCTGGGTAAGGAGAACCCAAATGATGTGATAGCGGTGGTACAGAACGACAACTGATGGGAAAAATTCCTACCTTGGTTGTATGTCATATGTATGAGTGTTTGAATGGTGTTTACATACAAACGGTATTTAACTCACAATTTAATTTGTTGGTCGTATGGTGGTTAGTCTAAAGTACAAAAACATGGGTGTGACTCCTGGATACTCTTTGTTGTAGTTAGGACCATAGAGTAAACCTGTCACTGCCCCGTGAACGGGGCAAAAACAAACCCCCCGTGTAGCTTAGAAGTCCTGAAAGCATAACAAATGCAATAGAACTGTTGATAGAGTCCCGCCATCTACTGACAATGCTGATTGGTTTAAGTTTTGGCCAATCGTGGAGTCAGAACCGTCAATGGCTTCGCGAGGAAAAGGCAACTGTTTTAACGACCTTTGAGGGTTCTGTGCAGGAAAGTGAGCTTGGACTCCAAGTTGCTACACACGTCGGGCCAAAGCATGTATTACAGAGCCCAACTGTAAGCGATAAATGGGGAAATACATAAACACACACCCGAACAGGCAAACAGCTGATTGGACAAAGCTGTGCGGCGATAGTCCGGATTGGTCGAAATCTTGGCCAATCAGGGAACCGGAACTACGGAGCGTTGTTATTGTATTCGCTGCCGTGTCGGGATGTCTCTGATTGTATTACTGTAGGCAGGAATGTCAGAAAACACTATGCTCGTATCTCTGCCATAGACATCCTTCTATAGGGCTAATGATTATAGCAGGCCACCGGTAACTATGAGACTTGTGATGGAGCTTGGCTATACGTAGACACAGCTGATTGGACTAGGCCGTTCAGCGGCTGTCCTGATTGGTCGGCCCCTTGGAGTCAGAGCTTGGGAGCCTCGGAACTGGGTACATGCACGCACCTTATGATCTGTGCGTCTTAGATGCAGTGAGCATATTCATTGAAAAATTACAGCGCAAGGAACTAAAATGGATATATGGAGTCCAAATGTCCGTATGTCAAAATGCACCAAGGACCTATGTAAAGATAAAAAAGGCCACCTCATATGCGTGTGTTGTGTATAAAAATCGTAAGCGTCATGATGCACGAGGCATTCAAAACCACAAATGCAGCACTAGCATGTAAGGAGAGATGTGGTTCACCACTATAAGCCGTATAATTAGTGGAATTTAACAGGAAATAACCAGTGTGCTGAAACAGCACAGTGTTTAGGTGCCCTGGTCAAAAGCCTCAACGTAATCTTCCGTGAAGATTCATGATGAATTCCAGGGAAGAAGTGTCCTAGATTAAACGTATGTGACTACATATGGCCAGTAAGGACATACATATTTGAGGAAACAAGTATATTTACAGAGAAACTAGTGAAACCAGTGGCTCTCATCTCATACATTGTTCACAGATGGTAGACTGCATGTTTTGAGGACTGGACTTACAGGTGATCTTCTAATAATAGGAGAAGAACGCGAGACCTGTGTGTAAAGCCAAAGGTATTGTATGGACAGGTGCGTAATCACTGCAGGATAAATGAGAAATGTTTCAGGCGTACGATGGCCTAGTCCATTGAAGCAGTTTTCATAGACATAATCTGAGTTATCAGACTTAATATTGTAAATGTTAAATTTGAATCCATGGGATCTCATCATTCAGCCCGTTTGTTACACAGTTAAGCCGAAAAATCTATTTTTGTTCTTTAACGAACAGATAATGGGCTACATCACTGGTATGTGGTGGAATAAAGGGTTTCTCAATTACAATCCACTTCAAATCGTCAACATTATGTCTCATGGTCAAAAAATGATTAGTGAGACGTGTTGCTTGGCGATTGCACCTAATGGTGCTCTTATGCTCCAAAATCCTGAGTCTCACCTTCCTAGTAGTCACCCCTATGTATCGTAGGGAACATGGACAAGAGATCATATATATAACTTTTTCGCTATTGCAATTGGTGTGGTGTTTCAAGATCCAGGGACGGGCTGTGCCAATTTCTAATGTTAGAGTTTTTTCAGTTTGAGGACAAACAGAACAGCAGCCACAAGGGTAATGACCCTGAACTGGTGGAAGGTTCCATAAAGTGTTAGTAGGCTCAGGTGGAGGCATATGTGGTCTTGTATGTACTAAGCCATCGCGGAGATTAGAGCTTCGTTTAAAAGAGAACATCGGGCAGGGTATGGAAACTCCAGCGGTGTTAAGGATGCGCCAATGTTTTCTGATGATTTTTTGTACATGAGTCGAGGCGGTGCTAAAGGTGGTTACAAACGTAAGCTTTTCAAGGGGAGGTTTTGGAACTGGTGGAGCAAGCAGAGCATCACGATGGTTATTAGAAGCCCTCTTTTTCGCTTTGCGTATGATGGAGGGTGGGTAGTTTCGTTTCTTCAGTTTTGTGCTCAGATCTTGAGATAGATCAATATAGTCACACATTTCTGTACAGTTCCTACGTACCCTCAAGAACTGACTAAAGGGTATGTTCTCCCGTAGAGAACGTGGGTGGTGACTCTGAAATAGAAGTAATGAATTTCTCGCCATAGGTTTGCGATAAAGTTTGCTGGCTAAATGGCCATCTTTAGGAAAAATCAGTAAGTCCAGAAAGGGGAGCTCGGTTTTACTATATTCAAGTGTGAATTTCAAAAATTGATTCTGGACATTGAGCCAAGAGTGGAAAGCCAGTATAGATGTCATATCTCCACGCCATATAACTAAAATGTCGTCGATATACCTTTTCCACACTAGCAGTTGTGTGGAAAAGGACTTTGTATATGACCAGGATTGTTTTATTCCTGTCAGAGCATTGTTACCTCAGTCAGTTTGGCCTATCATTGATAGGCCAAATAAAAGAGTTCAGAAGAATAACAGAGATGCTCTTTGGCATGATACAAACAAACTTAGTCACAGCTCCCATGCATAACCACATATGGCAATATCTCTAGTGAGTTTGAACAAATTGAAACAAGACGTTCGCGCATTCTCAATAGTGGAAGACTTCAACTTGAAAAACTCTTGCTTTTATTCAAAAGAAATACTATCCTCTGGGATATATTGGTTTATACCAGACCCAGGGTGACAACTCATGAACAGCGTACCCTGTGGAACCTCCCAATGGTAACAGGACACTTCCCATGTAGCTATTGTTCAGTGTGTAGGTACATTATTACAATGATTTACTTTGGATTGAGATCTCCTTAGAAACAGAGAAGTCACACAAACTGCACTTCAAGCAATGTGGTATACTTTATTAAGTGCCAATGACATTCTGAAAAATAAAAAAATCAAATATGTGAACCCTGCAGCAACATTTGCTGTAAACCCATAACCACACGTTTAATAGCTCATTTCATTGCAGGGAACCATTGAGTGAATGACCTGAGATGGAGAGTTATTGAAAAGTTTGAGAGAATATACCCAACATGACAGAAATCCTTCTAGAACGAGAACAACGTTGGGTCTATTGACTGCATACCCATTTGACTGGACTGAACAATAACATCCCTTTTGCACAACTAAACACTTTTACATAAGTTAGGGCTTAGGCACACCAACTGGGGTACCTCTATAATGCCAAAATATGTTTTAAACACCTACAATAGGGTTGGGGAGAATTTACTTCTGTCACCATTGCACAAGACTGACCATACACCATAATGAAACATATATGAGAGGGGGTAAGCATATACAGTTATAACACAGGATTGACCGCTGACAAAAAAAAAATTATTTGAGGCCATAGCGCAAAATAGAGACGGTTTAATAACATACAGTCACTGAATGTTCCATTATTACTACTATATTTTTATATTATGCTTATATAATTTATCGATTTTGGACAATCAAGATTACAAACCCTCCTACCCTCTTTTTTACCATTCCTTACGCTATCTTAGAAAAGAAAATACTGGCTGGGCACTTCGATAAGTGATATTTTCTGACATTAAAAGAAATGTGCCCTCGTATGTGCTGAGCTCCATTCCTATAAACAAATGCATTCGAAAATACTTAAAGATTGACAAGACACATGAAACAATGAGAATTTACATGTGAAACACAATTGCACACTACACTTTCCATGTAGCCAAGAACTGTCAAGATGCAATCGCGAACACACGTGCCCCCTGGGATTTCAATTCTCATGAAGCAATGGCACGTTGTGATGCACGATGGCCTCGCTGATCTAGTGAGATAAAAATACCCAAAAGCATTACCCTGTTGTATAGGCAGGGAGAAGAAGAGGCCCAAATAGGAGAAAGGGTGACATGATCCCCATGGCCATACAACTAGAGGAGCGTTACAAAGGATAATGAGGCAACTAAAGGTAGGGATAATGGCAGATTTTTCTCTCTTATTATTTCTCTATCCTTAATCATGGGCACTGTGTGTGACTACAGGGACATGTCCCTTACTCCTCCTGTGTAATTTTACTTCCTAAATGTTTAAGGTAGGTGCTTCGCTATTATTGTGCTTACAAAATATTAATTGTGCTTCTTTGAACACGGATTCTTTGCATGTGATTATTTGTTAAGTGTGTTTGTGTGTTGAAAATGGGCACAGACTTTAGATAAGAAGTGACCACATTAGCTTGAAAAAACACACCTAGAATGGCTTATTGGGTTCAATTTCATCATGATTTGGTTCTTTAATCCATACCGTATTTTCTCTCACTGACTGAGGTGCTGATGCACTGAAAGGAATTAAACAATTCTGTTCATATACAAGTCAATCATTTTCTTTTTACAGGGCACAAGGTGAAAACGTGGTGGGAAAACGAAAACTAGCCATTGTTTCATGCTTTATATGTATTGTATGCTATTTGTGTCCTGACTGAATTGGCAGTTAGGGTGACTTGGGAAAAAACTGATATTACACTGGCACACAAAATATTGACTTAGTCCTGAAGAAAGCCCTGTATCCTTTGGCCTATTTGCTTGGGTCTGAAACATGTTGACCTTTTATATAAGGTGTTGGACCATTATTTCCATAGGCACCCCTCACTTCAACCTTTTTAATCATACCAGGAACACCATTAATAAATAGGTGCTCCAAGGTATTTTTAACTGACCCTAGCAGAATATTATCCAAAGTTCTCTCTGGAAAATGGTCGAGCCTATCCTGGCTTTTAGCACCAGGATGAGAGCCGATGATGAAGCATGACACCAATTGGGTGTGTGAGACTTTTTGTGTAATTACTCACATAGGTATATCTGACATTCATACAGTAGCTCTCCAGCATGTGTGATGTGTAAGCAGAATGTCTTTGTTTCCATCGATCATTTTTGTGTCTTTTGCTTTCTTGCCCTAAATGCATCGGGGATGCCCAAACGAGAGTTACAGACTCACTTACACTGGCTGATTAGGGGTAATACCCTGAAACCGGTCCCAGGATGCTTGTTTCTGGTCCAGGGAAGACCTGGCTTGGCAGTTCGGGCTGGACTGTACCCATGAGGAACAGGGTCAAGACTGATTTGCATATGGCTGGGTCTAAATTGGGGTGGCGGGGTGAGCAAAAGAACAATGGATTTAATCCAGATCTGTTGACTGGAGGTGAATGTTTGATTTGCTCTGCATTTTGTCCATCATTTGTGTGTCTTTTGTTTCCTCTATGACATTGGCATCAAGCGGTCTAGCTCCTGTTAGTCACCAGCCAGGATTAGCCACAAACAAAAGGCGTTTTGGCCCTTCTTTTTAAAAAAAAATCTTTATTGAATTTTCTCATTTTTCTCCAGATATCAGCACAATAAACACAACCAAATAGAAAACAACAGCAATGCAGGGTTTTTAGAAGGAAGCCAACACACAAAATAACAAAGAAAAACAAAAGGGACCGAAAACAGACAAACAAGAGGTAGGGAGAGAACAATTACAGCAAAAAAGCATAGAACTCATTTCGCAGGAACGCACATTTGAGCTAAGCTCATCCAGTTAACTCCAACATCATGCTTAGCCTATCCCCCTGATGCCTATCTCCTAGTCTGATTCCTTCCATCTTTCTAGGGGAGTCCAGATAATCCATTCTTGCAGCTTCAATATCTTCCCCTTCCTTTCGTAGATCGCTCTTTTCAATGTATATATAGAAAGTAGCCGCGCAAGCCATTGCTGAAAGGTTGGGTGATGAGTGTCTAGCCAGGCAGAAGCAATATTGATCCTTAGTACAGCCAGAGACACAAAAGGAAATTGGTAGGCCATCTCATTTTGTTCTGCGTTACTTATTCCCAGCAGAATTAAGTCAGGGGTTAATGTAGTTTTTAACCCAAGTGAGCGATCTAAAAATTCCGTAATAGATTCCAATAGACCCTGCAGATGTGGACAAGATGCAAACATATGCACGAGATCTGCTGCATCCCCTCGCACCATGGGCAGGTAATCCCTGATTGCCCACCCACTGTGCTAACCTAGCTGGAGTATAGTATAAAGAAAAAACAGTTCTAAAATGTTGCGCCTGAAGCCCGGCAGAACACAAAACCATCTGACCAGCTCTAGAGATTTTGTAAGTATGTCTGGTGCGGCCCCCACACGCTCCACCCACCTATTCTCATGTTTAGCTAGGTAGTCTTATTTTAAGCTGATCAATTCTGCATATATTAGCCTGATGGTACCCTAGACGCTGCCTTGCATGATGTCAATAATTGCGTTACTATTAGACCCGCTAACCCCTCGCAATCTTTTTGCCAAAAAAGCTACGCAGATGTAGATATTAAAAAAATTACTTTTTTCCAGCCCAAACTGCAGCTGAATATCCCTGAATTGGTGAAACCCTTTGTTCCAGATTATATACCCAGCCTTTCGGACTCCCTTTATTGCCCATCCTGCCATAACCTCGTCAGAAAATGTTTTTGGAAGGGTGGGGTTTTTATAGAGCAAAGTGTAGTGTTTAAGTCTCCCCAAACCAATCTATTTTTTTAAAGTCCCCCAGATCTTAAAAGCAGATAGCAGAGTCTTAAATGTTGTCCTCTTATAGTAACTGGGCTCCATGAATTTCCAAAAATAATTTCCCCCAATAATAATTTATAGACATCAGGGAGCTCTGTTTCCCCATCCATATCCCGGGGCATGACCGAACTAATATACCCATGTATTGAAGAGTGGCCGCCCAATAATAACTTCAAAAATCAGGAACTAAAAACCCCCCTTCCTCCGTGGCAAAAACATAAACTGAAGAGCCTCCTAGTTTTCCTGTGTGCCCAAATAAATTGATTAACTAAGCCTCCCAAAATAATAAACCAGGATTTTGAAATTCCAGTGGGATTGCCCTAAACAAGTACAAAATCTTTGGTAAAAACATCATCTTAACGACGTTACACCGTCCCACAAGAGACAGGCGTAGGATGTTCAATCTATCATTATCCGTTCTCGCCTTCCTAATTATTTGTTCAATGTTTTTAGCCACCATCAGACGTAATTCTTATACCTAAATATATTGCCGAGCCTGTAACACAGGGATCTTCGAAGTTGACAAATTGATTCTTTATTACTTGAGTCTTAGATCTATTAAGTGCATACCTTGTGTATGTGCCAAACTCTTGAGCAAATAACTCGACCACTGCCAACGCCGAGAGAGCGGATCTGCGGTCATGATGGCCACATCATCAGCAAAGGCAAGGACTATTGATTCAACACCCTGGCATACAACTGGGAAAATTCTGTTGTTGGCCTCGAATAGGCGTATTAAGGGGTCCATGTAGATAGCAAATAACAGGGGTGCGGACGGACACCCCTGCCTTGTCCCTCGCTGGATATTAAAAGGCAAAGTGTAGTTACCATTTAGCCTTAGGCGAGCTGTAGGTGCTAAGTAAAGCACTTGAATGGATTTAATGAACCCCTCCCCTAACCCGAACCATCTCATTGATTCCCACAGAAAATCTCTATCGAATGCCTTTTCAGCATCTAATAACAAAGCAGCCATAAAGTCTCCTGAGATCTCCGTTGCATCAAAGAGTGTAATTACCCACCGTACAAGCTTTGTGGTTCCACAACCCATTATAAACCCAAGTTGACAGGGGTGGATAGTTTTCTTTAACATGCCATTTAATCACGTAGCCATTACTTTAGAGAAGATTTTAACGTCGCTGTTAAATAGTGTGATAGGGCGATATAAGCCCGGCTCTCTGGGTGGCTTATCTTTGTTTAAAAAAAAGCAACATCGGCCCCTGCCCAAGAGTTAGGTGCAGGCCCCCCCTTTTGAGTCAGCAGCATAACCTCAATCAGATCTGGTCCGATAGAGTCCTTAAAAATTTTATAAAACTCCAATGGAATGTGGTCCGGGCCGACTGCCTCCCCCGATGGCAAATCTTGCAAAGCCATAAGAATGAAAAGGGAAGTAGGCACAGCGCACTACTGAAGTTGTGGTGTGAAATTCAGGGAAGGTATGGTTGAAGTTATGGAGTTCAAGGTGCTCCTACAGGTGACGCAACTGTTCCGGTGCGTCTGTAAATATCAATGAGGTTGAGTGCGCTACAGAAATGTAGGCGCATCCCTGTGTTGGGCACACTTATTCGGGTTCTGTGTGTCGGTGACACAGTAGATTCCAAAAGGTTTCAATAAACAGTTCCAAAAGTGAAGTTGTAGGGTTTATTTAGAAGATTTTTCGATTCATGATTTTCTTATTTCTTTTCAAACATGATCATCAAATATATGGTTTAATCCACATTGTAAAAGCTCCGATGCATTTCGGACTAACCAAGTCCTTTGTCAAGGAGCACTGCAACAGAACATATGAAAAAATGACCCAGATCAATAAAATGGCATATCTTGCATAGTTAATAAACAAAGGTGAATGAATTGTGCGACCTCATGCTGCCCACTGTGACCTTTTAATGAAAGATGATTGGGAAATCGAGGTGTGGATAGGTAATTCGCGTGAAGCAAAGTTCAGGAGAAAGGTGAACAGGTTAGATCCAAAGATTGTGGTGGTTGGTGCGATGAAATTAAAAAAACATGCTCAAAGAAAAGAAAAAAGCTATAAAGAGCGAACGTGCCAGGACGGGCCAAGCGATTCAGTGGGGGCTAGGAGAAAAGGTGAAAGCAGGAACAAAAGGTAACAAACAAACCTCAATATGCGAGGCTTCTATGATACTCTCCGCGTGGGGGAGTGTCAGCTGAAATAAACGGGTAACAAAATGCGTGTTAACTGCGTGTGGAGTAAAGATATGCCATTTTATTGATCTGGGTCATTTTTTCATATGTTCTGTTGCAGTGCTCCTTGACAAAGGACTTGGTTAGTCCGAAATGCATCGGAGCTTTTACAATGTGGATTAAACCATATATTTGATGATCATGTTTGAAAAGAAATAAGAAAATCATGAATCGAAAAATCTTCTAAATAAACCCTACAACTTCACTTTTGGAACTGTTTATTGAAACCTTTTGGAATCTACTGTGTCACCGACACACAGAACCCGAATAAGTGTGCCCAACACAGGGATGCGCCTACATTTCTGTAGCGCACTCAACCTCATTGAAATCTTGCAAAGCCCCAATTATTTCATCATGGGAGAACACCCTCTCAAGTTCTTCCCTATCTACAGAGTCTACCTTCTGTACAGCTATTATTTCTAAAAACTTTCATATATACAGAGATGCCACTGATGGTCCTATTCTATATAGGTGCTGATAAAAAAGCCTAAAGGTCTCTCGGATACCTGAAGCATCTGTTATAACTTTCCCTTCAGCATCATAAATTGCGGAGATCTCCCCGGCTGCCATTTTTGCCTAACTCTTACAGCCAAAGTGTGTCCCACCCGCTCGTTGTATTCATGGCAGTGCTCTTTTTTGGCCAGATAGATCTCTGCTGCTGTCGTAGCAAAATGATCCCCACCTCGGCCTTATTTATAGCCAGCTGAGGTGTTATTTCATCTGTAGGTCCTCCAGTGCTGATGGCAGTAGCTAAGGCTTCTTTCAGCTTGTTTAATTTTTCCCTGATATCCATCTCCCGCTGTCGCTCCTTCTTTTGGCGATGCAGACTATATATAACTGTTAGTCTCACCTCTCACACCTGCTTTAAAAGCGTCCCAGACGATTCCTGCACTAGTGCTCCCTCGGTTAAATTCCGAGAATTCCTTCATCCAGCCCTTCATAAATACGACGTAGTCAGGATCATATAACAACCTTCGTTCAAAGGTCCATCCCAGATTTTGTTTCTGCCCCAACAAGAGGTTAACTGTAAGAACTAGTGGGTTGTGATCCAACATTATCCGAGGGTGCCTCTCAATGCTAGAGTTAGAGATAAATTGATTTGAGACAAAAAAATAATCCAAACGGGAAACAACCTTATGCGGAGCTGAAAAAAAGGTGCTACCTGAATCTAAGGGTTTTCAAATATGCCCATACATCTATAAGACCATTATTGCGAACTAGATTAGTTAAGGCGAGACCAACCCTTCTTTTTTTCCCAGGATACTTACTTCCTGGCAAACCCCACCGTACCCCCAAGCTCTTTATGATAAAATCCCCACAGATAATCATAGGAGTGGACCACATGGCCAAACTAGAATCTATAGCTTCTAATAATTCTGGGTTATTACATGTTGATCCATACAGCGGACAAAATGTAAATTTAAATCCATTTAACAGACATTTAATCACTACCCACAACTCCATTGAACTACGGTCTTTCTAAGAACCCTTACATCACTCCTCCAGGTGAGAATTGCCACCCCCCTAGTACGAGAACCCTGTGTCATGTGTGCCAAAAGTTTAAACCCCAGTTGTTCCATTAAACGAGCTCTGCTGCCCTCTATATGTGTCTCTTGAACACAGAGGAAATCTACACGTAGAGACTTCAGCCAAATTGCTGCCTTATTCATCTTATTTTGGTCATTTAGCCCAAAATATTTACTGCCGCAAACTCATGGCTTAGGATTTCTCATTTCTTTAGAGTGAGCCCTGCTTTCATTTAAACTCTCCCTACCCGCATTTATGTTTCTACTCATTGTTCGAACCTCCTTAAATGACCAGACAGAAACATATTGTATTCAATTATGCAGCTCCTTCATTTACCTCGCAAATCGAAATACCTCATATTGTGCTGAACCCACACCAAACCCCTTCTAAAGAACACCCCGCCTCCCTCTCCCCACTCCCCTAACCATTGTTTGAACCTCCTTAACTGACCAGACAGAAAAATATTATATCCAATTATGCAGCTCCTTCATTAACCTTGCAAATCGAAATACCTCATATTGTGCTGAACCCACACCAAACCCCTCCTAAAGAACACCCGCCTCCCTCCCCCCACTCCCCTACCCTGCATCCCTTACAGGCAATTAGGTCAGGCATGACATAAATATGGCAGCAGAAATTCCCTCTCCTGCAGTGCCAGCCTCCCCCCCGAGTGTCCCCTAACACCAGCTACTGCCTAGCCTCGATGGACAAATCCTTAAAATCATTCCTTCCGTGAACCCCAGCCCCTAGGTTTCTAGCAGGAAGAGTACCTAAGCAGCAAGCCGACAATATACTTCAAAATAAACTTTCCTTTGCCCCATGCCCCATAGTGCATTAATAACAGATGGTGGCTAACAGAGTTAGACTTTGTGTTCAATTACAGACTTAAAAGAAACATCAATCATTCCCTGTAGCCCCCCTTACTGCAGCATTAACTAAGGCCCGCTCCCCGTGATTCAGTTACTTCCGTAAGAAATTCTTGAGCTTTTATCTCATAGAAAAACATTCTGACCCTCCCCTTATAGATAACCTTGAGCCGTGCAGAAAAAAACAAAAAAGCTTCACAGCCCACCCCCTGAAACGGAGTAATCATCTGACATAACCTCCATCTTCCCTCGACCGTTGTATGGCAGAAGTTCGGCCGAGCAAAGAAGGTGTGCCCCTCAAATGTTCTTTTTGAGTCAAGTCTAGCCCGGTCTATGATGGCTGACCTTAACAAAAAATTGCCAATGAAGATCAATATGGCTCTAGGTAGTTCTGCTTGATTTTTCATCTAGGTTTTCTTGTACATTGGGAAACTATGAGCCCGCTGTACTTCCATCTCCCAATTCCAGTGGGCAAGGTCTGGGAAAGCGCCCTTCAATAGCTTCACAACAAAGGCCATAATGTTCTCTCCCTCCACGTTTTCCTCCAGCCCAGGCAACCGGACATTGCTACGGCGCTGCCGATTCTCAAATTCCTCGAGTTTGCAGCATACATCTTGTGTTTGTTTTTTCTGTGTAGATTTGAATATAAAAAAAAATCAAAAAACACAACAGGGATGCTAAGGGTCTAAAGAGAAAGCTACAAAGAACCAGTACATTCATAAGTAGTTTGTGTAAGGAGAGCAAGAAGAGTGTGAAATAATACCCATCAGCCCACCCAATGGCGGAGTCTCATCATCTGGGTTTTGTTAAGAACTGGTATCTGCTAAGTACCTCCTTGATTGTATGTAGAGGAATACTAGCGACAGATCCACCAGTGATAGAGAGCCAGCAAAAAGTATAGGTGGGTTGAAGATGGATTATTGTTGCAGTGCTGAAAAGAAATTTTGTGAAGTAGTGAAAAGGTGTGTGTGTTAAGATTGCCTAGTGTGATGCCAAGAAACGACTTTATTGAGGGGAGGTCATCATACTGGCAAGATTAAAAGCAGAGCGAAGATAGTGTGTTAAACAAATATCACTATCAGTTGTGAAAATAGAATGGTCAACATGTTTCAGCCATACAAGGCTTTCGTCAGGACCTTTTGGATTTACACTACTGCAACTATAAAAAGTGAAAAATAATAATAAATGACCTACCAGAGATAAATTATTTATATGGTGGTCTCAACATCATGAACAAAGAACTCTCCTATAACAAAAACAAATTACATCATTGTAGTAAACAGAAGCCATGAAATGAGTATATAAGTAGTCCACATTTCAGGTTCAAAGTTGAATAAACTCACCCATAAATTTATATGGAGATAGCCTCACCTCGACTGGCACTCGCTCAGGTCAAAAAAGAGGCCCCGCTCTAAAGAGATAAGAGGGAGAAAACATGTAATTTATTATACTTTTTGAGTAAATAGGCTTCAGAGAGATGACTCTGAGTAGAAAAAGTGAACGCAAAGAGGAACCTCTAAGGCCCAGCGGGAAATGACGAGGAATAAGTAAAAATGAAGTGAAAAAGTCCCCATATCGTAGTTGTAAAAAGGTGGACTTATTTTTCACTTTTTAGCCAATCATTTATAAATGCTTTTCTCCATACTCTAGAGAGATGCTGTCTGGATCTTAAGTAATATTGGAAGATGGTACCCCAAAATGAATCGTCAAAGGCGCGCCTCTTGCGGAACCGCCACAGGGCCGGTAACTCGCAAAAGACGTATCAAATGCCAGAGACCCACCTGTCCGTCGGTACCTCCTGCTACCTTCTGAGCCGAGGGGAAGGTAGCAGGCATACGGATGTGCTAGGTGTTAAGGACACACTGCGGACCAGAATGGAAGCATGTTCTTCTGTCTTGTGATTGGGAACTAAGTAAACCAATCAACGAAGTGAAGCGGACAAAGCTTGCCGCTTCCTCATTGGTCGAAAACGAGGAGACACCTCAGGACTCCTCCTCCGGTGTGCTAGGTGTTAAAAGCACACTGCGGACCAGAATGGAAGCACGCGCTTCTATCTTGTGATTGGGAACTAAGTGAACCAATCAACAAATGGAAACGGAAAAGGCTTGCCGCTTCGTCATTGGTCATAGACGAGGAGACACCTCCAGGCTACTCCTCCCGCCCCGTAGTTGTTATAACCTTAAACCCAAATGGCAAATGAAGCGAAAACAAGGGGGAGGAAAATAATTATTATTATTCGCCATTTATCCTTAGCCCAAGAATTGTCCTGCATTATAGAGTGCATATCAAAAGATTGAAGTGATATTTATTTAGCGGACTTCGGTGAACAGATTTCGAGCTCCTTCCTCCTGTTACTTAATTGGTTAAGTCCTAAAGACTGGAAAACGGAAGTAAAACAGGTCGGAGACAGAATGCAAAGGAGTTGGAGCACCGTATCTTGTCCGTCTATGTAAGGTCAGTTGAAAAACATGAGATTGTGAGCACAGGCCCAAGAAAAGGGGGCCAAATTGGGCCGCATTCATTTGCCATGGCTCTCTACCACCATGCATGGCCTATATCAACCAAGCGCTTAAGAGTTTGACCACATTCATTTCAAGGCTCTCTGCCACCATACCTTGCATATATGAACCAAGCACTAAAGAATTTTGGTTGTACAATCACCGTAGTTGGTAAAGAGATGTATTACGAGACCACTCAACGTACTAAAGGCCATGTGTGATGGCACGTTGATAATGTGTGTTCAACCAAAATTATTTAGAGCTTGGTTCATATATGCAAGGTACGGTGGCAGAGAGCCTTGAAATGAATGTGGTCAAACTCTTAAGCGCTTGGTTGATATAGGCCATGCATGGTGGCAGAGAGCCATGGCAAATTAATGCGGCCCAATTTTGCCCATTTTTCTTGGGCCTGTGCTCACAATCTCATGTTTTTCAACAAACCTTACATAGACGGACAAGATACGGTGCTCAACTCCTTTGCATTCTGTCTCTGACCTGTTTTACTTCCGTTTTCCGGTCTTTAGGATTTAACCAATTAAGGAACAGGAGGAAGGAGCTCGAAATCTGTTCACCGAAGTCCGCTAAATAAATATCACTTCAGTCTTTTGATATTCATTCTATAATGCAGGACAATTCTTGGGCTATGGATAAACGGCGAATAATAATAATTATTTTCCTCCCCCTTGTTTTTGCTTCATTTGCCATTTGGGTTTAAGGTTATAACAACTACGGGGCGGGAGGAGTAGCCTGGAGGTGTCTCCTCGTCTATGACCAATGACGAAGGGGCAAGCCTTTTCCGTTTCCATTTGTTGATTGGTCCACTTAGTTCCCAATCACAAGATAGACGCGCATGCTTCCATTCTGGTCCGCAGTGTGCTTTTAACACCTAGCACACCGGAGGAGGAGTCCTGAGGTGTCTCCTCGTTTTCGACCAATGAGGAAGCGGCAAGCTTTGTCCGCTTCCCTTCGTTGATTGGTTTACTTAGTTCCCAATCACAAGACAGAAGCGCATGCTTCCATTCTGGTCCGCAGTGTGTCCTTAACACCTAGCACATCGGTATGCCTGCTACCTTCCCCTCGGCTCAGAAGGTAGCAGGAGGTACCGACGGACAGGTGGGTCTCTGGCATTTGATACGTCTTTTGCAAGTTACCGGCCCTGTGGCGGTTCCGCAAGAGGCGCGCCTTTGACGATTCATTTTGGGGTACCATCTTCCAATATTACTTAAGATCCAGACAGCATCTCTCTAGAGTATGGAGAAAAGCATTTATAAATGATTGGCTAAAAAGTGAAAAATAAGTCCACCTTTTTACAACTACGATATGGGGACTTTTTCACTTCATTTTTACTTATTCCTCGTCATTTCCCGCTGGGCCTTAGAGGTTCCTCTTTGCGTTCACTTTTTCTACTCAGAGTCATCTCTCTGAAGCATATTTACTCAAAAAGTATAATAAATTACATGTTTTCTCCCTCTTATCTCTTTAGAGCTGGGCCTCTTTTTTGACCTGAGCGAGTGCCAGTCGAGGTGAGGCTATCTCCATATAAATTTATGGGTGAGTTTATTCAACTTTGAACCTGAAATGTGGACTACTTATATACTCATTTCATGGCTTCTGTTTACTACAACGATGTAATTTGTTTTTGTTATAGGAGAGTTCTTTGTTCATGATGTTGAGACCACCATATAAATAATTTATCTCTGGTAGGTCATTTATTATTCCTTTTTCACTTTTTATAGTTGCAGTAGTGTAAATCCAAAAGGTCCTGACGAAAGCCTTGTATGGCTGAAACATGTTGACCATTCTATTTTCACAACTGATAGTGATATTTGTTTAACACACTATCTTCACTCTGCTTTTAATCTTGCCAGTATGATGACCTCCCCTCAATAAAGTCGTTTCTTGGCATCACACTAGGCAATCTTAACACACACAC
Organism: Lissotriton vulgaris; assembly: GCF_964263255.1. Lineage (NCBI taxonomy): Eukaryota > Metazoa > Chordata > Amphibia > Caudata > Salamandridae > Lissotriton > Lissotriton vulgaris. The sequence goes on along the minus strand of NW_028240941.1, from coordinate 290,533 downwards.
CTTTTCACTACTTCACAAAATTTCTTTTCAGCACTGCAACAATAATCCATCTTCAACCCACCTATACTTTTTGCTGGCTCTCTATAACTGGTGGATCTGTCGCTAGTATTCCTCTACATACAATCAAGGAGGTACTTAGCAGATACCAGTTCTTAACAAAACCCAGATGATGAGACTCCGCCATTGGGTGGGCTGATGGGTATTATTTCACACTAATTTCTAATTTCTAGGTTTGGTAAAGCGCAACAGCTACCCCGGCAATGGGGTGTCCCGGCGCTGGGAGACAGGCTAACTCCTACAGAACGGGGAGGGGAGGATAAGGACCCTAGAGAGCGGGAAAGAGGTGGGTCTTGATAGCTTTGCGAAAGGCCGGGAGACAGTCTATGGAGCGGATGCTGAGAGGGAGATCGTTCCATAGTTTGGGCCCCAGGACGCTAAAGGAGCGACCACCAGTGCGACTAAGTCTGATTCTGGGGACTGTCAGGAGAAGTTGATTAGAGGAGCGAAGGTCGCGGCCAGGGAAATAGGGTCGGGCCAGATTACGCAACAGGGGGGGATTTCCCTGTTTGACGATCTTAAAGATCGTGATAAGAGCTTTGAATTTCACTCTGTGCTCCACGGGCAGCCAGTGTAGTTTGCGGATGGTAGCTCTGGCTGAGCATCTGCGTGGGAGACCGACCAGTGTTCTGGCCGCCGTATTCTGGATACGTTGGAACCTAGCCGTTTCCGCTTTGTTTGCTCCCAGTAGGAGGACGTTGGCATAGTCCAGGCGGGACAAGATGGTTGCCTGGATAATTAGCTGGCGAGCTTTAGAGTCAAAGAGTCCAAGTATAGGCCGGAGGTTCCTTAGGAGCCCTATGCAGGTGGCTGCCACCTTTTTAGTATGTGACTGGAAGCTGAGGTTGGCATCCATCCAGACTCCCAGATTTTTAACACAGTTTTTAGGGGATGGAGTGGTGCCAAGGGATGACGGCCACCAGTGCTCATTCCATAGGCAGGTGTTACGGCCAAGGAGGAGCACCTCGGTTTTCCCGGCATTAAGTTGGAGGTAGTTGTCCGTCATCCATTGTGCCACTGATGCCATGCCCTCTCTAAACTTGGATGCCGCGGTGGACGGGCTTTCCGAGAGGGTGACGACCAGCTGGGTGTCGTCGGCGTATGAGACCAGCGTGAGTCCCCACTCTTTGGCCACATCCGCAAGCGGCTGGACATATAAGTTAAAGAGGGAGGGACTCAACGCTGAACCCTGGGGGACTCCTTGGGCTATGGGATGAGATTTAGAGAGAAATGGGGGGGCTGACACCTTGAAGGATCTGTCCTTAAGAAAGGATTGGAACCATGAAAGAGCGAGGCCAGTCACACCGGCCATCTCCAGACGTTCCAGAAGGATGTCATGGGATACCGTGTCAAAGGCTGCGCTGAGATCTAAGAGAATCAGCGCAGCACTTTGCCCGGAGTCTAGGATCGTCCGGAGATGTTCGGTGGTGGCCAGAAAGGCAGACTCAGTACTATGACCCGCTCGAAAGCCATTTTGGGATGGATCCAGAATTCCGTGACGGTCCACATGTTTCGAGAGGATGCCGTTGACATGGGCCTCTGCTATCTTGGATATCCAGGGTAAAAGGGATATTGGTCGGTAGTTTTCCGGTTTGGAAGGGTCGAGGGTGGGTTTTTTGATTTTTGGTGATACCCACGCTTGTTTCCAAGCGATAGGTACAGATCCAGAGGTAAAGGAGAGATTGAGGATATCCATCATGGGAGGTAGAAGAAGATCCAATGAGTCCAGGAAGTGATAGGGGCTCATAGGATCAGCTGGGGAACCAGACTTCACCTTCCTGCATAGTTTGGTCAATTCGGCGGCAGTGATGGCAGGGATTTGGGTGAGAGGGATACGGGTGGGGACTGGGGTTGTAGGCTCTCTGGAGTGAGGAGGGTTCTGCAGAAAGGTCGCATATATTTTTTGAACTTTTTCAACGAAGTATGTGGCAAGCTGCTCACATTGTTCGTTGGATGAGATTTTTGGAGATGGCGCCCTAGGGTTTTGAAGTTCTTTGACTAGCTTAAAAATCACTTTAGATGGGTTCGGGTTGGAGCTAATTTTGTTAGCATAAAAAGAAGCGCGGGAGGATCTGATGGCTTTATGGTAGATTTTAAGTTTGGATAAATAGTTTGCCTTATCCTGATTGTCAAAGTTTTTCCTCCATTGGCGCTCGGCTTTTTTACAATCCTTACGTAGCGCTTTAAGGGTATCATCATACCATGGATTAGAGGGCGTATTGCGTCCTTTAGTCAGTTTAGCTGGGATGAGGGTGTCGAGGCCATTGGTAATCCAGGTAGTGAAGGAGGTGTAGGTCGCTTCTATCTCCTGATTAGTTTCGCAGTGGAAATCACCTAAGGTTTTGTGTAGAGTGGGAGTGGAGAGCTTGTGCCAAGGTCTTCTTAGGCGTTGGTTGGATTCAGTTTTATACTACCGCTGTGGTGCAGGAACCATAAGTTTAACGAGGTAGTGGTCCGTCCATCCCATTGGGGAGGGGATCTCCGTGACTGCCTCTTGGATGTTAGTGAAGATCGGATCTAGGGTATGGCCTGCTATGTGGGTAGGAGCATGGACTAGAGAGTTAAGTTGTAGTGCCGAAAGGTCTGCAAGAAGGTTAGAAATTGTATGGTCATTAGTTAAGTCGAAATGCAGATTAAGATCACCTAGTATGGTGAAATTGGCGGATTTGGTAATGAGCGCCGTGGAAGTTTCGAGGAGGGCGTCAATGAACCTTGAGGCCTGGCCTGGTGGGCGATATATGTAGACTGAGGACTAATGCTGATTTTGAATTGAGCGCATTCGCAGTCTGGGAGAGGTTCTTTGATAAAAGTGCAGGTGAGGTGCTTTTTATAGATGACTGCGATGCCGCCGCCTCGGGTTTCACGGTTTATGGTGACCAGGTGAAATTCATCTGGGAGCGTCAGGTTAGGGATGGTAGTTATGCCATCTCGTAGCCATGTTTCGCACAAAAACAGGACGTCAGGATTTTCTTCCTGTAGGAGTGAATTTACCTCGAGGTGGTGTTTAGAGAGGGATCTGACATTGAGCTGTAGTATCGTCAGGGGCGGGGTAGTAGTTGTGGTGCAATTACCCCACACTCGAGCGGGCATGCTTGTGGAGAAATGGCATCGATCACAGTGGAGTGGCGAATGGCCCAGGATGCCAGTGGCATCAGAGCATCTTTGGTTAGAATTCAAGGCAAGGAGTTCCTTGCGATCATACCGTATGAGCTGGTGGGGTTTAGTTAGACCAGGGGGACTGGCGAGAGGTGATGGTCTGGCGATGACGGGCGCAGACGGGCTTGCCTTAGGCGCGCCTTTGGCGCGCAAACGGCGCTCCCGCTGCGCTCGTCCGCTGCGCTTCCGGTGGCAGCACATGATGTAGGAGGGGGGGGCGTGGCCTTCGGGGGGCGTGGCCTCCGTCCTCGCCGAGATCGGCGTTTAGGTCAGGTGACTTTACCACGGAGTAGCGCTAAATCCGCTCTTCACGGTGGTAAGAAGTAGGAGATAATCCTGGCGCAAGCACACTCTTCTTGCTCTCCTTACACAAACTACTTATGAATGTACTGGTTCTTTGTAGCTTTCTCTTTAGACCCTTAGCATCCCTGTTGTGTTTTTTGATAGCTAGATTGGGGGATAGGATACAAGTTGGTCTTTCAATACTCCCCTTAGGCCCCTCTCACGTTGTGTTTTTCGATAAATTTGAATATATGCAATTTCTTAACCTCCTCCTCTACAACAACAGACCGCTCTTCCACATGGGTTATTCGCTAAAACATATCAGAGCATAACTTATTTGTTTTACAGATGGCCCCCTGAAGTTTCTTAGTAGCAAGTTGCGATATCTTACTTTCCTGTCTTGCCTCCCCTTGCATTTGTTTAAGAGTCACATACAATAAGTCCAGTGTCAGGGAGGGAGGCGCATTGCCAGAGTTGCTGGTTCCGCCTGTACCACCTTGTAGCTTATTCCCTAATTCAGGCCCACTACCAGTACAAGCAGTCATCGTAGATGCGGAGTAGACCCATTCGAGCCGCCTGCTAGCTTAGTCTGAGGATCTACCTTTGTCTACCTTTGTCTAGAGATCATAGATTGGCTGTGGTGCCTCTTTTGTGTGGCCGGGGATCATCCCCTGAGACACTCTCTTGCGATGATTCCTGCTCACTGATCTGAGATGTGTCCGAATCATCATTCAGTGAGAGGAATGTATCTCCTTCTGAGGAAAGCAGGGGTGCGCTTGCCCAAATAGATATAGTCCCTTGATTATTCTGCTCATTATTCTGCTCACCTGAGGTGCTACTAAAATTGCCGTCCTCAATCGTCAGTGTATTTGGGGCTATCTGAGCTTGTGCGGATACATTGAATTGACCTTGAATTGACTGGGTAGCTGTTTTCTCAGCAAGTGCAGCAACTGTTACTGGGCAATCAAAAATGCTAGAGGCGTCATCGCTTTTCTCCTTATCCGAGCTGTTGATATGCCCACTCACTGTTGTGACCATCATCAGAGAGTTTGCCCCCTCTATCGCTAAAGCGGGTTGGGGTCCATTTAACACATTTCCCTCGACATGCCTTGTGCCACTTCTGCTATCTGTGGCGGAGAAAAAAGGGCGAGAACTACCTGGCCCAGAATCCACCTGATCGGCTGTTAGAAAGTAATTTCTCTGTGCACAATAGACCGGATCATCTGCCTGCAGAGATGGACCAACATTAATTCTGGGCATAACAGGTGCGGCAGAGATTGGAGCGGGGGCACAGACCGTAAAACCAACATTACTCGGGGGTATTGACGCTGTAGCATTAATCGCCCCAAATGCCTCCAGAACAGATGGCTGGCGCATAGTGCCTTCTGTGGCAACAATAGTCGCAGTGCGTAGCCTTGTACTGCCCGCCACACCAACATCCTGCGATTTATTCTCCTCACCTTTCTTTTTTGGGCCACCACGTCGTGTCTGCCTGGGGATTGCACCAGTGTCCTGCGTTCCCAGGATTCCTTTACTCTCCTTGGTCTCCCTGGCCGCATCCTTGGAGTCCTTAGTATCTTTGTTGTCCTTAGCATCCTTCACGGCACTCTGTTCTTTCACGGTTTTTACTGTCTTCGGGGCCATCCTAGTTTGAAGTTGCAGCGTCCACTGCCAGAAAGACACGAGAAACCGCCGCAGAGTTGCGGTAATCGGTAGGTGCTGCACACCGCTGTGTGCAGCCCCGTGAAGGCTGCCACGTAAGCAAAGCCGGCCACCCCAAGCTCTGTAAAAGCCAGCTACACCGGGAGCCTGTGGGGTCTGGGCAGCCTCACAGTAAGTCCGTTGTGGCATAACCCTTTGAGCTAATCATTCATTCTCAGCGGGGTTTCACAGAGTGAGAGAAAGGTCAGTGCTGCCCTCCCAGAAGACAGTCAGCGGCCATCTTGCCCCAGAGTTTGATGGCCCTTCAAATGAGACATTGAATGGACCCTAATTGGAGCTGAAAGTAAGAAACTCCCACAAATCTTGCATGTTGATGCAGGTTGCTTAATTGAACACAAAGGAGGGGTGTGCTGGTGGTGCTGAATGTGTCCCAGTATTAGCAATCTGCACTGGGATAGATAGAATATTTTACTGATGCTGGCCAGATTCTGGATCTGGATCAATAACAGCTGCTGGATTTGGTATCCAGATGGACTCCATTTATGTTTACTGCTGTGTTGGAACAATCACTCAACCTGATAAGCTAGTAATTTATTTTGGGAGTTATGCTTGGTTAAGTGATGTCTCCCCGTTCACTAAGTCAATTTCAGCTATGTAACATGAACTCAGTTATTGTCAATGACAGCATAAGTGGTGTGAACATCATGAGCTGGCAGACTAGACAAGGTTGAACCTCATTCTCAAATGTTGTATTGCTTATTGATCACCAGGCCTGTAACATTAAAAGATAACTTCAAATGGCATATACAAAACTAATTGCATAATTGCATGGCGGTTATGTCACTGTTTTTTTACATGCAATGAAATGCAATTAGACTTAACATACATTTCAAACTACCATGTATTGCTGAGCTAGTTTTCACTATAATAGTAATACCAGTGAACTTAGAAACATGAAGCATTTCAGGAGTCAGGTTCACTCTTTATAATTTCTTCATTATAATATTTCATTTATCATCTTATACTCTTATTATTTCTTGATGTTTCATCCACAGCTTTCCTGAACTTTTTCCTTCCATTAATCACCATTTGAATGGTACCTCTGATGAAATGATTGATATGTTCTACAATCCTATTAAATCGCAGAGTTGCACCGTTATGTTTTAATCTATGTTTTGGCAGACATGTGCATCATAAGCAAGACTAATTGAGTGCGATTATCTTCGACAATTTATGTAGACAAATCTTCCCTCATATACATTTTCTTAAGCACTCTGATTCTGGTTGCTGTGCTGATTTCCCTAATTTTCAAATTCAGCCTTTAACAACTGTGAATGTATATCCTCACCACTACAGAAAATATCACTTCTTTCCTCAAATAATTAATGGGACCAATTGAAATCCATACAATTATTTATGAATCATTACCCTCTTCCATATACTTTCCTATAGACCCTTTTTCAGTTTCCAATCTCCTCTTTTTATACCTCTATCCGTGACAACCTTCCACCAACTACCTAATCTCTTCACGTCACCATCAGAATCTTTCCTTCATTCTCCTTAATATGAGAGTCTGTCCCAAGTGGCCTTCATGCGCCAAGGAAACAAACTTTCCCTTTTTTTCGGCAAAATGCTTCCCTCTCTTTATCAAATTTCTATTTACTCAAAGAATCTGCCCATCTCTAAACTTTCCAAAGAGGTACAATGGCAGAAAGAGATCCTATTCACTTCTCCATCCCAACATGATACACTCTATAACACCTTTCAAATCATTGTGCATATTTCTCGCTTTTTACCATCCTTCACTGCTCACTGCTCCACCTTATATTCCACCGCATCCTATTCTGTAGGATGCTTCTTAGTCAGTGCATACCAGCCCTTAATGTAGAAGATGATCCAACTTGACAAGGTGTTCTTCTGCACAGCCTTCCCTTTCTTTACTCCGAGAACGACACGAAAAGTTAATTGCCCACTCAATGGTCCTTGGTGCAATCAATATAGAAGCTTATAGCTCTTTGGGGGCCCAGCCAATGGAACATCTCTTCCTCTTTCAAGGGGTGAGAAGGAGCAAAAAATACTGGTAGTAGAGTGTACCTCCTGAGTCGTCAGCACCAACTTGTCTGGAAAAAGGTGGTGTGGGGCGGTTGAGTGCCTGAGGTTCACTCACAGGATGAACTATTTTTTTTTACTTGATTAATCTGAATACATTTCTTTTTCCAAAAGATAGAATGTATAGATTTACATTTAGGTAAGCATCCATATAGTTGTGTTGCTATAGTTATAATGTGTTAATAACCAATATAAAATGTATTATAGTATTATAGCCCGCCATAGCGGGCTATACCAGACATTAAAGGCCCGCTTCGGCTCAGTCATTTATTAGGGGAGCAGGACTTTAAGGCCGGTATAGCCCAGCTACGAATGACTATAAGGCTACTAGAAAATTCCGCTACTAGAGGGCAGTATTTTCTAACAAATAAAGCAAAGGCCTCTCGGGCTCCGTGAGGCCTTTGTTCACAGCAGCAGCTTTGAACAACAACATTGGAATGTTGGTGCTCCGAGCTTCTACCGGCTATTAGAAGCCCGATGCACTCCATTGTTTTCAATGGAGCTCCCTCTATTCCAATGTTCTAATTAAGGATGGGTGTAGTATGCGTAGTGGGGCTACGCGAAGCTAGGTGAAGTGGGCATGATGCTATGCCCGCTCACGCGCTTCGCGTAGCCCCACTACGCGCCTCCTGCCTCCCTCCCGCCCTCTTCTACATAAATAATTTTAAATAACGAGTACAGTAAAAGTACATAAAAGCACTTACCTGGTCTGCGGCATCCCAGGGCTCCCTCTTGTATTTTGCGCCGACTTCTCCCATCGAAATGCGCATGCGCGGCTGCCCGAGCATGCACATTTCTCGCTCGAAATGCGCATGCTTTTATGTACTTTTACTGTACTCGGTACTTAAAATTATGTATGTAGAAGAGGGCGGGAGGGAGGCGGGTGGTGGGCAACTTTGCTCCGTCCACGGAGCGCGCATAGTGTTGCCTACTACACCTACTTTGCAAAATGCAAAGTAGGCAACACTACGTACACTCCGTGGGCGGAGCGTAGTCTTGCGTCCAGGGTTAGTTCTAATATATTTTAATGCTTCTTTTGGTGATCATCAAATTGGATAATCAATGTATTTTCACTAACTTTAACAAATATTAAATAGGAAGCACTGTGTTTTTGTGCATATTTACTTGCTCACAGGTCCAATCTCTCAGCAAGACCGAGTATTTCTAAGCATTCTGGCATTCATTATATGCTGTGAGTTTTTGTAAAATGCTAGCTTAGATTTCTGGTTTGTGGCAAGAGCTAATGATGTTTGGAACCACATTGTCAGGTCTTGATTCAGGATGTTTTAATCACAGTAGTACACACAGTCATTTAGCTTTATGTTCTGCCTAAAATGCTTGGGATTCCTATGTATTTGGGGTATGTTTCCTCTCTATACCAGAGCTGAAGCAGGAATCGAAATGTAATGCTCATTTGAAGAACTATTAACAAAACATATTCCCACATTCCCGCAGTGGAGTGGCCTGGTAGTCATTTGGATGAATTTTCTTGAATTGTGTATGTCTGTTAATTCATGTTTCCAATTGTAAATTGGCAGAGCGGAAGAAGCCTGGATCTTTTGTGATTTAAAATATTTTTGGTCATATTCACATAACCTATTCATGTTGGCTTACTATTTTGCACCCTTAAAAGTGCACTGTGTGCATGTACAAATGGTAGATGAGTCACAGAGTAAAATTAAGTGAAAGATGTACCAAATTAAATGTGCACTCTCATTGGTTAATTTACACTGCATATGCATGACCTGCTAAAAGGTAGAAGCAGCCAAATGGATCCCACTTTAATTTTGTAATTAATAAAGTGAGACTACTTAAGAATAAACTTCAGACGACATTCTCTCCTGAATTTGCAATATATGTATTTGTTACCCATATATTATCTTACATTGCTATGATATCGAGGTTACTGTCTCCTGTGGGTGCAGTCTCAAGAACGCGTATATCTGCTCAATAATTATGCTAAAAACCTCGCGCTGATCAACTGACCTTGCTGGAGAGGTGGTCTTGCAGCCGCCTGATTATAGTGCTGATCAAAACTACATAATACAGCATTACTTCAAATGCAAATAATGTTTCTTTCTACAGTTTTGCATCCTCAGTTTACATGCAGTTTCAAAATGCATCCACTATATTATTGAAATCCTGCATGAAATATTGATATTTTGCCAAAGCTTCTAATTGTTGCCTTTGTTTTTTTTCCTTCAAATTACCCTCTCTTTTTCTTCCATTTTCTGTAGGCTGCCTCCTCTCTGAGCACAACCAACTCTAAATCACGTGCAAGTTCGCCCGAATCTGAAAATGTCCTACAACTTATTTCAAAGATCACCACCTCTTCTTCTTTAAAATTAATTCCCTTACAACCGAACAATACCTTACCTCCTCTATCCCGTCTATTAACACCATCAACTATCTCCATGAACTGACATACACCTTCCTCCACTATTGATCTCTCCTTAATCCTGTTAATGTAATCTAAGACAAAGAAACTGGAATAAATGTATGGAATGGTTTGCTCGAGCACAGTGTCAATGCACTGTTTGATCCAGGCACAAAGTAATTTTTTTGTGAATTAACAACAGGTGCAATTTACTGTCAGCACACCCCCAATTTGTTCTTGCTAGCATCACTCTCACATCTACGCTTACTTTTAACATAGTTCTCTGTGTTTGATGTTTTTTTACAATGATTTTAACATTTAACACCACAATATTTTGAATGAGCTTTAAGATTGCATATGTTTACATCTTTGGTCCTGTATCGAAAACTCCCTCAAGTGGCTTCATTTTCGGCAAGTTTGCTCTGACCTGCGGGCTATTTGAATTCCCTCATTATGGTGGTAGAATGTTGTTTCTCCATGAATCTCCTCTTAAACCATTTGTTATCGATCGGAAAAGAGAAGATTAGAATTACTTTACGTTCTTTTGATAGTTCACGCTGCAGTGTTGATACCTGTGTGGCTGTCGCCCTAAGCCTTCTGTGTGTTTCCTTTCTCTCCCCCCCTCCCCCCCCTCCCCTGCAGGGGTCAGACTTAGTGCTGTCTCATCCAATAATTTTTTGCACTTTGTTATAGTCTGTAGAATAAATAAGTAATGCACAAAAATGCTCGGAATATAGCATCAACATTTGAATCCCTTCCTCTGCACGATCTTGAAAACACCAAATCACAAATACATCTGATGGAACACAGTGAAAGAGCAATCAGTTATTACTCCTCTTACTAAAAGCAGATGTAAGCTCTCTGTAAATGGAAACTGTATAAACCCTCACATGGTGTTTTAGCTAAACATATTTTCTTTATTTATAGACAGTAGTTCTGACAGTAACTTTTTTCAGTCATTTCAGCTAATATGCTAATGTTACAGGCGTACTTATAAGCTTGTGAGACCGCACAGGACCTTTGTTAGGCATCTGAAAACAGAAATGAATAAAAGCTTTTTGTAGATATAAAACACTGTATAAATGTGATAAAGTGCTGTGAGAAAGTGAATTATTTGTTGGAGGGGATGTGAGCAGGGCCGGACTGCGACCCACAACCGTACCTGGCAAAGTGCTCGGCGCCCCCCTCCCCACTGCAAAAACGGACCTGTAACAAAAACAGCCCCCAGGAGCCCAACATCGCCCCCGCCCGTGCGGCGCACCGGGGGATTGCCCAGTGCCCGCTATGGTCAGTCCGGCCCTGGATGTGAGTCCTCACCAAGTAATAATGTTATAATCCTATACTATGTGAAGTAGTGTGGCTCACTGGTTAGAGGCGGCAGACCCGAGAGCAGAGGACGGCCCGGGACCAGGGTTCGATTCCCGACGCGGCAGGTTTCTGGACCAGGGTCAGCGGACTCGATAATTCTCTCGCCTCGGTGCCCACTCTGATCAGCGATCACACTCGGCAACTCTGGGCATTAGCTTGCCTCATCTTCACTAACGGCCCCACCAGACTGCCGGGGATGCCTGGTCTCACCCTGGAGATACCCATTAAGGGACCATCTCTCAGGGAAGCTGAGGTTCCGTGACAATCATAAGTGGTGCATTGGACTCGCACGAATATGGTCGAGTCTGGTATCTATGAACCGCAAATGACGAGTTTAGTAAGTATGCGCAGTTTCGCTGTGCTAACTTAAACCGTTCGTTTGTTATGTGGGTTTTTCATCTGTACCCACGGGTTCCATCTTAGATACGGCATCCATTTTGTCTCTTGCCCTCAAGTAGCCAGCGAACGGACGCTGTCCGCTTCGCGACCCTGGGACTCCCAAGATATTTGCGGAAGACACATGTCCTTTGTAAGTGTCTCTATGACGAGCGGGATGTTACTGTAAGGCAGATGGCGCCGCTCAAGGCCCATCTTGCCGCACGGACTTATTGTCTCAGCCGTGCATCTCATTAGGCACGTCCCTTTTGATGCCTGTATCTCGTGTTTCCCGATACCTCCCCTTTTACACCCTTTCCGATTTCTTTACTGTCTCCGTCTTCCTCTACATCTGTCCTTGTTCCTATTTCAATCTATTTTATGGATGATTGGAATTCACTAATGGTGGGAAGATGGGTTTTTACAGTTGGGAACCGCCAAATGTTTCCGCAATTTTGATCCGGACCTTATGTGTTTTCAAAGTGACCAAAGCGACCCCTCTGGGGGATGATGGTGGGAACCGGGTTGTAAACTTTGTGTGCCATGTTGTCATATGGGTAAGAACTGTATAAAAGGAGCGATTCACAGAACCAATTTGAAGCAGTCTCCCCAAGTTGCACGTGTGTTGCTTGTCGTGACTACTGTATTCCCTGCAGTAAATAAACCTTGAATCTTTGACGTCGGAGGAAGTGTCCCGTGTCTCTGTGATTCATACGCCGGAACAGGTTACCCACGAAGGTTTCAGGTGTTGTGCCCTGGCACCGCTGGGTCTCAAAGAACCCAGTCCTTCAGTTGGCGCCCAACGTGGGGCAGCATCAGTGGTACCGGTCCAAGCCCGACGATCGTGAGGAACTTCGTGTGAAATCTCCGAGGGAAGGTGCACCCCGCTTCATCGATCCTGTTGTCGAAATAAGTGGCCCGAAGACTTTTCCCGCGAAGATTCCCGCCTCCTGACGGCTGCGACGGACTGCTGCCCTGACTGTAGACCTGTTTTGGCGCCTGGCGTAGACCTTGGAATAGCGAGACGATAGACGGGCCTTCCTGGTGACGCCATTGATCTTTGAGTTAAGTATTTGTGGGTCGCTCCCATAGTTCTTGGTTGTTGACACTTTAGCGAGTGTTTTTGTTGTTAATGCTGTGTGAGTGTTTTTGTCGGTGACACTTTGCTAGCGTTTTGTTGTTGTGTTATTTGACGACTGCAGCCGCCAAAAACCGAGGGTTTTGTTCTTTGCTGGGACTTGGTAAATCCCGTAACTCTTGAAGTTTGTGAAACTCGGCTAGTGTGCAAGATGCCTGGTCGCAGTACTTTGTTCAGTTGTTTCAGACCTTGTGGTACGGATTCCCGACTGGAGGACTCGTGTCCGATACCTCCGGTTGGAACTCCCACGTATGATCTATATAGTAAGCATGGGCTCGGCCCGATTACCTTTAATGATTATTGGATTAAATATACAAAGAAGGACGGTGACCTTCGCTGGCCACCTCATGGTAGCTTCGAGGCGCCGATTTTAGATAATCTAGAGATTAAATTGTTCGAACGAAAGTCAAGGCCGGCCATGTTTGATGCCTTTCGGTTGTGGCGCAAAGAAGCCCGACAGAAAGAAATCAGACAGAATAAACGTAGTCAGCGAGATAATGTTGCTACAATAGTGAAGAAAGCAGAGCAATTTCAGCGTGACAAGGAGGTTAAGGATAAGGAAGTGTTTGACAGACTACAGCGTATGACCGTAGATAAATGTTATCCTGCTTTGCCTACGGAGTCGGAAAAGAAGGAAGAGCCAGTTGAGGATCCTTTAATGTCTTATCTCATGAAGTCGCCACCTCCGTACGTACAGGGTACCGCAGCTGCAGCTCCTGTGGTTCCTGCCGTACCTATTCTTCCGCCTATTCTTCCTGTGCCTGTTCCTCAGCCTGTACCCGCTCTTCCGACTGTTCCTGCTCCTTTGCCTGCTTCTATCCCTACTGCTCCTCCGCTTCCACATACTCCTGCTCCCGCTGCTGCTCCTGTTTTGTTGACTCCTGCTGTTGTTACTGTTTCTACTCCTTCACTTGTTAGTCCTGTGTCTTATACTTCTCCCTCTACTCGTTCTCGTAGTTCTCCTCTTGCCGCTAGCTTCTTTCATTCGCTTGGGCCTGTTCATGGGTCCGCTAGCTCCGATGGTCCTCAGAGACGTAGTCAGCTTCCTGGAAATAGAGAACGCGTTGCGCTATATAATATGGCGATGGGTTGGATGGTAAACCCTCTTAGAAATCCGCCCCGTGTTGTACTCGAAACATTTTGTCAATTTAATATACCTACCCAAAGATACGTGTTCGATGAAATGTGTAAGTTCCTTCGCGATCAGATAGAGGCTGATGCGCCTGACGAGGTGCTGACCGCCCTGTCTGAGCTTCAGCTCCAGTTTTCACATGGACTGATAGTAGATACTAATGTTCGACGTGCTATTGAGCGGTTGTTATCTCTTCGCCCCGCTCCGATACCTCATGCATTGTTTGTTGAGGATATTGAATCACAACCAGACGAATCTGGCCAATATCCTATGCGTGAAGTTCCGCCGGTCTGGGTACCAGCTGATCCTAATGCTCATCCTCCGACATTGGCGCATTTCCAGAGAATATGGATACATCTTCCATGGAAACGCTCGGAAGTGTTACAGGTGAAGCAATCTTTGCCTGACCCACGCAAAAATCCTACAGGGTATTACAAAGAATTATCACAGCTTGTAGATGCTACGGTAATGAATCTTGCCGATATCGATATGTTGTTTGGCAATGTAGTACCGCAACCGGTATGGGCTAAGATTCAACATGAAAATCACCCGGCTGAATTAGGTGGTGCTTGGGCTGCCATTGTAGCGGCAGACGCCGGACAAGTAGCTGCGACTAAACCCGACCAGTTGATTCTTGACCTTCCTCAAAGGATTATTACGCTAATGAAAACTCTTATGCCAGCTATGAAGGTGAACTGGGACAAATTGTCAGCCTGTAAGCAGAAGAAAGATGAGAGTGTTTCCGACTTCTTTACGAGGTTCGAGGAGGCATTCATCGACCATAGTGGTCAGGATATGGGTACCGAGGGTGGACAGAGATTGTTTGTGGATAAATTCGTTTCAAACTTATTGCCCGATTTGAGCAATAAATTGAGGAATTCGGAAAGTGCATGGGCCGTTTCTACCTCAGCTCAGATATTGGCTACAGCACAGTATTATGAGAATAGAGAGAAAGAAGAGAGCGACCGTGCTGATAAAAAGACGAAAGAGCTAAAAACTAAAGTGTTGCTTCAACAAGCATATCCTCCGCGTTCAAATCAGAATGCACCCCAGCAGAATAGATCGCAGTCACAATCGAATCGTTCGCAGCCGCGCAATGATTCCTCCTCCCAAAGATCGTCGTTAGGGTATAATCAATGTGCTTATTGCAGACAAGAGGGGCACATTAAATTTAATTGCCCTGTTTTGAATGAACGTAATAGTGGTAACTCATCTAGAGTAAATCGTGGTGGTTCGCAGCAGGCACCACGTGGTAGAGGTCGTGGTGCTCAGAACGATCGCTCAGACAACTCATCCAATTCTAATAATTGTTTCGATCAACGTGGATCATCGCAAGGACGATCTGCGCAGTATAATGTAGACGACTATTACGTCGATCAGGGAACTGACGACAGTAATTACTAGGATAGCCAAAGACAAGGAGAGGGAGTGGTATCAGTTCCGGTTGATCAGAGAGGGCCTTACGTCGCAGTTGCTACATCGGGCGTCGTTGAGCCTTTTCTGTTGGACACTGGTGCAGCGAAAAGTTCTATTCAGCATTCGAAACTCCCTGGCGCACCTTTGTCTGGCTTAACAAATGTTTCCGTTGGATTCTCTGGCGCCCCCGTTAGCAATCCAGTTTCGCGCCCTTTGCCCCTTACAATTGGGCCACGTGAGCTGGAAGCTCCGTTGATTCTAACCACGGGTTGTGGTGAAAATCTTTTGGGCCTGGATTTGCTTAAACGTTTGTACGCAACTTTGTATTGTTCTCCTGCGGGTGTAAAGCTTACGTTAGGAGAGAGGGTCATCTCTCCTATGTATTTGTCTCTCGATAAGCTTCCACCGGAATTGAGTTCTCTTCCTGCGTCTTTGTGGGCAACGGGTCCGAATGACGTGGGCCTACTTGATATTTCGCCCTATGTTGTCCAGTTGAAATCTAATGTACGATTGCCACGTATTCCCCAGTATCGTATCTCTCTTGATGGTGAACGTGCATTGTTAGCGATCATTTATGATTTGATCGAGAAAGATGTGATTGAAGAGACTCGGGGAAACGTGTGCAACAGCCCTGTGCTGCCCATTCTTAAACGTACGGATCCTTCCAAACCGCCTGTTTATCGTTTTGTTATCGATTTACGGGAGGTGAATAAAATTGTGGTTCCTCAATTTCCTGTTGTGCCTGACATCACGGCGCTACTGACTCTGATTCCAGCTTCTGCATCGTGGTTTTCGGTGATTGACTTGAAAAATGCGTTTTTCAGCATCCCGATTGCCGTGGAGAGTAGAGACCTTTTCGGTTTCTCTCTCGGTGGACGCAGTTTCCGGTTCAAGCGCGCTCCTCAGGGCTACTGTGAAAGTCCATCGATTTACAGTCAAGCCTTGAAGGGTCAACTGGATGCGTTTAGGTTGCCGGTTGGTGCGGCCTTAATCCAATACGTCAACGACTTATTGGTGGCTGCCGATACTCAGGACATTTGCAAAATTGCTACAGTGTCGTTGCTGCAACATCTCTGTGAGTTGAATCACAAGGTGTCACCTACTAAACTCCAATATTGTTGTCAAGAAGTAACCTACCTAGGTCACTTATTGTCAAAGGAGGGAAGGAGGTTGACCCCAGAGAGGATTGCAGCGATTGCGCGAATGGCTGTGCCAACAACCCAAAGAGATGTGCGTGCCTTTCTAGGTATCACGTCGTACTGCAGGCAATGGATTCCTAATTTTTCATTGCTAGCGAAACCATTAGTGGCTCTTACGTGTAAGGATGTTTCAACTCCTTTACCATGGACGGAAGAATGTCAGAGAAGTTTTTCCGAATTGCGTGATTCATTGTGTTCGGCTCCTGTGTTGGGTACTCCCGACTACAGTAAGCCATTTACATTATATGTTCACGAGAGGGAAGGTTGTGCTTTGAGTGTTTTAACGCAACCTTTTGGTGGTAAGCAACGTCCATGCGCATATTTTTCCTCGACCTTGGACCCAGTAGCTAGAGCATTGCCGAGTTGCTTGAGAGCAACAGCGGCAGCTGCGGTCTCCATCCGACAATCAGCAGGATTGGTCATGGATAATATGCTTACGGTGATGGTTCCGCATGCAGTCGATACTCTTTTGAATCGTACGAAAACTCAGCACTTGACGAGTGCGAGGTTGTCTGGGTACGAATTGACGCTCTTGGCAAGCCACATTCAGATCAAACGTTGTAATGTTCTGAATCCGGCAACTTTGTTACCAATTAGCGCAGAGTCAGATGAAGTAGCAGAACATGATTGCTACTTGAGGACCGAAGAAGAAACAAAAGGTCGAGTGGACCTTAAAAACACCCCATTAGAAGATCCGGATGGTACCTTGTATGTGGATGGGTCATGTTTTAAGTTGCCGAATGGTGATGTGACTACTGCTTATGCTGTTGTAACGTTGAATACTGTTGTTGAGACTGCAAGGTTGAATCAGAATTCTGCCCAAGCTGCAGAATTGATTGCTCTCACTAGAGCATGTGTGTTAGCCAAAGGGAAACGTGTGAATGTGTTCACCGACAGCCAATACGCATTTGGCGTTGCACACAGTTTTGGACGATTGTGGAGAGAGAGAGGGTTCTTGACGTCGCACGGTACGAAGATTCAGCATGGCCAGCTTGTGAATGATCTTTTGGATGCATTGACGTTGCCTACGCAAGTTGCGATTGTTAAATGTAGTGCGCATCGTAAGGTGACGGATGATGTTGGTCGTGGTAACGCGTTTGCAGATGAGACTGCTAAGGAGACTGCCCGGAACCTTAGCACTCGAATGTATGTGACGAGTTCGGTTAGGTGGCCTACAGAATCGAGCATGTGTGAAGACACTATCGAAAGTGTGAAAGAAATTCAGAATGAGGCCACCGACACTGAAAAGACGAAGTGGAAAGAAAGCACGGGGAAGTTGGATGTGAATGGTTGCTGGATTGATTTGTCTGATCAGAAAAGATGGATGTTACCGGATGCGTATGTGCTGGCCGTTGTGACAATGGCGCATGGGTTAGCACATATTAGCGCGAAAGGTATTTGTAAGTTGTTATCTCCTGTGTGGAAGAATGATGGTATTACGAAATGTGCTGAACGTTTGGTGAAGAATTGTATGGTGTGTATGATGTATAATCCTGGCAAAGGAACCCCAACTCCTCCTGGCAGTTTTGCTCCCCCTTCATGTCCCTTTGAGGTGATACAATTGGACTTCATCCATATGGAGCGATGCAATAACCTGAAATATGTTTTAGTTGTGGTTTGCGCATTCTCCCGATGGATCGAGGCCTATCCTCTCAAAGACAATACTGCTTTGTCTACTGCGAAAATCCTACTGAAGGAATACTTTCCTCGGTACGGAATGCCTAGAGTCGTGTGGTCAGATAACGGAAGTGAGTTTATGGGTAGTGTGATGAAGAGTGTGTGTAAGGGCCTTGGAATTAATCAAAAATTCCATAGCGCCAATCATCCCCAGTCAGCTGGTTTGGTTGAAGGGTATAATGGTACCCTTAAATTAAAGCTAGCAAAGATTCAGGCTACGACGGGTCTTTCGTGGCCTGACGCTTTACCTTTAGCATTACTGTCAACTAGGGCGACTGTACACTCCCGAGTAGGGCTTAGTCCCTATGAAATAGTGTTCGGCCGTCCTGCGAATGTGTGGGGGGTTCCTAGGCCAGGAATGTTTTCTGATCTTGAGTACCCAATGTTGATCGATTATCTGCATGACTTGACTGCTAAACTGAGGTTAATTCACCAACAGGTTTACGACGCATTGCCGACGCAGACGGAGGGTCCAGGCCACCAGCTCCAGCCCGGAGACTGGGTGGTGACAAGGAACTTTTCACGCAAAAATAACCTGGACTCGAGGTTCACCGGACCCTATCAAGTGCTCCTGGCCACGAGGACTGCCGTTCGTCTCGAGGGACGTAAGAATTGGGTGCATGCCACCCACACCAAACGAGTCCCTATTCCTCTGCCGGCAGAACCGTGGGTAAGGAGAGGCATTGCATCATCGGAAACAGAAACATTGCCGGCGTTTGTGCCTTTTAGCGACGCACAGCCTGTTGGAGAAACCTCAGCGCAGCAGAAAGACCTTGTTGAACAATTGTCACCGAAAGACTCGAGACCAGAACAATCAGCTGATCAACAGGACGCTGTCTCTTCAACGGATCCTTTGTTCGACAAGCAGACACGTTCTGGGAAAAGCCGATACTTTTTGCGATCTCGCACTATGGACAAATAAAATATTTTGCTTTGTTGAATTGACGACTGCATTATCCCGTTTTCCGTGATCAGTTCTGAACATTTGTATTACTGTAATTATTTTGTACATATATTTTGAGCTTCATTCTTTGTACCTTTTTGCTTCCACAGCTGAGAGACTTTGTTTTTGCATATATATGTATTGTGCATTGAAGGCCGTAGGGCCGCGCGCGTACTTCCTTCTGGATAGTAGGTCTTGACGCTAGGTTAAAGGCCGTCGGTTCCTGGGAATTCCTAGGGATTGACTATTGCTACACAGAACGAAGTGCGTCAAGAAACGTTGCGGACGGCCATAGGGAATGGCATTCTCGAAGCTGAATGATTTGGAGGGAGCTCAGGTTCATCGATTCAAGCTGCAGCAACTCAGTCGCACCAAATGTTTTATATTCCAACTGTTTGTAGTGTTTTTGACTGCTTCAGCACTTTTGGCGGGTGGGGTGTATTACACAATGTCTTACTTCCTACCTGCTGCACCTATTCCTACTCCTGACCCTAATCTTACCTCTACTGTTTCTCCCCATTCCTTTCATATGTTACCGGAACACGAGCAGGCTAGACGTGTAGAATTCCGCAATAATTCCTTTATTCAGCTCCTTCATCAGCATCAGTTAGTGGTTAACACTACTAATTGTTGGGTGTGTGGGTTGATGCCACATACTACGGATAAGGGAATTCCATATCTGGTGTTACCGTATAGTTCCCAAGGGTCCGCTCGAGCATTTCAAACAATGTTTCGAAGCGCACTGGGTTTCCACCCCATTCGAGAACCACGTTCCCCCTACTCTGGGCCTACCTCGTATCAGAAACCTTTGTCAATAGCAATAGAGGACTTAGATAGTGATATCTATGATCCCTCGCTTATTCCCGAAGAAGAGATACAGGCCTATAGAGTCCTAAGTAGAGGCGAATATAGTGCGTTCACTAGCGAAAAGCAGCTTAAAAGCTCGCCTCCAATATGGGTCGTACCCCACACTGGTAATTTCTGTCTCATGGGTCGTGGTCGAAGATCGCAAGCCCGACTTGGAGCAAGTGCTTGCACTGAAAATTACATTCTGCCAATGTTCTCTTCCCCGGTGTTTCTGGCTGCCAAGGGTACATACTTTATCTGCTATGATCGTGCCTATGCATGGTTGCCCGCTGACTTCATGGGCTCATGTTTTATTGCAAATCTGTTGCCTCCGACGTTCACTGTAGATGCCGATTATCACAAGACTAGAGTTGTGAGAGGCGTAATTAGCGAAGAGGATACTGCCGGTCAAGAGGCAGGAGACTTTTTCAAGGGTTTCCTCCCGTTTTGGGGACCTATGGTTAATAGTAGGAACCTGAGACAGTTGACTCGAGTGGTAGAATCAACAGCTAATATTACTGCCAGTGCCCTTGGTAATATCACCACAGAACTTCAGGCGGATAGACTTATGACGTTACAAAACCGTATGGTTTTAGATGTTATCTTAGCGGATCGAGGTGGGGTATGTAAGGTGATCCATTCGAGCTGCTGCATTTTCATTCCAGATAATGCTCCAACCGTTTATCAAGCCATCTCGAGGTTGCATAAGATCTCCGAATCCATACACGTGGATGTAGGGGATTGGACGTTACTTGGATGGTTTTGGGGTCTGATGTCGACTTGGGGTTGGAAGATTCTGATGATCATCGGAGTTGTTGTGGTGTTCCTGTTCACGTGTTGCCTTTGTGTACAGTGTGGTCCTGCCTTATGTGGCCTCTGTGCTACAACGTGTATGAGACAGCCGCCTGTTACCAATGGGACTCGATTGGACAGAGCTATGCTACAGCAACATCTCGAGGGTCTGATGAATATCGAATATGATTCGGACTAGTGCTTGCCTACATGAGGGCAAAAGGAGCGTCTGAGGTTCCGTGACAATCATAAGTGGTGCATTGGACTCGCACGAATATGGTCGAGTCTGGTATCTATGAACCGCAAATGACGAGTTTAGTAAGTATGCGCAGTTTCGCTGTGCTAACTTAAACCGTTCGTTTGTTATGTGGGTTTTTCATCTGTACCCACGGGTTCCATCTTAGATACGGCATCCATTTTGTCTCTTGCCCTCAAGTAGCCAGCGAACGGACGCTGTCCGCTTCGCGACCCTGGGACTTCCAAGATATTTGCGGAAGACACATGTCCTTTGTAAGTGTCTCTATGACGAGGGGGATGTTACTGTAAGGCAGATGGCGCCGCTCAAGGCCCATCTTGCCGCACGGACTTATTGTCTCAGCCGTGCATCTCATTAGGCACGTCCCTTTTGATGCCTGTATCTCGTGTTTCCCGATACCTCCCCTTTTACACCCTTTCCGATTTCTTTACTGTCTCCGTCTTCCTCTACATCTGTCCTTGTTCCTATTTCAATCTATTTTATGGATGATTGGAATTCACTAATGGTGGGAAGATGGGTTTTTACAGTTGGGAACCGCCAAATGTTTCCGCAATTTTGATCCGGACCTTATGTGTTTTCAAAGTGACCAAAGCGACCCCTCTGGGGGATGATGGTGGGAACCGGGTTGTAAACTTTGTGTGCCATGTTGTCATATGGGTAAGAACTGTATAAAAGGAGCGATTCACAGAACCAATTTGAAGCAGTCTCCCCAAGTTGCACGTGTGTTGCTTGTCGTGACTACTGTATTCCCTGCAGTAAATAAACCTTGAATCTTTGACGTCGGAGGAAGTGTCCCGTGTCTCTGTGATTCATACGCCGGAACAGGTTACCCACGAAGGTTTCAGGTGTTGTGCCCTGGCACCGCTGGGTCTCAAAGAACCCAGTCCTTCAAAGCCAGGAAGGGTTTCGCAGCGGTCGAAGCGCGGAGATACTCCTCCGGGAGTCGATCCTAGCGCTATATATGTCTAAGTAGGTCTCAATAATTGAAACATGAACTCTACCCTTGGTAGCTGTAGCACAGAGCAGGCAGGCTTAACTTTGGAGAACTGTATAAAGCATTTATCAGTACCAAACCCATTAAAATAGGAGAAAACTCAATTAAAATTCTACTTTTTTTAAGTGGCATTATGGCATTATCAAAATAGTAACATAAAAATCAACTTGCTAATTCGATTGGATTTGAAATCACTATTAGTTTGAGATCTTGAATCATTTTTCTGTTTCCTCCCAAATTGATGTCATTCATTATAAGGTGTTATACTGTAACCCAGGGCTTTTCTATAGGTCAGCCAGCCTTGCCGTGGTTAACAAAGTCCCTTACATGTAAAACATAAGTACACATGCCCTGCTTTTTATAGACTACACACTGTGCTCTATGGGCATGTCTGGCCTACTTTAGGTGTGATTTATATATAATAAAAACTAAGCTTTAGGCCTGGCAAATGGTTTTTTTTTTTGCCAGGAGAAGGCTTAAAGGCATGATTTGCATTGTCAATTTAATAGGGACACAATACGTGCTGCAGCTTATCAGTTACCTTTAAAATACAGGCCCTGGGTACACAGAGCATCATAAACTAGAGACTATGTAATAGGTAAATTCAATATGCCAATCAGGGATTAGCCACTTCTACATGTTTTTTGGGGACAGATCACATACACTGGGTTGTAGTCAGCCTCCCTGGCCACTGCGCCACACCTCTCCCTGCACGTATTGACAAGTTATGTAACCGCATTGAGGAAGAAAATCAGAGTTAATTCAAAATGTCAAAAACAGAATTCAAAGGTGACTTGCTGTGCCATTATAACACTTTGTGCAGGATACTTTGTTATAAAACAGGGTCACATTATCACTTTTCAGCAACCTGCTTTAACTTCTTGGTTCTTTTGCTAATTATTATAAAAATGATTCCCTTGTTGCAAATATGCAAAGTCGATTTGGGATCTGAATGTGGATATGCCTATAATTAGTTGTATAATACATTTTAAACAGTTTAATATTTTACTTTCAAAATATGTAGTAACATGCAAATAGATTCCTGTTCTTTTGTAACAAATTCCATCACTGCAGTGCATAAACGTACGTCCATAAATGTCTTCTCATTAGCAAAAGCTTGTTAACCTCCAGGAAAAATACTTCAGAAGAAAGAGGTAAAAAGAAAGCTATCCCATTTACTTTTAGGTCGAGCCTATCAGATAGCACAATCTATCTTGTTGTGAACTTCATATTGTTGGTTTATCAAGCACATACAGGGGCTTAGAGCCCACCGTTTCTTACAATTGATTGGTTTTGCTGCTACTCTCGTTGACTGCTTCTTATTTGATGGCTTTTTTATCAGTCTTCTATTTTGTCCCTCCCATGGAGTATTGTCTCTTTACCATTCTCTTTGACTGGCTGATTATAAGCTTCCTCTGCTTTCTTTAAGGGGACTATTTTTTCTTTTTTGTTTGAGCACTCCATGAGTGCATGTGTTTTCCAGTTGTCTTCTTAGTGTGCTTTTCTCCTCTTACACATACTCGTGTTAGTCTTTCTCACCTGGATGCTTCTGCCCTGTGTTCATGTTGATTTCTTTCCCTTGTATTCTCCTTTCTGCTGTTTCTTCCCTGTCCACACACCATGTTGATTCTCACCCGCCTGGCCCCTCACCAACTCTCTTCTGCAATTCGCTCATCATTATTATTATTATTATTTTCTTTAAATGTTTTCACGTATATTTTAAAATAGTGCCATTGCATACATTTTTTCAAATTTAGCTATTCATTAAAAAAGGGTCATTTTATAGGTGCACGCATGCTGGATTTTTGTTATGCACAACATGGATAAACACATTAATAAAGCTCATAGGCTATACCCGAGGGCTTTATCAATGATTGTTGAAAGAGCAATAGAATTCTGCACATTGGTCTGGCTTTTACTCTGGATACCAGCTGGATACCAGCTTTGGCAGAGTAATCAGGGCATCACAGCTCAACAGCGATAATATTTTATAGCAGCATAGTGATTCCATTTACCCATAACAGCTGAATAGTCATTTCTCATCTTGACTGTAACAAAATTAGAAACAGACACAAACAAACTTTAGAGTTACTGGAAAAATATTGTCTTTCTTTGGTGCTGTAAGATGCTTGGTCACCCCTAGAGAACTGCTTCCTTTCTGGACCAAGGACTTGACAAGCCACTAAAGCTGTAGTATTTTTCATTTATTTGTGGTTCTTGTTGAGTGTACTTGAGGTCAGTTGAAGTTTCAAAGAGTTGAATTATAAAAACTAGATGTGGTTATTTATTTCTGTATTATTTTTTTACCAAGTGAATATTCACATTTTTTTAGTAAAATAAATCAATTACTAACAAAAAAGTTCTCTAATGTAAGTCAAAATAAAATCTTTTGAGCAGTAAATCTCCTTCAAAAAGAAAATAAAGGATATACTAATGCATACATTTTCAGTGGGAAGATAAATAGAATATTAATCTAAGCATTTGGACTAGAAAAACCTAATTAAAGCCTAGAGTGGATTCTTAGACAGAAAAAGCTCAATATATCACATTTAGCATTTAAAACATCAATTAAATGCACCTAAAAAATTACAAAGCGTTTCAATCTCAAACTATTAAAGGATAGTTTGCACTTACCCGAGAGACGGCAGTCACAAATAACTTAAAACACATCTGCAACAGATCCATTACAATATTACAAAGGAACCTTTTCCAGTGTTTTTACTTACCTGAATATGAATCCTTACACTAGTCCTTTCAAGAAGTGGCCCCTGGTGAAAAACCAATAAACAGAATTTACAGACGCAAACGGTGATATTGACTTTACAAACCTTGCACTGTTTTGCCTGTGGGAGTGCAATATTAAGTCACAATATGTAAACAAAACATTCTTTTCACAGAGGATACCTGTGGGGCAAGCTTGTTGTCTCCTAAGGGGTATTAACTACAAACAACTCTGAGAGTGAAAGTT
The DNA here is from genome assembly GCF_964263255.1 of Lissotriton vulgaris. Lineage (NCBI taxonomy): Eukaryota > Metazoa > Chordata > Amphibia > Caudata > Salamandridae > Lissotriton > Lissotriton vulgaris. Next base: position 265,786 of record NW_028240941.1, on the reverse strand, counting down.
CATTTGTTTATATCGATTTGCCATTAACGATACCTATCAGACAATTGCAAATGTTCAATACCTATTATTGTTTCCTCTTCAATTGTCCTGGATCTGGTTGATACATCTGTGGCTAAAATTTGCTGTGTTTTCTTAGTCCTTAACTGGACTGTTTGTGCATTGCTGGTCTTTCTTGATATAAGGATAGAGGAAATATATACCTTCTGACAATGCATAATTCCCAAATACCTGGAAAAGAATGCACGTCTGAAACTTTTGAGTCAAATGTTTGTGACAACCAAATATACCTGACTGCAAACTCTTTAGTTGGTATGTAATTATTTATTTGATTAGTAATTGTAAACAGTTTAAAAACGTATTTATTGTATGTTACACTATAAGGCTTACAATAGGAGTGTAATATTATATTCATATTAGTTCTTATTAAACTAGTGGGTCCTTCATTCATTACCGCTACATTGTTATTCAACAATGCAGTGACAGCTTTTTTTATCAAGCATAAAAGCAGCAGCTGTATATAAATTCTCATCTTTGACAGCATTCCTTTGAAATGGACAGTAAAGCACTGTTCACCTACAATGTGCAAAACACATAAAACATTTTCTGATATCTCTTTATCAAAATTGTAGTAACAGGGTAAACCACTTTAAGCACAAGTAGAACAATATCCTACATAAAAAGGATTTCCCAGAGATAAAACAATTTGGCCTCCTCTGCCATTTCCTTGTAGCAGATCTATGAGCATTGTTGTAGACATTTAAAGTGACAGAATAATCAGAATATAACCCATCCAAAGTAAGCATCTTTAGACATAATTTTATAAAAGAACTAACATTTGTCACCTCTTCTTGGGCATACTTGTTTATCTCTTCAAAAAATCAGTGATTGAAAGAATCCTAGTTTTGAATATGACTAGTTAAAATACTAATTTAAAACAAATAATAATTCTCTGGCCCCAGTTCGAGTAAGGCTTTGTTCGATTGATGTGTATTTTCTTTCATTAAAAGCTTTCTCCAATGAGGGTTTCCATGTCATTAATTGAGGGTGCAATTGTTGATAGGTACACATATGCAAAAGGAGTCAGTGCTGGTGCACATATTATTGTTACAATTCTTAACCAAGGGAGATACAGAATATGCTCAACGGGATCCATTAACTTTCACTAGGACATCACAGAGTATCTTAGCATATTTAGTTTTGGCTTCTTGTTCCATAACTACGTAAGCTTGCTACAGAAGTCTCTACCCAAACATCTAAAGAATTCATTAGAAGCAAATTCTGTGGATCCGATAAAGCAAATACCTATAAACCAGGTTTTTCCAAGAGTTATAACTCGTGTTTTATGTCTGTTAACTATGAACACCAGCATCCTCCTTCACCGTCTTGGCCAAATAGGAATTTCAGGGAAGGCCATGCACTGGCTTCAGTCTTTTCTGGAGAATCGCTCCTTTGAGGTTGTAGAGGGCACCACCCACTCAAAAATCTGGCCCCTGGATCAAGGCGTACCCCAGGGCTCTGCCCTGAGCCCTACCCTTTTTAATATTTACATGCAACCTCTTGCTGACATAGTGCACTCGTTCGGCCTAGACATAGTGACCTACGCCGACGATACACAACTAGTTGTTTCCATGAACCAATCTGATTCCTCCCTCTCGAATCTTAGCAGTTGCTTGGTAGCGGTCGCCCAGTGGATGGCTGCTTCGCATTTGAAACTAAATGGCGAGAAAACGGAGCTCATGATTTTAGGCAATCCAACTATCCCTAGCCCTCTGATGGACTGGCCCCCATGCATGGGCCCTCCGCCCCAACCAAAGCCCTATATAAAAAGTTTGGGCATTTGGCTGGAAGCAAACTTAAGCTTCATTCAGCAAGCAACCATTCTGTCCGCCGCCTGTTTTGGGCTTATGCGCATGCTTAGGAAAGTGCTGCCACTCTTCCCTTTCAAAGCTCGTAGAATAATGGTGCAAGCCATTATCTTGTCCCGTCTGGATGATGGAAACTCTAGGGGGTCCTGCCTCCACAATAAGGAAGATTCAGGTCACCCAAAACGCTGCAGCCCGCCTTTTATTGGGCCTCAATCAGCGGGAATCAGGAACAGCGGCTTTGAGGAAACTGCACTGGCTTCCCATTAAGGCCAGAGTACTGTTCAAATCTATGTGCATTATGCACAAGGCCATGTGGAAGACCGCTCCAACAATGATCTGCTCCTTAGCAACCCCCTACCTCCCCCACAGAGCACTGTGATCTAGCACAACATTCCTGGCTACCGTCAATAAAATCAGACGCACCAGATGGGGTGGGCGTTCCTTTTCCTGGAATGCTGCAAAAGCCTGGAATTCCCTGCCCACCACCCTTCGCAGCGAACCAAACCTTCTGAAATTTCGGAAGGAACTAAAAACTCTTCTTTTTATCTAGACCTGTTCTCATCTCATACTAGTCTGACTATACACAGCGCTACGAGGCCTCCGGGTTGTTTGAGCTTAACAAAACACAATTAATAATAATAATAATAATAATAATAATAATAAGATGTTATTAAAAGGAAAATTCAACCCAGGCAAATCAGAGTATATTCAAATTCCATGGCAGCATGATCCCAAATGGGAACCTCGTCAGGAAAATAGAGCGACATTACATGTTTTTAACCAATCCATGTCACTAAGTTAAAGTGCAAATATGAGCAATGCCAACACACAACCTAGAAAGATATGGCTTCCACACCTGCTTTTAGTCTAAACTTAGTTGGTCTTTCCCTTTCCCGCACAGGTGTCCTTGTAAAGTGCAGTTATTAACACAACAAATCCTCTTTCCAACAATTTGGCTAACTATCTACCTTGAGAAAGTCATTGGAGAAATCCACACAAACACAAATCAGTGACACTGCTTTCTCTCTTCTTGCATGCTTTGTCATCAACATCAGTGCTTTTCCACTATGCAACATTCCAGTTTGAAATATTAGAATCAGGGATATTCCCACTGCCCAAATTAAGAATTGTTTGTCTAACATTTTTGCAAATATTTTAAAACAATGGCATAACATAGATAATCGATTTTAACCAGCAAATATCATCCCACCTGTAACCAACATAACCAAAACACTAGTCAAAATGACTGATGGGATAATTGCATTATATAACACAACTAAAGTATCCACAGGTTTAATCAGACTTAGATCAACACTGGGCTTAAGGATACATGGCCCTATTCAGAATGACCAGTATACAGACCTGGACAATCCTTTCAGGAGGACGGATTCCCATCACTCACCAAGGTGACGTGCTTCATCATCTGGGTCTTATCCTAGTGACACGCTAGTGGCTACAACCCTTTCAATGTAAAGGGAAGCTCACAGATGTTTTCAAAAATACTATTCGCACAGTAGCACGCTCTATCAGATTCACTAGATGTGAAGAAATGTTTTTAAGAGTGATGTACAAAAGTGAAAAGAGAACAACTTTAATGGGTATCTCCTACTGCCCAGAGTAAAAACAGTGCAATGACCGTTTTAACATAATAACTGCCAGAGATTGGAACAGACAGGTTTACATGTTTCAGCCACCTGGATTAGATTAATCCTTGGCTTTCTTCAGGACCATACAAAAAGTATTTTGCTGCTGCGTGAAATGTGTCATTAGTGAAATTCAAAGGGATAAAAACAGGGTTGGAACAAATACAACCATGTAACCTGTATTAGAAGCTTTTCATATCCTAATCTGTATAAGGAATGCTGATAGCATCTGAAAGAAGGAAAATATTAATCTGTTGTCAAGGTGTCACATATCTAACAAGTCATATAATGTGAGGAAGACAACTCACCTCACCTGTCAACAGCTCAGGAAAATGAGGCCCTTTCTGCAGAGAAATAAAACAGAGAACAGGGAATGCTCAATGTCTCATCACGCTTTACCCCTCCCTGGATCCATCACACCCAGGGTCTCAGTTGTAAAAACTGCACAGTGCGCCAGAAGAACAAAGCACAAATCAGCTTCAAACTATGCCTACGTGCAACAGAAATATAGAATAACAGAAAACATCTCACATCTGTCTCATTTCCAGCTATGTCGATAAAAGGGCTTCACTTAACAAGTTAACTGCCACATATGAAATGCCTATCGTGCTCGAAGAACTCAGTGTCAGTTGTAATATACAATGATCGGCACAGAGTTAGCCTTTTCTACAAGCACACATCTCAAGTGTTTAAAGAACACTGAGCTGTACCAGGATATTTAATGCGCAGAGCTCTGAGAAAACACCGGGAAAGTGTTCGAAAGTACCACATTGAAAAAAGCACTCCCAAACTGACACAGGTATTAGTGAAGCGCGCTGCATCTGTGTTAAAGAGTGTACTGCTCCTAAATAAACAAGCATTTTGTACAGTGGTGATCTAGTAGGAGATAGCGTAAGGAGCAGCATAACGCTTACCTATGCGTCGGTACCTCTGGCTTGTCCAGAGCCGTAGGGGAGGTACCGACTTCACCCTCGTGCCATATTTTAAATGGACGCCTCAGTTGTTGACGCATATGGCAGTGATCACATGATCACGTGCCTGACGAACGGAGTAGGCCTTTTGGGAAATGTAGTATGCCAGAACAATGCCGAATATAAGCGTTCATTTGTCTAGATTACCACAATACTCAGTGGAACGAAATAAGTGTTGTCAGTAAAATATAATATATGAGTGGATGAAATCGACTGCAAACTCATAGTATAAAAAGCATGTACCACAACCATCATGCGTACATATTGGGAAATGTAGTCCCTAAATGTCAAACTTTACGCACTATTAACCACTGACCCTGATTTCAGTGGAGAGAATATACCTACCAAGTAATACACCATGTACAAGAGTGGTAGAATTGTCTCAACCACTAGAAGTAATTTGACCCACAATTATTGTCTCCACAATCATACACCCCCAGATCACGAATATATAACATTTCCGAATTATATGTCCCTGTATTTATTAGTCAACCCAGATATATGTACCATGAGTAGACAAAGGAGCAAGGTGTTTATAGATGGTTCTTGTGGCCTCATGAATGGAATAAAAGAATGGGCATGTAATGTGTCATACAGATATTCCGAGGACAGAACCCTCCTCATGGAAAATAGGTCGTAATAGTGTTTAATGAAGATGTCGTAAACTAATAAATTGTAAATTAGACTAGGATGGAATCACTCATCTTTTCAGTGTGTTCCTTGGAAAGGGTACAGAGAGTTCTGCCTCAAGTGATGTGTTGTAAGATATATAAAAATAACCAAACAGATCACAAGAACTGTAATCCAATGCTTTGTCACACAGATACTCTTGCAAAATATTGGATCAGCTGAATCATAACAAGACCCATGGTATCTCACCATTGAGTCCTTGTTTATCACTTTGTAGCTTAAAGACCCATTTCTGTTCTCTAGTGAACAGATATTTCGAGACATCAGTGATGTGTTTTGGAATCAATGGCTGTTCCAAGACTTTCCACGTAAAATCATCAGCATGATGATTATCGTCAAGAAAGTGTCTTGTAAGTCTTGTGGCCTGTTTCTTGCACCTAATAGTGCTCTTGTGTTCTAGAACCCTTGCTTTGACCTTACGGGTGGTCATGCCCACATAGTGATATTTGCAGGGACTTGTTGTAAGGTAAATTAGTTTGTCACTATTTCAGTTGATAAATCTGTTCTGCAATCAGGGACTGTTTGTCCCAATATCAATTGATTTGGACTGTTGGGTCTGGGGACAAGCTGCGCAAGACCCGCAGGGGAAGTGTCCACGGACTGCCGGCAGATTCCACAGGATCCGTAAACTCAGTGGAGGTTTGGTCTTTGGTCTGGTGTGGACCAGTTGGTCACGTAGATTTGTGCTTCACTTAAAAGAAAAGAGTGGTAAAGGGATCTGTTCATTGCCAATGTTCAATATGCACCAGTGTTTTCTTACACTCTTTTGAATCTTGTTTGACAAAATGCTAAAGGTGTTGACAAAAGTGATCCCTTCCAGCAGGGATTTAGGTACAGGTGGATCAAGAAAAGCCTCTCTATTGTTTTTTTTTTTTTTAGTGTAAAGGAGTTAGGCCCTTAGCTGTGGCATGATTTTCAATTTTTTCTTTGGTAGAACACTTCCTACGAACTTGGAGAAATTGGCCATATGGTAAATTATCCCGGAGTGACATGGGGTGATAAATATCCTAACTCAACAAGGAATTTCTAGCCATGGGCTTCTTGTATAGCTTACTCTCCAAACCTCCCGGGGTTGCAAAAACCAAGAGGTCGAGAAATGACAGTTTGTTTTTGTCAAATTCCATGGTAAATCTCAGGAAATTGTTATTCGTGTTCAACCAGGTCAGGAACATAGTTATGGATTCTGAATTGCCACGCCAGACGAAAAATATGTCGTCTATATACCGCTTCCACAGGCGGATAGACTCTCGGAAGGGATTCGTTTTTGACAACATATGTTCTTGCTCAAACCCATGGACATAAAGGTTAGCCAGGGTGGGAGCAAAAATTTGAAGATAAATGGTGTCTTCGAATCGAAATGAAGTTCTCCTTCATTCTCCATTGTGCACACAACATGATAAATTGTACGGGGTTATAGATTCCAAATACTTGCTCTCCTGGAGAAAGGCAATGGCATCAAGTGTTTCAACCTGGGGGATCGATGTGTAGAGAGACTCTACATCAAATGATACCAAAAAATCAGTGCTCGAATTGAATTCCACCTCAGGCAATAATTGTAAAATGTCCTATGTGTCCTGGAGATAGGTTGGCATCTCTTTGACCATTGGTCTAAGAAAAAAGTCCACGAAAGTGGACAAAGGTTCCAAAATCAAGTCCAAACCAGAAATAATAGGCAGTCCCCGTGGCGGTCTCTGTGGTTTATGTACTTTTTGAAGTACATAAAAGTATGGCATTACTGGATGTTCAGTCTGTAAAAAGGCTGCTTCGTTGGTGGTGATTCAGCCTTCATTTCTTGCTTCTTCCACCATGATGGCAATAGAATTCTTAATCCTCTCAGTGGGATCCATTTTCAAAGGACAGTACGACCTTCTATCCCCGAGCTGTCTTAAACATTTGGTGCGATAGGTCTCTGTCTCAAGTATGACAATGGCACCGCCTTTGTCCGCCGGTTTGATAGTTATCCTGTCATCGGTAGTGAGCATACGTAATGCTTGTTGTTCCTTCTTTGGGAGATTGCAAAAGGATGTATTCTCTACCAAAAAGAGTACTTCAATATCCTCTCTGACCACTTTTTCCAAGGTCAGAACTTGTGCAGGAACTAGATGTGCAGGAGGGTTAAACACCAATCGTTTCTTCAAACCAGTGTTTTTATCTTCAAAATCAGTAGATCTTTCTATTTCTTTGTTTTAAAAAAAGAAATGTAACCGTAACTTATGAAAAAATGTGCGAGTTTGCATTGCAAGAGAAAGGGGTCCCCTCTGCAAGTGGAAACAAATCCTAAGCCCCTATTAAGTACTAGTTGTTCATCAGGAGTCACTGTCCAGGATCTAAGATGAACAACTAGTGGGCATATGCATCAACATTCGGTAAAACGAGTCCTTATTTGTGAAAAATAAGGAATCGCAAATAAGGACTCGCATACCGCGATGCATCAACAGATTCGGTATTTAATACCAAATCGCTAAAAATCGGTAAAATATACCGAAAAACACGATAGCGAGAGTCCAAAATAAAGAATAGCAAATACCGAATTAGCAAATACAGAATCGGTATTTGCGATTTTGGTATTAGCGAATTCGCAAAAAAAGGTCGTGTTGGAAGCAGGTTGATGACATCACAACCAGGAAGTCTCCCAGCCCATGCTTCATTCAGTACCCTGAGGAGCTCAGAGGAGGAGGCAGAGCACAGGAGCTGAGGAGAGAAACAGTGATAACACAAACCAGCTATTCCACTGCATTCCAGGATGGAGAATTATGCACCCCAGAACAAGGACAGAAAGAGGAAGAGGAAGTTTTCAGAAAAAGAACTTGAACTTCTAATCAAGGGGGTGAGCAGCAAACATGACAGGCTGTTTGGTAAGCTGTCCCTAAAGGTGCCTGAGGCGGAGAAGCGCAAGATCTGGCTGCGCATCAAGGAGAGGGTAAATGCTGTAGGAGTCACCCACCACAGCATAGACGACCTGAAAAAGAGGTGGTATGACCTCAGGAAAAGGGCGAAGGAGAGGATTGCAGAGAGGGTGAAGGATGCAGCTGGCACCGGAGGGGAACATCCAACGTCACACCCAACACAGCCCTCGAGGACCTCGTTGAGGGTACCATTGAGCCTGAAGCTGTTGTGGGGGTCACCCAATTGAACATTTCCGGCGCTGCAGCAGGAGAACAAGGTAAGATGCATGCCAATGTTGATACGCAGCGTGTTGTCTACCCCTGCCCATTCCCTCAGGCCAATCACAGTGCACATGTAATAGTGCCTAACGCATATACCCTCATCAAAGTGTTGCATCATGGGAGTTGTAGTCATATCATCAAAGTGTGCATGTATGATCCCCAATGTTAATGAAATGAGACCAGCAGCACAGGGACAATAGTCATTCCAAATATGTCATTTATGTAGTTGAAAGTATGCAACACACATACATCCAGACAAAATACTAACAATGCACTGTTTCACACACAGATGCATCACCCATGGATTCAGATGATAGCGAACGCCTCATAATCTCAGAAACCCTGGCAGGGACCGATGCAGAGACTCAACAGGGACGTCATCCCACGACACCACCAACACCATCACCACCATCACCATCACCACCACCACCAGCGTGGACAACACCTCCACCGCTGACAACACCACCAAGCCGCAGGGCAAATGTCCCCTCCCTGCAGGTAATGGAGACGCAGCAGAGGCCAGCAGCCACAAATGTTCCATTGCAGTCAGTTGTCACTCTGCCAGCTCAAACACCAGCATGTGTCCGAGTCCGAAGTGCTGCAGAGAGATCTAAGTAGCCAACACACGGATACGGTGTGGTTGAGTCACGGATGCTGCGGGTTCAGCGCCTGCATGGGAGACACATGGGTGCTATCAACATCAACATGGCAAAATTGGCAAACAAAATGGGCACCATGACAGACGCTGTGCGTGAGATTACCTCAGCCATTGCTGAGGGTAACAGAGACATAAAACTGTGCCTATAGGAGCTCACACGTGCCGTCATTGCAGGGCAACAGAGCGAGCGCAGGAGGCATCGACAGAACTTGCTCCGTTCCTTTTTTTTCTGCAAGATAAAACAGCAAATACAAATCAAGTGTTTCCAAAACACAAAAAGTAAATTCATCAAAACAAGAAGTCGTAGGAGTCATAAGAGTAAAAAGTATACACATACAAATCATAACATTATCATTTCCTAAATCCATTCTGTGATGGGAGCCCATATCTTTGCTCCCTTAACCCTCCTCCTTATCCTTATACATTTCAGATCTAAAAGCTGCGATTAGTTGAGCTAATCTTGTGGCAAAGCTTTGGTATATTCTTGCTTTCTGTATGGGTAAATTTTTCAAAATTTGATCGATATTTATCTCTCTATAACATGCTGTCATCAACTCAATTTTGATATCTCGCAGTTAAGTCATCTCCATATCTTATGTCTTTCTAATTTCACGATGTTTATTGATTGAATAGCTTAGTGTTTCTCCCCGCACCCCAGACTTAAAAGCATCCCAGACCATCTCTATTAATGCTGAGCCTTGATTGATTTAAAAAAAAAAAAACACGGATCCACTTCCCCATGTACTCAATATAAAGAGGATCAAATAATAACCTACGCTCGAAAGTCCAAGGCCTAAGAGGAGGTCGAAGGTTAATGTCCAGATCAAGAATAATAGGATTGTGATCGGAGATTATTTTGGGGAGAATTTCGAACCTGATGTTTTTGGCAGTATTAACATATCCAGTGGTTACAAAAAATACTCTAAACGAAAGTGTTTCTGATGCGAGGCAGAGTCGAATGTACTCCCTGGGGCGCCCCCTCCCTTTAAAAAACCTATATATGTTAACCCAAATTCGACCATAATCCCTTTAGTAGCCTTAAATACATTTTTTTTCTTGCCAGTGTAAATGTATTTACAGGAGATGTCAACTTTCCCGTCCCCATGTAGGTTAAAATCCCCACATAAAAGTAAGTGAGATGGCCATGATGCAAGTTCTACACTTATCTGATCCAACATATCCGAATCATCTGTGTTGGGGCCATAGATAGTACAAATAGTTAATGTGGTAGCCTCAAAGCATAACTCACTAATTACCCATCGACCCAAAGGATCCTCTTTGACACGTCTACACTTCCCCAACTCATGTCTTTTTAATATAGCAACGCCTCTTGTGGTCGTACCCTGCTGGGTGCAGCCTACTAATTCGAGACCAAGATCTTTAAACCAATTCCTGTTATTCCAAGTTATATGAGTTTCTTGTACACACAAGACATCAATTTTCATATTTCTCAAAATTTGAGCCGTTATACCCCTTTTTCTTTTATCAATTAGACCACAGATGTTCCAAGAACATATTTTAATCTACCCATTTTCAAAACAGAATGTACCATAGAAAATCAAACAAACAGTACTCATATTGATTAATGCAGCTAAAAACTGATATATATTGGCAAGATCTAGAAGTTCTAGAATTAGATTTACACAACATATTCCTTTGCTGTTTTTCTTTGCCCCACACACCCAACCCCCCCTACCCTTCCACCCCAAGGAGCCCACCCCGCCCACTGTGACCCACCCACATGAGGCAAAGGGAGTGACAAGTCCCCATAGGTGATGGAGAGAGAAGCTGCCTGCCCCCTCACCGGCCACCCCCGCCCCTGAAGAAAAAGAAAACCAGAGAAAAGAGAAGAAAAAGAATAGAGAAAGCATGATCGTAGCGTAGCCATGAATATAGGAATGTAGATATAAGAAAAGGTAACATAAGTATAACATAATTAAAATTCATTACACATTACTCAAGTAAACCATATCACAGTTATTAGGCTATTTCACTTAAGAAATCTCTTGCAGCAATCTCTGGCGTAAAGAAAGACGTCTTCTCTTTATAGACAACCTTTAACTTGGAAGGATTTATATGGAATGTTAGAGCTCCCTTAGCTTGAAAAAGAGGTATTAGCTGTCTAAAATGCCATCTCTGTTGAACTGTGGCCTGGCAGTAGTCAAGGCGAACAAAGAACTCTATGCCCTTCCCCCTCCTTTTGCGATCTGGTCTTGCTAAGTCATATAATATTTCTCGTAATAGGAAATTATTTAGACAGATCAAAATTGCTCTCGGTTTCACATCAGGAGAGCAGTTGCTAAGGCGTTTATGGAAAGGAAATCGATGAGCTCTTTGCAGTTCGTGCTCCCACCTCCATTGGGTTAAATCAGGAAAGGCTTCTGAGAATAGCTCTTGAACAAACTGCCGGATATTACTCCCTTCCGAGCCTTTGGGAACTCCGAGCACGCAAAGATTATTCCTTCTTGATCTATTCTCCAAGTCAATTAGCTCCCAATTGACATCATCTCTGAGAGCCTCTAGTGCAGTAACCTCTGCCTTCTGCTGCACCATCTCGTCCTCAACTGTAGATATTCTAGTTTCGGTCTCGGCAACACGTGTAGTCAATTCATTAGTTGACTTAATAACCCGATGTACTGTGTTCTGAAGTTTGCGGACTGCCCCTTGTGTACGCAAAGCTTCTGCCCTCGTCTCCTCATGGTGCAGTGTGATGGCTTGAAGAATTGTAGCCAGCGTGAGTTCAGACTCTGTTTTAGACGCACATTCATTCCCCTGGCGAGAGTCATTGTTTAAGGTATTAGAGGTAATGTTATCGGGGAGTCTCCCAGGATCGCTAGACAGTGATATTATGTCATTCGAGCTTGGAAGCATAGACTCAATATGAGGAGGAGCAAGCAGGGGAGACCCATCATTTTCAAAATGCTCAGAAGGAGATACTCGTGCCTCAAGCGAAGCTATTATAGGAGATGCCCTGCGAACTGTGTTACATTCAGTGAAGCTACCTTCATCCTCCTCCAATGGCACAGAGCTTGTCTGACTCCTATCATCAGCCCAATCAATTTCATTGCTCTCAGTGCCTGATAAGTTTGATAAATCCGACAATGAGTAAAATTTGCCAGCAGAATCCCCATAATCAACATCAGAGATAGCTTGTTGCAAAGTCCCAGACCCAGAAGTAGCCAGATCTGCCTGCGGGCGGAGGAGGCAAGATGGCGGACGCCTCAAGGCTCCTCACCAACGGACTTCTCCCCATGCAGTCTTTCTTTGCTTAGAGAGATTAGGAAGCAATAGTCTAAATGGTTTTGGATCTCCCGCATTATGTGCTTCTCATCGAAATGCTGAACAATGCTAAGTGATCTGTCCAGAAATCACAGACTCCGACAGATAAAACAACTTTAGCTTCGTCTGGCACACTGCTCCGCACCTCTCCGCGCACTATTCCGCACACTGTCTGCTGACTGTGAGACGCCGCGCCGGTCTTTGCCCTTCATTACCTTCATTACCGCCCACAATTGCCGACAACACCTTGCTGCACTCCAGGCAGACACCAACAGGGCTCTCGGAAAACCAGTGGCGGATTGTTTTTCCATTATCCTGCTTCTCACGCACAGGTTCAATGGCCCCTAAGAACCCTACTGGTACCGGTATGGCAGGAAAGGGAAAGGTACCATGTACTCGGGCTACTGCAGCTACAGCGGCTACGGTGTCAGTGACTGCGGCGCTGCCTGATGAATCCGGTCCAACAGCTGGTGTTGACACTATCGGAACTTCAGAGGGCTGAGTAAGTGTTTGTGCAACCACTGTAGAGTTAGCGACTAATAGACCAATGCGAAGAGGCAGATCTTCCTCCCTGAATCTGGGCAGTCCTGTTTAAACTCCTGGCAAGGGGGGGGCTACTAACCCTAAAATCCCTGGTATGTTCAAAAAGAAAAGTCAGCTTAAGGGCAAAACCCCCATACCAGAGGTAGTTAAAGTTATGACCTCCGATCAACAACCCCAACAGTTGGTGATTTCACAACAAAAAGCTCCAGAGGCATTAGCCAGTAAGGGGGGTAAAATACCTCCACAGGCAGATCTGAACTTGCTCCGTTTCAATGCCTCCATTAGGGCCATCACAAAGCTCTGCAACAGCACAGCTATACTGTCACGGAGGTCTGTGTCCCTGCAGGTCGACCTGGGCCATTACTGTGGAGATGTGGCAAAGGCCTTAGGCAAAGTGACCACTGCAGTGGAGCATCTGCAGTCTGGGACTTTTAGTGCCAGCAGTTTGCAAGTGGAGGAGGGGAGTGAGGCTGCATCAAGCATCAGCAGCGTCTCTGTGCTGGAGGCCAGCAAGAGGAGGCGCAGTTCGTTCAGCTCCACAGCCACTGACGCACATCGTGGTGATGTGGAGGAGTCACGTGACAGGAGGCTGGGGGTACATGGGAGGCACAAATAGCCATGTTCCATAGGGTCCTTGGCCATGGTGATGTAACCATTGGCCTCCTACACTACTACAAGATACTCCCGTGATGACAACCAACATGTCATACCATAATTGGCCATAATGATCGGACATACAAACTTACCCAACACACCAATTGCAACACTTCATGGGTAATCTATGCAGTTTCATGTCCTTGTGGCTTTTTGTATGTGGGTCAGACCACACAAAAAATAAAATGTCGGATTCTGCAACACATGAGCCGCATAAGGTGCAAAGTTCAAGGTGCTCCTTTGGTGGATCATTTCAGTAGATTCGAACATCCCGAGAACAGCCTGAGGTGGTGGGTCATTGAAAAAATAACAGCTAACCCTCGAGGAGGTGACCTACATAATATCTTAAATAGAAGAGAGTGCAAATGGATATATACTCTGAATACAGTTAACAAGGGGCTCAATGAGCTTGAGGAAATGATCAAACAAGTGGCATTGTTGGGAATATGAATACATTACACTATGCGGCTAAGTGTTTTGGCATGTACTGGATAATTAACTGTTTAACTGTATGAATGTTTTTAAGAAACTGTATAATGTTGTGAACACAGTTAATGAAAAGAAAGCCATTTATCTAGCTGTATAAATGTTTTTAAGAAACTGTATAATGTTGTGAACACAGTTAATGAAAAGAAAGCCATTTATCTAGCTATGCAAGTATTAGGTTATTATACCGGTATCATGAGCATCATTCAGCTGTTTGTCATGTTTTCCACAATGGAATTGTACATCACTTTAAATAATTGTCAACATGTTTATAATGTATATGGGTCCGATAGATAATACAATTCTTCACAGTACTCGAGCCCAACACCTTCGAGGTCCCATTGTCAGTCTATGTAGTTTACCAAAACATGAAAATCAGGGCCTTGGTCCTTTGTCTATTTTCATTTTCTCCTCTGGTTTAATTAGATTTGTCATTCAAATACGGAATGTATTCCCACCTGATTAGTACCTTTTGGAATTGGTTTCCAAATGTCAACTAATCATTTATTATTTTTTAACATTTATTTTTTGGCCGTACATTTATTTCTTAGACTAATATAAAAATTTCCGTTTTGTCAAAATAAATAAAAAAATCGCAGTTTTTTGTAAGTGGCTGTGGTATTAAGATCGTAAAATATTCCCGCCTCACAAATTATATTCCGATAATGCTGAAATGTGGTCATAACGTTAGGACACGGAGGTACACAATTTTTCATAACCCTCCGCCCGTGAGTCCTGTTTCTATGCCGGCTGTGTTAGGCAGTCTGGGTATTTCTAACGTGGAAGTGCAATATCGTCTATGGCGGCATCCTGAAGCACCGTGAGGCTCAGATGTTTACACTGTCAATTTACCGAACAAATCGGGTAGGTGCATATTCCCTTTAACTCTTGGCTGACTGGGATACACAGTCACTCGATGTGTATAATCACGGTTGGAGCTAAATCCTTAAATATCGAGTGAGACCCGAATTTTGTATCTCCCTTAATATAGCACCTTGTAAAACGAGTAGGAGTATCTTGTATCATCGGCTTGCCTATGAAGACGTAATTTGAAATCCAGGTAAGCTCCTTGATTAAATGATTAAAAAACATTGTAACTCCAACATAGTGAAATAAGTGACATATAATGAATGACTATTCATTTATTTATGTCATCTTTTATAGTGATTTGAATCCAGGCATAGGAGTCCGAAAATTAGGACCCACCCATTTAGGTGCATTGAATTCACCGCTACAAGGTAATTGTTTTAAAAAAAAAAACAACACTCCCTTTGCAAATGTTATAAGAATTATTCTTAGTGAGACCTCGTTATGTCTCCTCATACAGCGACCTGAAATCATCAACAGGAACTCTTGATTAAAGACATTCACATCAAGGTAAAATTATTTCCCCCCCCCATTTGGAATATTTTGGAACCAAACACCTTGCTTGGATATGATATATTGATGTTACCTAAATTAATTGTAGGTACCTATTCGCCATGTTATATACATGAAGTATCGCCTTCCCTACATGGATGAGGATATGGGCTCAAGGTAATTAGATCCCTCTCCTACAATTATAATGTTAGGTGAACTGCCTACTATCTGATCTAGATGCATTCTGGATTTCAATTGGTTCTTACAGGATATCTGTTGGGAAGTTGTAAATTTGGATCTACTCCCACCGCTTGCTCTAGTTTGAAGGGTAAGAAAAACTACCATACCCCTGTGTGGGTTCATATTTTTAATCTTCACCATGGACAATAATTCCCTAAATTCTTTTCTTTTAGGGTTAACAAAAATCCCTTGGTTGCCCCTGTTTGTTTCTACGGTCCTGATGAAGACTCGCAATCCCCAGGTCTAAATCACCGTTCGGGTATAAGTCGAGTCGAAACGTCGACACCTTTATTACACAACCTTGGACCAATTGTTCATCAGCATTGTATACAGTGCAAAATATAGGATATATAGGCCCATGTATTACAATATCTGTGATTGCAATAACAGAAACTATATTTTTGGCCAGGTACTCAATACGGCGAATTATATGTCCGATATTGATTGCAAAATAATGTGAATAATTTTTTGACCACCGCTGTGTATTTCCTTTCCTTTCACTTGTCTAATTTTCCTGATCACATCTTTTCTTTGCACGCTCCTGTCTTGGGGCAACCTATATGTTTTTACCCACTTGAAAAAATCTATTGTAAAAATATGAATACAGAAATGAAATTTAAAAATAAAATAGGAATATATTTTCTTTAACCGTGGTGTAAGGTTTCTCAGTATAATTAAGTATTTGAGTACTATAGAGCAGACTGGACAGTGTTGCTCAACATTAATTATTGATTCATTATTGATTAAGTCAACCGTTGGAATCTATAGGTTCAGGACCAATGTTTGTTTATAACAATATATACCCAGGTCCATGCCGTAAGGGCTACCCCATTTTCTTAATGATAAGCCCTAAAATAGGCTGGTTATTGAAATTCTGCTGGTATTGAGGAGGTGGATATGGACCCATATGACTTCCCAGTTGTGGTTGAAATAGAGGTGCAGCAAAGCCCCACGGGCTTGGAGGCCACTATTGTTGGAAATGGGGAACTGGTGGTCCATTCCTCCAGGACCTGTTGTTCCTACCACAACCCCTTTTTTGATGACCACTCTTAGTAGATGAGTCAGAATCACTTGACCCTTCCTCTGAACTCGATTTTGCATAAGAGGATTCTGGTCGTTGTCCTTTTCTATTAAACTTAGGTGGAGTGTAATCATCACTCGTGTAAGGATACACCTTTTCATGAGTGAAATGTACCAGGTCCTTCTTAAATTTCTCTATCTTTGATGGTAAGATAGAATCTTTAAACTCTTTGTTGGATTTATTGGATTCCTATAGGTTCTTTTTATATAGTGTAGCTGTGATTGTGGTATTAATTTGTGACTCTAATAGCTGTATCTCAATCAGAATCATGTCTGCTACGCGCTTGGCTGTTCTTATAATCAATATTTGCCAGTCACGCGTGCAGCGCCACTCAATGAGCGACCAGTCCTTCAAAAACGTTTTGTCATAAAGGAATAATCTAGGTGCATTTGTGACTATTAGTACGGTAGGGGCACAATTGCCCCGAAGGGACTCCATCATGACGGCCCCATGGATCCGAGTTCGAGAGTGCGATTTCTTTAGACCTAATAGGCAACCAGTGGTCTTCGTTATTGATCATGGTAGCAGGTATGGTGTCTAAAATACTCGGGTTGGTAGTGAGTATGCATTGCAAGGTTTCATCATCATAAGCTAAACCGCAAAGTTCAGCCATGTTCGAAGCTATGTCTGTGGCAAACACAAGTGCAGCGGGGTGAAATAAACTGTTAGGGAAAGGAGAGCAAGAAAAAACGCTCTTCAAATACGGTCAATAATGGACCCGCAGCCACAGCTGCACAAGAACAACAACATTAAGAAGGGAAGAGAGGGTCCTAGGGAACTTTTTAAGACCAGGCGTGGATATATTCCCCAAACAAAATTACATAACACAACTAAAGTATCCACGGGTCTAATCAGACTAAAAGCAACTCTAGGCTTAAAGATACGTGGCCCTACTCAGAATGACCAGTATACAGACCTGGACAATCCTTTCCGGAGGACGGATTCCCATCACTCACCAAGGTGACATGCTTCATCATCTGGGTCTCCTCCTAGCGACACACTAGTGGCGCAGAGGGCTACAACCCTTTAAATGTAAAGGGGAGCTCACGGATATTTTCACACATACTGATCGCGCTATAGCTCTCTCTATCAGATCCACTAGATGTGAAGAGATGTTTTTAAGAGTGATGGACGCAGTGCACAAAACTGAAATTAGTGAATTTAAAAATTAACAGAAGGAGAAAACAACTTTAATGTGCATCTCCTACTGCCCAGAGTAAAAATAGTGCAACAACAGTATTAACATAATTGTCAGAGATTGCAACAAAGACAGGTCTACATGTTTCAGCGACTTAGATTAGATTAATTCCTGGCTTTCTTCAGGACCATACAAAAAGTATATTGCTACTGTGTGAAATGTGCCATTAGTGAAATACAAAGGGATAAAAACAATGTTGGAACAAATACAACCATGTAACCTGTATCAATAGGATTTTATATCCTCATCTGTATAAGGAATGCTGATAGCATTTGAAAGAAGGAAAATAATAGCGTGTTGCTAGGAGGAGACCCATATGATGAAGCATGTCACCTTGGTGAGTGATGGAAATCTGTCCTCCTGAAAGGAATGTCCTGTCTGTATACTGGTCATTCTGAATAGGGCCATATATCTTTAAACCTAGTGTTGTTTTAAGTCTGATTAGACCCGTGGATACTTCTGTTGTGTTATGTAATTTGTTTGGGAAATATATCCACGCCTAGTCTTAAAAAGTTCCCTAGAACCCTTTCTTCTCTTCTTATTGTTGTTATATTTGCATTATATTCACACATTCTGATTAAACTGCAGCTACCCCATTTTGACATTTTCTTATTCATGCCGTAGGGATTTTGGTTGCCAAAAAAAAAGAGGAAGCAAGAACGACTTTGGATCGGGGAGGAAAGGTGGCCATTATCCTGTTAGACCTTAGTGCCGCGTTCGACACGGTGAACCATGCCACGCTAGTATACCGACTGGCGGGCATGGGCGTGTCGGGCGCAGCTCTGGACTGGCTTACCTCCTTTCTGAGTGAGCGCTTTTTCCGGGTCTTTGAGGGTGAGACAGTCTCTCCTAAACATCCTCTCAGGTGTGGGGTCCCTCAGGGCTCCTCCCTGAGCCCGACCCTCTTTAACGCCTACATGGAACCTCTGGACAGGATAGTCCATCCCATTTGGTGTGCGTATAGTCACCTACGCGGATGATACGCAGCTGGTGGTCTCGTTAGACCACGCAGATGGATCATCCAACACCTTAGGCCCCTGTCTAGAGGCTGTTGCCAGCTGGATGCAAGCTTCCTGTCTCAAGCTTAACGGGGAGAAGACAGACATCATTCTCCTTGGAAATCCCTCCCCGTCTGCTCTTGCACCCGTCTGGCCACCGTGTCTTGACGCTCCTCCTGCGCCCAAGTCCCAGATAAAGAGCCTCGGGATCTGGCTTGACACTGCCCTTGATTTCTCTGTCCAGGCTACTAAGACTGCTGCCACTTGCTTCGGACTAATGAGGATGCTCCGGCGGGTGCTCCCTTTGCTCCCTTTCCAGGCGAGGAGGATCATGGTCCAGGCCCTCATTCTCTCTCGCCTGGATTACGGGAACGCTCTCTACCTGGGAGCACCGGCTTCGGTCTTTCAGAGGCTCCAGGTCACACAAAACAGTGCGGCCCACCTATTGTTCAATCTGTCCTGTCGGCAGTCGGCGAGGAAGGCTCTGAAGGACCTTCATTGGCTCCCAATGGCTGCCAGAGTGCAGTTTAAAGCTCTGTGCATCATGTATAAATCCTTCCACCATGTAGGCCCAGCGATTCTGCACCCTCTGGTTACGCCTTATGTTCCAACACGCCCCCTTCGGTCTGGTACCCTACAGCTGGCCACCTCCTCTAAAATTAACAAAGCCCGTTGGGGTGGCCGCTCTTTTTCCCATTCGGCGACCAGACTCTGGAATGCCCTCCCCTTTGCCATCCGGGGTAACAGCAACCTCCTCTCGTTCAGAAAGGCCCTAAAAACGCATTTGTTTGCTAAATCTCTCTGATCTGCCCTGAGCCTGCGCTAAAACCATTTTATCTTCAAGCGCTGCGAGGCCCCAGGGCGGTTATGCGCTATACAAATGCAATTTTTCATTTCATTTCATTTCATTATTCCAGCTAGTTGGTGAAATTATACTACTATCAGCCTTTGCATTGGTCACAATAGCCGTAGTTTGCATGTGTAATCAAAAGAATATATCACCATTAGAATGAGGTTCAGTAACCATCCAATTTCCATTAGCTGGAACAAAGTTGTGCTTTTTTCACTGCACTGGATATTTTATAGCATTCTTTAAACTCCTATGTAAACAAACCACGTTACCATTTCACAAACGTAGTGGCGTTTTTCTAAATCCACAATTGTGCAATGTCAAGGGAAAAACTATTCCTGAAATTTTGGGTTTTGAGGATGCATAGAGTTGTAAGCAATGAACTGATAATGATGCACTTAAAACAAACGTGCTGAGTCATTTAGAAGTGTAATTGGCACTAACATATAGTTATGTCATATTTTCGTTTGAAACACCATTTGTTTTAATAAGGATGAAGTTTAGGGTGTTCTGCTTATCCTGCTCCTGCTCATGTCTTCTTCCAATAAGTGTCCTGCTGCAAACCATCTCTCATCTTGTGTCTGTGGAACATTAAGTGAATGACATCAATTACTTAGAATGAACTATTGTGTTAGGAAATGCTTATAGTGAATGGATATTTTGTCATGTACCCAAAGTATCAAATTCAAGGACTTACGCTGCAAGTCTACTGACGGCGAGTTGGTGTTAATTCTATGAGACATTGTAGAGAAATGTTTCATTTTGTGCTGATCATGTCCGGAGAAGAGTTGCTGTGAGAGTAGGTGGAAGAGTTCTCTTACCTTAAGTAACCTCCTGTTTGATATGCATATGCGATTTGTCCAGGTTTGTACCCCCT
Organism: Lissotriton vulgaris; assembly: GCF_964263255.1. NCBI lineage: Eukaryota > Metazoa > Chordata > Amphibia > Caudata > Salamandridae > Lissotriton > Lissotriton vulgaris. The sequence goes on along the minus strand of NW_028240941.1, from coordinate 245,227 downwards.
ATGACAATTGTACTGCTACTATTACCGTCCTATCCCCCAAAGTGTAAAGCGCTCTGATATCCTTCGGGATCATGTTCGCGCTATATAAACCTTTATAAATAAATAAATGGGGTTAGTGCTAAAAATGTACATAGGTTACAATTATTACGTTGCTGTTTCTGATTTGCCAATGCGACCCTATCCATGATCATACCATGCTCAATTTGGAGAATCTAGTATTAGAAATGTGATTTGTGTATGAAAACCTCTTGAATCTTAGTATTGGTGGGCTCATTTCTTTCTGATTTTTATAGGGCTCATTCTGTTTTCTTGAGAGTATTTCCTTGCACAGTGCGTTTCATGGTGCACATTGCTAGGCTTATTTTCTTAGACCTCGTCTATTTATCTTCGATTTTCCATAGACCTGACTAATTAGTCTAAGTTTCATTATTCTGTATTTCTGTATTTGGACGTTCATGGCATTTCCATATCTTTTCCTCTGTTTTATAATTGATAACCTTTTTGTAATAAATCAATGTTTATTTTTTTTGACGTAGAACTCAGTTATTAGTATATCTGCATTTTAACTGTTTCACTCTGCTAAACTGTTTGTGTTTTTATAAGGAGTGTAGTCTCTAACTGCTGGATTTATTAGAAACTTTGGAGCCAAAATATTTTGGTAAGAATAGAGGTATTCAAAATATTGGGGTTCAGATAATTATTGTAATTCCTCTCCCACAGAAACATACATGGATGTCTAGCAGTTACATTAGGTTTCTTATTCTCTTTGTCTATATTCTTTCTCATACATGAAGAGGCGGTCAGAGTGGCATGTCATTATTTTACATGAAAACTATTATTTGTATTTAAAATAGAACTCAACAATGAAGTTGAATTTAATTTGTAAGGCGCACAGCTACCCCAAGGGGTTTTCCGACAACGACCAGATAGGAGAGCTGAGAAAAACCAGCCAGAAAACTAAGCATTGAAGAGTGAAGTCTTCTAACTTTTGCAAAATAGGCTGTAAACGGTTTCCTCACAAAGAGAGAAAAGTAGCCAGTTCCACAAGGTAGGTCCTAAATAAGAAAAGGACTGGCCAAGCATGCGGGAGAGTTTGAATTTAGGTACAGAGAACCTCATCTGATTGGTAGATCGAAGGAGATGCAGGGGTTGGTAAAGCTGAGCTAACTTTTGTAAATATTTGGGGGCCACTCCAGTTTTCATTTTAAAAATATAGCAGAGTGCCTTAATTTATATACAGTTCTCCACCTTCAGCCAATGAATGCTCCAGAGGAAGCTGGTGACAGATGAACGTGGATCATGCTGAAACACCTGTACATCCGAAGCAAGCTTTACAGAGATAATTTCCATAGATAAAATTACAAATAAGATTTCACTCATCAAAAGAATCAAACAATAGAAATGGACCGCGTTTCCTGTAATGCTTTATCTCATCAGTTTGTTAAGTTGTGGATGCTGTTTGATGCCTCAAGTAGTTGCTTTCTGACAGATGGTCAATATAAAAGAATGCAAACAAAAAATCTAGCCTGAAATAAAAATATAATTTATTATAGATGAGCCACTCCTTCAAAACTACTCTGCTCCACCAACAATTTAGCAGTAAACGGGTCATTTATATGTCAACCCCTCAAACTCTAACTGGCCCTAAATTCCTCTGTCTCCATTCCACAATGGTATACTAAATATTATTTTGCCAGAGCAAAGTTTGGTCTGATGTTGTCATAGTCAATTTTGGCATGCAAATCGGTAGATAAAAAAAAAATGAGAACGTTTACCATCCCATTATAAATAGTGTTAAACATAGTTCTAAGATACTAATCTGCAATTTAGAATCAATCAAGAGGGAAGTAACAGTAATAATCATTTCACTTTTGAATTTACCAGTTCCCACTGTCAACCTGAGGAGGACGGCTGGTAGTTTCAAATGTAGATACTAATTTGGACAAGTCCACATGTATGAACCTAGAAACTCCCTTTTTTATCTCCACCCTTGGTAGCCTTCCATGGAGTAAAAGAACATGGTTAATGTTAGTGACTTAATACTGAAATCCATTTCTCCTAAAGTGTAATGATAGCAAACAACAAATCCGTTTGGTAATGAAACCCTACAACATTCCAGTAAACATCTGTCACTTCGTGGCTGAAATTAAGGGCTGAAGTTCAGACAGGAGGCAATATCAATTCATTGTGATATATCTCACTTAAATCTTTAATCTACAGGTCACCTACCAGAAACCTTGATAGTTGATCTTCAGTTTCATTTAGTTCAGATTCAGAAAAGTCACATGATCTGCTTCTTTTAATCATATCCACAGATAGAGTTAGACTTAAAATCCAATTGCTGCTGAGTGCACAGCCTGGAATAGTCTTATGGAAGCCAGCAATGTCTACTTTTGTTGTGGCAGATTAAGTGGATTTTAAATGTCACTTGTAGAAATATGTGTCTTTTTTGTAGTTCTAAATGGAAGTTATCAATGAATGAAAACATTTAATTGGCTAACTCTCTAGAGACCAAGTCCACCTTCAATATTTCAGCAATAAAAACAAATTATATTGATCTGATGCCCTTAAAATTATAAATCTTGGTTAAAGGGACTGAGAGATAGATTTGTAGGGTTCTAGTGCAATTTTATGTAAATTTATTTCTCACTGTATGAAAGAAGTACGAAAAGTATAAAGGAAGATGATCTATAGATTCCAGTTCCATCAATACAACATTTGGTCTCTTCTGCCACTTCAATCTCTCATTTACAACTTATTGGGTTTACTTGTACACACAGCATGATTGACCCTGTTTGTAGTGCAGTTTGAAGCTAAATACTGACTTGCTTATACCAATTAGTTGTATTCATCAGGATTTTAGTAACTATAGGGCACAAGCTTAGATATATGCTAGCAAAAGGCCAGATAACCCATTGTTGATGTTCCCTTCAAGGCCAGGACCTGGCCTAGTGTGCTGAAGGACAGGAGTCCACCCACAATTAAAGCGAAAGGCATACCTGATGTTGAAGAGAAAGGAGAGGATTCCATGCAGACCATGCATAGACAGAAGCCACAAGAGTCTGCAGGTCAAGTATGCATGGTCTGCATGGAATCCTCTCCTTTTTCTTCAACATCAGGCATGTCTTCCCCTTTTATTGAATATGGAATCTTGTCCTTCAGCACACTAGGCCAGTGACTGATCCAAGACATCTGCTTAATTGAAGAGTGAGGAAAGGATACAATATATCAATTAATATCTAGCCTCCTATGCCCTTAATAATCCTCTCACATCCAATGTTTACAGTAGTGTCTGATTGGCTGAAACATCCACTCACATTCCAAATTACTTAAAGATTTTCTGTAACCCTTTTTGCTCCAGATATAAAACATTTTAAAGCACTGGTTGTACATATCTATAAATCTCAGTGGCTAGTAGGGGCTGTATAGTGAAATATAGACCTGCAAAAATATTAACTCCAAAATATCGCCTACCACTATATCAAGGGCATGGTCTGACTGGCCTATAGGGCAATCGGGCAGCTCTGTGGTTAAGGCACTGTCCCCATTGACTTCTGGTGTCCCCGGTAGGTGTTCAAGGCCCTTCTCCACCCACAGCATTCTACCTGCTCCTCATCGCTAGCGGTCTAGTGGAAATGCCCACTCTTTTGCTAGTCCGCTCTGTGTCGTGTCTTCTACTTTCTATCTTTGCCTCTCTCTGCATGTTTTGCCTGTTTTTCCATTTTTTGCCTTCTTTCTGTCTTTTTGTCTTTGTTTTTCATTTGTTGCGTTGCCTTTTTTCCACCACTGCTGCCCCCAAGGCCCTTCCACCCCAGCGTTTTCCTGCTCCCGCCTCACAGCTGCTCATCCCCAACCCTTAATGGCATCTGTGCTCCTAGTGCACCAAAGGCAAGCCGGTCTGCTCCCTATCCATGACCCTTCAACAACCAGTGCCAGGAACCCTGGTCACCCAAACCCCCGCTGCTACGACTCCAGCACTTTCCATGCACTCAACCCTGAATGCGACAACAACCACCAGCGCTCGATGCCGAATAACTCTCAAAGCTTGTTCTCCTGCCGACAGTGCCACCACACATTCACCCATCCCCAGACCAAACAGCCACCCCCAACCCACCAGATGCCACGGTACACAAGCCCCTGAGCTGCATCTTCCTCAGCGTGCGCTCCCTGCACAGACACGCCATAGAACTTGTGGATCTCCTCAACACTCACTCGCCTGACGTCGCCTTCCTCACGGAGACCTGGACCAACGTCAGCTCCCCATCAAACATCACAACCACCATCCCTGCCGGATACAAGATCCTGAGGAAAGACCGCCCCAACTGCCCCGGAGAAGGCCTCGCCACAATCCACAAAAGCAACCTACGACTAACAACCACCAACTCGGACGATGCATCACCCCTCATTGAATACATCCACTTCCAGATCCAGCCCAACCCCAGAACGCTACTCCGCGGAGCACTCGCCTACAGACTGCCCGGACTCACTCCTCATTCACCAACGCCATTGAAGACTACATCACTCCCCACGCCCTTGCCTCCACATACTACATACTGCTCTGAGACCTGAACTTCCACCTAGACAACCTCAGTGATCCCAACATTACCGCACTCCTAGAGAACCTCACCAACATTGGACTGAAGCAACTTGTCTCCACCCCCACTCACATGGCAGAACACACTCTTGACCCCATCTACGCCAGAGGAAACAACATTCGCTGCAGTCACACCATGGAACCGCTTTGGATTGACCACCACTGCTTCCATTTCTTCTTCTCGAAACCCACCGCACACAAGCACAATTAACGCCTCCCACACAGAAACTGGAACAAAATCACAGAAGAATAGCTCACCTCCACCTCCAGTGCTTTGAGATTCTCACGGGTGATAAGCATGCTTCAAAAAGCCTGATTAATTGATTGACTTTCATTTTGGTGCCTGGACCTATTTTCTGTCCCAGTCCCAGTCTGACTGTGATTATGGCAAGCATACACAAGAAAGTATAGGTTTATTATTTTAAGTTAATTTCTACTTAACTTGATGATATAGTGTAAGTGAATATCGTGGAGCCTATATAGGTAGATGTTTGTCATTAAAAAAACAAAGGTTATAGGGAAGTTATAATTAGGCTCAGATTTCACTCGTACAAAACCACAGAAATTTAGCGGTTACACTTAGTGAGCTAGCTATAACTCGCTCCTCCACAAGGAGGCACATTTGCAGAGTGGGGTAGAAAGGAGGCCTTTGACAACCTAGTAGCATGGCCTTTGACAACCTAGTAGCAATCCTGTGGTGTGGAACTTACTGCAGGTACCAGGAGGCGTTGTTTATCCCCAAGATGCTCTGGAGGCAAGGGAACTTCATCCTCCAACCAGCATCGTGCGGGAGGCTCGTTTTTAGAGTGGTGGAGAAAGACAGCGAGCCTGAGTTGTTGGGCTTTTTTACCTTCTATTTTTAGGGAATGGGGGCTCCATAGCCCCCCCCTTCCTGGGGCCAATGTCAGCCCCAGAGACCCCATCCCTCGGAGCCCGGCCTTGACCCCAGTGACCCTATTCCTCTATACTTGGTGCCATGGTCCCACCCGGGGCACCCAGTTATTTGCGCTGGGGACCGCGAGCGGAGCCTGAAGGCCCCCACGGTCCATACTAGCTCCCCGCATTCTGTGGGAGCAGGCATTGCTTTTAGATACAGGTAGCTGTAGTACATCAGCTCTCTTTGTCCAGAAGCAATTCTGCTCCACTTTCAGCAAAAGAGAGAATTGACAATATTCTTGCTTGCTGAAAGTGGAGCAGTGTTTGCTATGGCTTGGCCGCAGCGGTAGTGCTCCTGCCAAGCCATAGCAAATACCAATGTCCTGGGGGTGGCCACCCCGGGATATTGCTGGTGCTGGCCCTGGGTAAGGGGTGTGGGGGGGTGGCGGTCAACATGGCTGTCTACAGCTCCATGGGGGCCACACCACAGCCCCCTTCTTTCAAGTATTTAGCACCGGGGCGGTGGTTGTCGCAGGGACATGGATGCACAATGGACCACCTTAAATATTATGTTGATATCACATGGAGGTGGTGGTCCCTGGGGCTTTAGGGAGGCTATCGGGCCTCCCCCACATTTTGTTTAAACAAATCTGTGTGCCCGCAGGAAAGTGGTGGTTCACGGGGCAGCAGGGACCTGTGGGGGTCCCCCGCCAATAATTTACATTTACTGCCCAGGGAAGGTAGAGGTCCCCAGGGTTTAGAATAGCATTAGGAGGAGACCTGTGTTCCCCCTCCTATGTTTACACAATGCCCCAGGACCTGGCCCAACCTGAGGGTCATTAATGAAGAAGCGTTGGAGCTCACGCTTCATTTAAAAAAAAAAAATTGTTGGGAGTCACGCAGCCTGCACGACTCCTGCTGAAAAATAATTTAGTATTAATGCCTGGCGGGGTCCTACAGGGACCCCACCAGCATTCATAGGGGGTCAGGGTAGTCCTACCCTGCCCCCTTTCTTTGTTTTTTTGTTTTTTTCTGGGACGTGGCTTCAATCTGAGTCCCAAGATGGCTCCCAACAATTCCTAGTTCTGCGTCCCTATATATCTATATTTGTTTTTTATATATTTCAATAACCTCTGAACGGATTTCCACCAAATCACAAAATGGCTCCTCCTTGGACCAACATCTACCTTCCTGACTAAATTTAGTGTAATTTAATTCAGCAGTGTGTGCTTTAGCTGTGCCTAAAGGTCATATGGGAATTAAAATGGGGAAAATTCACTTTTAAGCACCCCCTGGTTCTCGGCCCCCTCTTGTTGGATTACCCTGAAACTTTTAAAACTGCAGCCGAAGTGCTTGTAATATCAGTTCTGAAACTTTAGTGAAGGTTTGTCTAATGCACCAACGTTATTGACAAATGAAAAAATGCTCTGCAATGGAAATAAGGTCCTAAGTAGAACTACCTACTGGCAACTGCAATTAGGGTGTGTGTGTACATATCATGGACGAGCCGGGACACTTTTTCGGGGGTCTTCAGTCCCCTGTGTAGTGTCATTGATATGAAGACCATCTCCCAGCTCTCCATGCACCCGGAGGCGTGAAGATTGCGTGACTGCTAAGGGGGTGGGACTGCCCTCCAACGAGCGATATTAGCGCTGCCAGCTTCCCGTGTGTCTGGGATATGCCGGAAGACCCTTATGAGGGTCTTAAGCCCTATTTGTGCTGCTATTGCTGGATAGACTCAGTCTCTCAGCTCATCCCGTGCCAGGAGGTACGAACATCACGTGATCTCTAAGGGAGCAGGGCTGCCCACCAACAAGCACACTTAGTGCTTCTAGTTGCTCCGCTGCACTGGACATGCCTGAGGACTTTTTCGGGGATCTTAAGCCCCATGTGTGGTGACATTGCTGGGGAGACTCAATCACCCAGCTTGCCACACTCCTGGAGGCGTGAACATCGCCTGATTGCTAAGGAGATGGGGCTATCCTCCAATGAACGCTGAAATCTGCCGTCTTTCCTTCTGCGTGGAACATGCCAGAAGTCTTTTTTAGAGGTCTTGAGCCCTGTGTTCGGTGCCATTTGTGGGGAGACTCCATCTCTCAGCCTCCACTTGCCCAGAGGCACAAACATCTTGTGACTGCTAAGCGGGCAGGGCTGCCCCCTAACGAGTGCTCATAGCACTGCCAGCTTCCCAGCTGCACAGGATGAGCTGGAGGACATTTTCAGGGGTATTGAGAACTGTGTGTGGTTCCATTGCTGGGGAGAATCCATCTCCCAGCTCTCAACATGCCCAGAGGTACGAATATCGCGTGACTTCTAAGGGTGCGGCTGCCCTCTAATGAGCACTCTAAGCTCTGCCGGCTTCTCTGCTGCATGGGATGTGTGCGCGACTTGCCCGGGCAAAGCCCAGGCCAAGAGTAGGCCCCTCCGGTGTCCCCCATCCTCTCTAAGAGGCTAGGCTTGCCCTCCCCGCTATGGCTTCCCAACTGCCCATCAGACTGCGGTGAATGTGCTTCGTTTTGGTGTCTGGGTTCTGCTTTTGTTATGAAAGGGTCATTATAGTACAATCATAGTAAAACGCAAACTACAAGGGGACAGAGTTGTTACTTTAAAAACCTGGTGGAACCATCCTTGACTCATTTTTTTGTGCTAACCGTGGGGGAGGGGGTCAATGATAAAGAAATTGTCCTAGTGGAATGGCGCTTGTCGCTGGAGATGCATGAGTGTCCACAAGAAAGTTGGGGTTTCAAAGGAGCACTGGAGAAGAGGCTTCCTTGGCATTATGTAGTCCCTAGTCCATTGCCCATGAGGCCACAGGCCACGCCCACTTTCGGAAGGCCACGCCCCCTCATCCTGGCGCCTACTTAAGCCGCACTGACTGCTAGCGTGTGGTAGATGCACTTTGCTCCTGAGGCGGAAGCCGGGAGACAACGCTCGTGATTTCTTATTTTTAAAATTAAACCACAAATTGTATTTTAACTATTCTTCTGTGCAAATTCACCTCTGCTAATCTGCACTTGAGCACTTGACCCTAGATCATTGTGTTTGCTCCCCCCACGCAGCGGATCCTAGCGCTGCCGCGGGATTGAAACACTCTCGCCACCATTGCCCACGAGGCCACAGGCCACGCCCACTTTCGGAAGGCCACGCCCCCGGATCCTGGCGCCTACTTAAGCCGCGCTGACTGCTAGCGTGTGGCAGATGCACTTTGCTCCTGAGGCGGAAGCCGGGAGACAACGCTCGTGATTTCTTATTTTTTAAATTAAACTACGAATTGTATTTTAACTATTCTTCTGTGCGCACTCACCTCTGCTAATCTGCACTTGAGCACTTGACCCTAGATCATTGTGTTTGCTCCCCCCGCGCAGCGGATCCTAGCGCTGCCGCGGGATTGAAACACTCTCGCCGCCATTGCCTACGAGGCCACAGGCCACGCCCAGTTACGGAAGGCCACGCCCTCCTCACTCTCTAAAAATGTGTAATCCTCGTGCGTGCAGCGGATGAGCGCAGCGGGCGCGCCGTCAGCGCACCGAAGGCGCGCCTAAGGTAAGCCCGTCTGCGCCCGTCCGCGACCGACCGAGACCAGGGCCCATGTACCTTGCCCCTGCTCTTACATATACCTCAGCCCAGTTACATTCATATGACAAATCTCAGCCCATCGCCCCTTCTTTGCTTCAGCACACTATTTCTGTGGGCATCTCTGTCCCTTCACCCCTCATGTCCAGTCCCATGCCGCTCACCCCCCGGCCAAATGCCTCTCCCCTTCCTGCCCCCTCTCTCCCCCTGCCTTCCACTACGGCTTCTGCTTACCTGATAAACACCAGATCGGCCGGCAAGCACCAGCTCAAACTTTTTAATCTACTGGACACCGAGGCCCCCAACTTTCTGTTTCTCACAGAAACTTGGTTCTCGGACGACTCCCTTCCCGACTTACTGTCTTCTCTACCTGATTCCTATTACACTCTTCGGGCGGACCGCCCAGCTGGTAAAACCGGTGGGGGGGTGGCAATGATAACTCGCTCTACTTTTCAATTTCTGCCTCTCCCTCACTCCCCTATACCTGGTGTAGACTTTTTAGTGGCCCGCTCAGTTAATCTTCCGGTCCCCCTCACAATCGTCCTTATGTACCGACCCCCACAGAATATGCCTTTCTTTGTACCTGCTTTACAAGAAATCTTGGCCGCGTTCATGGTCAATAACTCATCAGTGCTCCTGTTAGGAGACTTCAACTACTGGCCAGACGATCCCAGGGAAGACCAGTTTTCCAAGGACTTCTCGGCCACCCTTCAGTGCCTCAACTTCTCCCCTCACGTCCACTCCCCCACTCATGTCCAGGGCCACATACTAGACCACATCTGGTCGGCTAGATGCACCATACCCCCCACCACTGTTCTCCCTTGCATATGGTCTGACCACTTCTTAATTTCCTTCTCCATTGAGTTTGAACCCCCAGAGAAACCCCTTTTATATAAGAACATCTCGGCCCGCAATTGGAATCGGGTTGATCTCAACTCTCTCGGAGCCTCTCTCGCTTCTTCCCCTCCCGATCTTGCGAATATTTGCCTTAACTCTCAAGTGGACGCCTTGAATCATTGGTTGTCTTCTTGTTGCGACTTGGCTGCCCCCCTTAAGAAAGTTAAGGCTTGCCTCCCCCACGATGCCCAAAAGTGGTTCACGGATGAACTTAAAATCCTCAAACTGGACCTTCGGCGTTCTGAACGCCACTGGAGGCACAACTATTGCCCCCTTCTACGTGCAAAATACAAGTGTCTGCTAGCCAACTACAAAAAGGCCATCCTCTCTGCCAAAACAACTTACTTCTCGGAGATAATTACCTCTTCAGCCAACAAGCCCAAGTGTCGCGTTCTAATCTAGGACCCCGATCAACACTGTGACCTTATGCCCCTATACGGCTATAATCCATTTATTGCCCTATAATGGCATAACCGATCAAGAGTGATATTTCAGAAACTCATCTCTGGCCTAACACGATCAGAGCCACATTTCAGAATCTCTTCCTCTGCAGCTTCCTCTGCAGCTCATTAGAGCAAATGACACAGCAGAAGCCACTATCTAAGATTCCTAGATTACACTCCGAGTTCTTCAACAAGATAAAACTCAGCAACTTGGGAAAACCCTGCTTGCTATGTTTTTATTAGTAATAGAACTCTAATGAGCACTAAGAGACGATCACTTCCTAGTGACATCTTTATTGATGTCTTATGCCCAAAAACTTACGTCAAACCAGGCACCTTTCAGGTATAAATATTACCAACGTTGCCTTAAGCAAACGCTGATGTTACTACTGCCGCTACTGCTGTCTCAACGACATCGATGATAGCGATGGTGTGGTGAATATAGGAGCAGAACAGCTGTCCCCTTCAGAGCCCAGCAGATGCAAGCTGCCCCTCCTCCTCCTCGACGCGCTGAGAGAGACGCTGTCTTTTCTCCTGCCGAGAAATCCAGCTCCGGCGTTTCCAGCCTACTCTTGCGAGTGACTGGGATATCGAGTCCTGAAAGGAGATACAAGACCTCCAACATTCTATTCCAGAGGTATGGTGTTGACTAAACCCTTGGAGAGAATTCTTGAAGCAAACCTTGGCAAAACCAACTTAACTAAAACTGCTACTTACTTACTCCCTCCCAAGTATTAGGCTTAGGTCAGGTACACTGGGGTAGGCGTAGTTAGAAGCATCAGTTGAGTATGTTAGCTAAATGTATATATGAATGTATATATGTTTTATTCATTTTAATCCATTGTATGGCTAAGAAACCATATCAATGCTTTTACAGTATTATTTCGCAAACCTCATTTTACTGTACGCACTTTTTATAATAACAAGTTTTGCAATTGTGGCAATTCATTTCTCTTGCACGAGAAGAAAGACTGTTCAATAAATAATACCTTTTATTGAAAACGCCAGTCTCTCTATTCTCTGCATATTGGTGAAAGTAATCTGCACAAAACTGACTGAGTAAAATAACTGTCTATTGTTTCACACGACTCTAGAGATTGACTCTTATTCTAAGGAGCAAAGTTGTCATGTTTATGTGGTTGTTGGAAAACTGAATCCCTTCTTGTCTGTACCATGGAAGCTGATCACTTCCTATTCAGTCAAGAAAGTTTCCAGTGACCTCTGAGCTAGTTGGTAACAAACCCAATTAAGTTTAGCATAGTCAGTGGAGACCTGGAAGATCCGCACTTCTACGTCTATACTACTGTTTATGTTATTCCAATGCGCAGGGCCTATTGGGAAAAAAGGCACTACACTACATGGCACCCAACGTTTGGTAAGGCGATAAAACGAACGCAAGACGTTAGAGTAACTCAGTTGTGCATTTTTCACACAGACCCCTTTCTACCGTAAATACTCCAATAGACGTCTGGAGTGGGTGAAAGGTTAAAATCCGCCCGAACTTAGTAGGAAGAGATTCCTATGTAAAGCTCTGGTTTATTCAACGTTGAAGGATACAGTGTTCCAAAATATTGTGCACCTAATCTTTGTCTCCTTGGAGACCTGCTCTGCAAAACCTTCCTGACAATAAAATGTCAGACGATGATGCCGCAGTAAATGCGACTCAGCAAGGTCCCGATGGTACAGGGACTACTGAACCGGGTGCAATAATCATTTCCGGCACAGTTAAGAGAATCTATAACGTCAAGACTTATAGAAAATGGACTGACCACACAAGGTGGCACAGTCGTCTTCGTGATAGAGGCACACGAATATCGGCAGACAGAGGTATTCTATTCATGGATAAAATTTCCAGCGGCAAACGCCGCAACACACGAGTACCACTATTACAAAATAGGGGATCCACCGGAAGAGTACGCTCCTTTCGAGGAGATTGAAATCCCATTAAAATTACAAGAGCACCTGCTCTGGTTTAAAGGCGCCCTAAAACACAATGATCATATTACCAGGCTCGGTCCACTAGGAAGACCTGGAGCAACGTGGCCGGTTCTAGCCTGCTACACACCACATCCAGACATTGCAAAAATGTCAAAAGAAGAGCTGCTAGTACAGCTAAAAACATTATTTAAAATACATAGGCAATTAGTCCAATATGTAATGCGGACTGCTACAGTCCAAACAGCTGTTAAAGTACCACAGCTGACCCCTCATGGGAACACCAATAAAATTACACCACAGAACATACAATCATGTCTTGGTAAAACACCCATAAAACGGGAACAAATTCCATTCTGGTTAGTGCAGAAAATTACTCAAATAGAGGCAGTATTTCCGAATACTACCCCTATTGAGAAACACAGGATTCTGACTATCTGCCTTCCAATGGGGGTCGCACCACACATGGAGGACTGTGACACTTGGGGTACAGTCTTTGCTTCCATTTACACAAAAACACATGGTGTTCCGTCAATGGCGGTAATACCAGAAGTGCTAAAACAGATTCAGAATGAATACAGTCCAGAACCTGCTTTAACTCTTGGTATGAAATTACTGAAAGACTTCAAGCAGGTCTCGGCTATTTTACTAGCCAATATAAAAGGAGAAGCGGCATCTGTGGCGATTCGCCAGAAGTTGAAGGAAACAGATATAACAGATCAACCAATTGAGCTTGCCAGAACTATAGAAAAATGTTATGAAGAACTAGGTAGAGACAGCTTGGGTGGAAAACCAGTAAAGCCCCAACTGCTCGAAAATCCTGAAAAATTATTTATTAAATATAATTTAAATACGCCTAAAAAGAGCTGGGATGGAAATAAACAATCCACTCCCAAAGAAAAAGTTTTCCAGTCCAGAGGAAGAACACCAGTCTCCCCAGAGGGAGCCCTCTGAGAAAAGATATAACCTTAGAAATAGGGATAATTTGAAGAAGCCTGATAGATATCAAAGTATTGATACACGTCCCTCTCGATCTTTTTCGCAGAAATCGGAAAGAAGAGGACGGTCAGACCCAGGAGAGCACACCAAGTCCAAAGACAAGGAACCTGCTCAAAGTAAAAAACCTCAATTTCCAAGAAAGAAGGTAGCCAGTATTAGAGTAATCGAACATGCCGAGAATACTGAGGACACAGTTGAAAAACGGGGACTGGGCACAGACAATGTTAGACAGTGCAGCAGAAATCACCATAGCTAGCAAGATCCTGATGAGTCATCTGGAGACAGTGGACACGAATGAATACATTCAAGTAGAAACTGCCGACACCAGAGTTAGCGAGCCCCATAAGATATACGAAATAACACTGCATATAGAGGGTGATAAGACTAGGAAAATAAGGGGTCTATTTTGGGATAAACTCTCAAAAGGCTATGACATTCTGTTAGCTGAAAAAGATTGGCCCCCAGAGTTTGTCAGGGAGTGCCCTCGTGGCGAAGAAATGATTATGCCTGCCTTCTCGAATCACATTCTGATTCACAAAAAATATACTTATGCAAGGAAATGGGCAGTAGCCCAGGCACCAGCATTATATAAAAATCACGTAGGATGGGATGAGGACTCTCCTTCTCACAAAATCCAGTTAAAAAGTCAACCGACTACACAAAGGCAGTATCCCATTAAGCAAGAAGCTAAAAAACAAGTCAGGGAGATTTTAGATCAACTTGAATACCAGGGGGGTGATTGAAAAATGCACCTCTCAAATGAACAATCCTTTGTTTCCTGTCTCCAAACCAGACAATTCATATCGTCTAGTTTTGGACTACAGACACCTTAACGCATGTTGCAAAACATTTGCAGTACAAAATTCGCATAGTGCTGCACTAATGAATAACATAGTTAGGAAAAAATATAAAACGACATTAGACATATCTAATGGTTTCTTTTGTCAAAATATTGCACCAGAAAGCAGATATTTGACCCCTTTCTCAGTAATGGGGTCACAGAAAAATTTCTGTAGGCTCCCACAGGGATTCAAGAACAGCCCAGGACTATTCTCAGCCAGAGTAACAGAGTTACTACAAATATATGATGATGAGGCATTATCTTACGTAGATGATATCTATCTCAGAGACGACGACTTGGAGACTCACTTGAGAAGAGTGAACACCATTATACTTGGGTTCGCAGCAGAGGGTTACAAATTCAACTTTAAAAAGTCTCGAATTGCCCATCTGACAGTATTATTTTTAGGATACGAATTATCAAGTGAAGGAAAAAGCCTAGCAGACAACTTCTTAGAGAAGTGCGCTGTACTCCAAGCACCAAAAACGCTGAAGAACTTACAATCGATTCTAGGCTTCCGGAATTTCGGTAGAACTTACATTCTAAATTACGCAGAGAGGGTTAAACCTCTCTACGAACTAATTAAACCTGATTTTAAACCAATCACCTGGACTAAAAAAATAAATAAATTTTGAGATCACTGCAAACAGACATGTTAGCAAAAACCAAATTAGATACACGTGACAACACACGCAATCTTGTAATCCGAGTCATCCCAGGAAGATGCGGATTCACGTATCTGACCTCTAATGAGGGAGAAAAGGTACCAATTTCAATTAAATCTCACTTGTACACACAAGCGGAAAAAACAGTCAGTCCCACAGAAAATACTGTGAAAGCAGTAGAAACTGCATTAGCAAATGGACGAGAACTAGCACATGGCAAAAGGATTAATATCCTCACAGCGGAATCCGCCTTCGAGGCGCTATTCAGCCCAGTAAACCTGCCTACAGTGTCACTGGATCCGAAATGGATACAGTGTGTGGATTCTCTTGGAGCGGAAGATGTGAAATACTATTTCGCCCCGCAATTCGAAAAACTGAATGATTTGACTTATGCAGAAGAATATCCTCTGCCAATCAAACTTCTGCCTCTCCCACAGTACGCCTGTATAATCTATACAGATAGATGCGTACAGCATTTCAACGTAGAGAACAAATCCTACGATGCAGCCTGTGCGATTGTTAAAGGTCGCTGGCTGTGCGGTAAATTCAGACCGAAAATAACAAAAACTGAATCAGTGAGAAACTGTTCGGCTCAGAGAACTGAAATCAGGTCTTTAAAGATGGCGCTTGAAAATGCAGAACGTGAATTCCCGACACTAATCGTGTGCGATTCGCATTTTTGCGTCAATTCTTACAATAATAAGTTGCAGAGCTGGATTAAAAATGATTACAAAGATGACACAGGTGCCACAATCAAGCATAAAATGCTTTGGAAGCAAGTAGCTCTTTTACAGAAAGAACTACAAAAGACTCACGTGATACACACTCTGAGTCATCAACGTAATGGCGTTCACGTTGCAGGGAATTCATTGGCTAATACAGCCACAGCGGAAGCAACTAAACCGGCTTCCATAGCTTCAAAAAAAGTTCAGAAAAACACATATACGGGGAAACCATGCTGGCAGTAAAAACGTCCGTAAAAGGCGACTGTGCAGCACTACCCGTGAACTATCCACTCAATTATGCATACGTAATTGATGCAAACTCCGTTCCTTTTGCTCGAATCCCTGGAGTGGGGGATAGGGTAATTCCAAACATGAACAGGAGAGGTTTCCTATTACAGGAAGCACATATGGGGTTGGGTCTGAGACACCAAACAATCAGGGACTCTCTGAGAGAATTGCAATCAGAGTACTGGTGGCCGGAAATGAGTGAAGGAATTCATTATTTTGCAAAAAATTGTGAAGACTGCAACAGAGATCGCAGTGGAGAACCGGCCAGTGTAGTGTCAGGAACCCTAATAGAAAGCATAAGGCGATCTATCCGTGCAATCAAACAAGAGAAACACGTCCCATTGTATATAATTAAGGCTAAACACACTTAAAAAATGTGGCCCCAGGGCTCGGCTGACGCCAGAACGGTTATAAAAGATCTGCGTTTCTTTATCGGCACATACGCAATTGCCATGTTCCATTCTGACCAGGGTGTTGCTTTTAGCTCTCGAGCTCATAAGGAGGCCATGGCCAGCATGGGCGTTGGCTTGCGGTATTCTTGTCCGTCACACCCCAAAGGTGGGGGGATGAACTCTAACCAACTTAAACTTAATCTGGACAAAACGGAGTTGGTCCTGACTGGCCCTACAATCTTTCCCTGGTCTGCTGCTTTTTGGCCCTCCACCTTTGGCCCCTCGGCCCACACCAGCCGCCTCTGCCTCTGCCAAGACCTTGGGCATTAAAGTCAGTCTGGACCTCTCCAAGCATGCCCAGATTAGTTCAGTTGTATCTTCCTGTTTCCTCTCCCTCCGGATCATCCGGAAAGTGTCCCGCTTTCTTTCCTCTGATGCCCTTAAACTTATTATTTTGGCACTGATTCTGTCCCGTCTTGATTACGGGAACAGCCTCTACGTAGGCATTCCTGCCTACAAACTTCGCTGTCTTCAGGCTATTCAGAACCAGGCCGCCCGTCTTATCCTGCACCTTCCCAAGTCCCTTCACATCACTCCTGTGCTAAAATCTCTCTACTGTCTCCCCATCCGCCAGAGAGCACTGTTCAAGATCGGCTGTCTGGCCTTTATGGCCCGGGCCCGCACTGCGCTGGTTTTCATTAACTCCCTCATTAGCCCCTACACTCCCAACCGCACCCTCTGTTCTTCTAATCAAGTCCTCCTCAGTGTTCCGTGCTTCCGCAGATCCAAGACCGGGGGCACTCGCTTCTCTGTCCTAGCCCCCTGCTTCTGGAACAGTCTCCCACTGCCCATCAGATCCATCCCAGTCTACTTTCAATTCTGCAAGGCCCTTAAGACCTTCCTGTTCTCTCAAGCGTACTCCTGCTGTTCTCCTCAGTAGAATTTCACTCCACTCACTCTTCTACTTCAGCACCAGGAAGCCGCTCGGTCTCAGTGCGCTCTATCAAGTACTTTCAACTTCAACTTCAAGTGATTGTCTAGCAACCACAGTTACCCTTTCTTACATCCAGCATGTCTGTCAACCGATCCCCAGAAGTTAGCGAAGATGGCCCCTCAGCCAATAGGAAATAAAACCTTACCAAGCAGGTACAACTAAGGCCTTCAGAGCGCCCAGAGCCCTCAGGGTTGCTTTAATGGAAAGCACTACTACTTCACCTCTGATAATTTCAGTCACATCTACTGACACGTTAGTTTAGAAGTTGGTTATAACCTTCACTGGGATTATGTTATTTTGTAAATTCTTGCTTATAGTGACCAAGAGTTTGTTTCTGCTTGTAGACGGATTATGTAATTTAGTAGCAGCTGTTTCTCAGTTATCAAAATCCCATGCCAATCTGTTGGACCTAATGAACTCAGCCCAGGCTGCTATACCATCACAGGTTTTGAGTTCTGTCTCCACTGTGGCACAAGACCCACTGCAGGGCCTTCCATCGCCCTTGCTCCCCTCCTCAACATTAATGCAGAGGGAAAAAAGGAGAATTGATGGCAGTGGTTCACAACAATAGCCAGCACCTCTGTACTGTTTGCATCAAAATTATAAAGCGGCCAAGTCCTCCAGCGTGCTCAATGTCTAACACTGTGCCATCCACAATGCTAATCTTCATATAGAGGAAACCTCTATATATATGAAACAATATATTTATTGACAGAGCACAGCGCAATTAAGTTAACAATTGACTCTACAAAGTCAGGGTTCAGTTTAATGACAATGACAGAAAACAATAGTGAAAATTACGGAACATATGTTGTAATCACAGATCTTCACCACTGTTGACACGTTTTTGCAACAATGAGACAGCCGAAACGTTTTTTGTCGTGAGACGACTTTTTCAAGGCTGTTAATAAGTTGATATAACGTAATTTTAGATATTTTAAACTAGGGGAAAGTTTGCTGAAAAACCCCAAAAAACTTCAGTATAACCCATAAAGAAGTCAAATATAGTAAAAAGAGATCTAAGAGACCTCTCTCCCGACATTACATTTAGAATTTGAGACATTTGTAATGACAATCAAGTCTCATTAACATTTCCCATATCAAAATCGATATTGGAAAGAAGTAAGAAAAATGAACACCGAACCGTGTTTTAGGAACAGTTGTGAAAAGTGCTGGGGAAAATAAAGTCATAATCACCACGATGAAAACTCCTAAAGTGTGCAAGAAAAGATTATAATATCCATTAAAACAGGTAGATAGGAAAATAAGTACCTAACAAAATACGTAGTAATGTCTGAAATTGGGTGAACCCTTTTTTTTTCTCTCCAAGTAATACAGGCTATGGATGAGATTGTCCAAAATCCTGTGTTCAAGTTGTAAAGTAGACTGGACACTGAGAAATACATACACAGTTAGACACATGGTATCTCCACAGGTCTTTTCCATAAAGAAACTTTATTCTAAAGGTTGGCCAAAGTCAAAATAACAGTTAAAAGAATACA
The DNA here is from genome assembly GCF_964263255.1 of Lissotriton vulgaris. Classification (NCBI taxonomy): domain Eukaryota; kingdom Metazoa; phylum Chordata; class Amphibia; order Caudata; family Salamandridae; genus Lissotriton; species Lissotriton vulgaris. The sequence continues at coordinate 226,503 of NW_028240941.1, read as the reverse complement.
TAAGACTATCCCTCTCAGGAGTTGAAACTAGCGTAACTAACCTTCTAATCATGCTCTAAAGCAATGCTGTATTTTATCTATATATTGAGACCTTTTCCTGTAACAATATTAAATGTGATGCAACCATAGTAGAGATGTTCTTTATATTAGATACACTCGTGAATGCCCATCTTACAACCTTTATGATAGACGGGTCTGGATTAAGCTGTATAGCATCTGTTATCGTTCTTATGCTATTACTACTCGTCATACAGCAGAAAAAATCTTAAGTACATCGCTTCAAAGCAATTATATTTTATAGTAACTTACTCCGCTAAATCAAGGTGGTAGGCCCACGAAGCAGTAATGAAAGTGAAGGACAGGATAATGTCTTGAGGAACATGATAATGTCTTGAGGTTTCGTATTTGAAAGCGGCAACTAAAAAGATAAAAAATATGTTTGTAATTGAAACGTGCCAGATGGTCAAAAACGTGTGTATCTATCTCAAAGTTAACCCCTTCCATGCTCATGACGAGCTGAGCTCGTCATGAGGCACACTGGAGCTGTGCTCATGACAAGGTGAGCTCGTCATGAAATGCTGCTTTTCAAGGTTTTTCAGCACAGGACGGGAAAAGCCATAGCAGCCAAGGTGTTAAGCAAGTGTATACAAAAGAAACACCAGGCTTAAACTCACCCAACTTGGATAGCTCCAGCTCACTATGTCGACAGGTAACACTCGCCCTACCGAAGAAGTCGCCATTAAAAATGTTGGAGCCGATACAACAGGTGGGAAAGAACAAGAACGGGAGCATGAGCAGACCCAGGCTGACGGAGAATCCGGCGACTTTTATTCGATGTCGAGACCTCATTGCCCTCATCCTGTGAAGACCTGGTAGCACAATATGCATCACAAATGAGTATGGAGGGAGGGAGCCTTGCAAGCAGTCTATGCCAGGAGGATTCTATGGATCTTGCAGAGGATAGCCTTTCTACTGTTCAGAACTAAAATATTGAAAACCCAGATAATACAAGCAATGAAGTAGAGACAGATGAGACTGCTGGGTTAGGGAAATCTGAAATCTCACTAGCTTTGATTTACGAGTCCATAATCTCTTTGCGGGATGAGACTAGAGAAGAAAGCCAGAGAGTCCAGAGCATGTGTCGGAAACTACAGAACTCAGTTCGTAGGATTGCAAAATCACAAATAGACACCACTAATAGGTTTAATGAAGCTGAGAACCGCATCTCTAACTTGGAGGATGCTGTGGAGCAACAGAAAGGAGCTACAGAAGCACCACAAGGACTTAAGGACGACACCCTCTGGAAACTCTCTGACTTTGAGAACAGAACTCGACGTAACAATTTGAGAGTCCTACAAGTTCCTGAAGGAAAGGAGGGCCAAGATCCCCGCAAATTTGTAGTCAATTTGTTCAAAGAAGCCTTTCCGGAACTTACAAAATGGGACTGGGATAGGGGGATTGAGCGAGCACATCGCTTCCCATTTAATTTGAAACTAACTGGTCAAGGAGAGAGAAATTTAGGCAGGCCCAGGGCCTTACTAATTGCATTTAATAGTTTTCTTGCTCATGAAGAGGTACACAGGCTTGCGAGACCCGATAAAAAATGCCCTGGCCCAGGATTTGAATTTTTTGTAACTCCTGACTTTTCCAAATATACTGTTGATAATCGATGGCAACTGCGACAGTTAGTAACCCCATTACGTGCCAAGGGTGCCCAAGTGTTCCTCCTAAATCCCGCAAAATTGAAGATTGTTTACAAGGAGCACACACAATTTTTCACTAATGTGGGGCAGGCAAAGGAATACTTGAGCAAGATAACTAGTCAAACAGGAGAAATGTCAAATAATGAGTAGGAAAAAATAAGATAAGGTGGCTCTGTTAAATTAAGAGAGATTTAAAAGATATTATTTTTTCTCTCTCTGTTTTTTTTTTGTGATTGTGTTTTGTGTTTCTCACAAAGTGTATAGTCAACCCACCATTAATATATGATGTTGTCATTGATTCTTTAAATAAGAGGAAAGGATTCTTTCTTTATTTTTTGTGGTAAAAGGATATGCATACTAGCGGTATGGCAGGGAGGCAGCGGGGGATTGTCAGCCACATCTATAGGACCATAAGTCCGATTGCCTTGGTAATGGGTGGGGTGAGGGGCGGTCAAGGGGGTAGGTGGGTAGTGGGAGGGAAGGGTAGGTGGAGGGTATTGGTGGAGGGGATAAAAGCGTGTAAAAAATCCACACTTGCATTTCAAGGTCATGAATATGGAAGATTAAGAGTATCTAAACAGAATATGTTTATTAAGAAAGTACCAAATTATTATAGGGTTTTGTTGAGGTTTATTAGATGCAAAATTGTGGGATGTTTAAATATGAGGTATGTCTACAATTAAAGATTTACGTTTTTGTTCGCTAAATGTATCAGGTCTAAATAATTTCAACAAACGAAGGAGAGTAGCTGCTGAATTACGCCATATCGCTCCAGATATGGTCTGCTTACAAGAGACTCACCTCCCTTGGAATAAGCATCAGGTATTGAGAGAATTGGGGTTTAATATTTTAATATCTTCTCAACAATCAGGTATGACACGGGGGTAGCCATTTTAGCAAAAAGGGATCTGGTCACGATACGACGTTCAGCAGCAGACACACAGGGCAGGTGGGCGATGGTTGAATGTGTGAAAAATTATGGGAACTTCACAATATGTCATGTTTATGGATCCAATTTAGATGAGCCTGAGGTCTTAGAACAAGTACACCAAAATTTGGTGACCTGGGCCACCCCCGTGATTTTTTGCGGAGACATGAATTTTTACTTAATAAAGGGAGAATTTGATAGGGGCGTAAAGGTTTATAAAGGATGGAAACCAAAGGTCTGCAGGGCCCTTCTTAATTTATTAAAGGACTATGGTTTGGTGGATGTATGGAGCACTTTGTCTCCGATGGATCCAGGCTACACCTTTTATTCTTATCCGCATCAAAAAAAGTTATGTTAGATTATTTTTTTGTAGAAGTGCCACATTTAGCTAAAGTAAAAATGTAGATCTACCCTAATATTTCATCCGATCATTCACCCATTGTGCTATCAATTTCAGGATGGGGTGATCCTCCTACAATTAGGAAATTTACTTTTGATCGCAAATTGTGTTATAATGATGAGTTTGTGAAATATATGAAAGAGTGGATCAGAGAATTTTTAAAAAACAATGTAAACTCGGCCCCAATCAAGATTGTCTGGGACACATTTAAAGCCTGCTTTAGTGGGGAGGTCTTAAGTTTCGGTCTAACCCGCCAGAGAATATTAAAAATGGAGATGGAAAGGCTATATCAGGGACTACAAGAGGCAGAAGAGAATTTAACAAATGGGATAGCAATGAAGGGAGATGTGAAAGTATTAGAGCTAGAGGTTGCAAAGAAAAGGGCACAAATATTGGATGTATGGGATAGTGAGAATGCTAGAAAATATCTAGCTCAAAGCAAGATTTGTCATGAATATGGTGAAGCCATAGGACAACCTTTAGCCCTGAGATTACGAATGAAGGATGCTAGTCGCCATATACCCTGTTTGAAAGATAAAACTGGTAATGTAAAAACTGGACCCCAAGATATATTGGCTATTTTCCAAGATTTCTATTCAACATTTATAAAACAGAACAAACTGATATACAAGAATTGGCTTTCAGTATTTTAGGCAATGTACAGAAATATAATTTCCTTGAACAGAACTAAATGAACAAGGCTCGAAGGTCAAAAAACAATAACAAGATTCACTAATGTAAAAAGAATTCTTAGCAATTTATTGAAAATACAAATGTTAAAAAAGTGGACAATGAAGGAACCACTATGACAATGTTTAAAAAACAAAACAATGAAACTGTTTGACATTCAATATTGACCAGCAAGATTGAAACATAGAGACAGAAAACAGTGAGACATAAAACTTGTACAGTACTAAATGTATATTCCGACTCTGTTTCTGACACCTATGTTATGCACACCACAGAATCAACAAGGGTATCTGAGTCATGAATTATACTAGGATGGTGCGTTGACGCGTTTCAGTGGTTTTCCACGATTTTATCCACCTTTATCAAGACAACATTTGATATCTGTCGTGGTGCATGGGTCAATATAATCTCCCTAAAGAGTGGAGACACAATAGATTACTTCAAATGCATCATATTTTAACTGTTTTCAACAAGAACACATTTAATGTTTTAGTCTCCTATAGTTGAAAGGTAGTCGTACCCGAACAGATGACTAGGATAAGGACCTTCCTTATACATATCATTTTCATCATACATTTATGTATTCAAAAGGATGACAATCAGAAAGCAGGGATTGCTTTTACACTTCAGTACAAGATTCCTCAGACATGTCTATTTGTCATACATTTATGTGTTCAACAGGGTGGCCATCAGAAAACAGGCATTGATTGTAGACTTAAACACATGGTTTCTATGTCACCTTTACACATATTTTTCCCTGTTCTATAGCATACCTATATTTGTTTGTTTACAGGGGCTGGTTGAGTCTTACGTTTCACATGATGTCTACGGGAACACTCAGATCTGGTGTAGCAGTTATATTATGTACCCGATTTCTCTTGTTCTAATTCGGGAGTTACAGAAGGGGAGGGAGTTTTTGTGAGATAGACTGTACCCTGATATATCAGATTACGGATCCGAGCGTAATATTACTCCCTTCTTCCTGTCTATTTCTATTCACGTTTGAGCATCATGATGGTGAACTAGGGAAAACCACTAATTCCAATGGTTCTAGGTACCTCTTAGATTGACATCACATTCAGTATTTTAGGCACATTAACTTATCTAGATCCAAGTGCTGCAGTTTTATTGAAGTCACCTATATCAGAAGAAGAGATAGCCAGGGCAATTAAAATAGTGCCAATGGGTAAAGCATCAGGTCCTGATCAATTACCGGGAGAAATATATAAACTTTTTTATATGGAATTGAAGGAGATATTACTTTAAATATTTAGGGCTGCACAAAATGGAGAGACACCTTCATCATGGAATGAGGCCATTATAGTTGTATTTAGTAAGAAAGGGAAAGAGGCTGATATACCGGGCTCTTATCGTCCAATATCACTGGTAAATTGTGATGGAAAGATTTATTCTAAAATACTAGCAAATCAAATGACAAAAGTAATAACATCATTAGTGTCAGAGGAAAAACATGGTTTTATTCCAGGGAGAGGAACAGTGGCACACACCAACAAAGTCATTACGCTACTAAATATAGCAGAGGTAAAAAAACGTAGCTTAGGGTTAATATTACTCGACGCTGAAAAAGCATTCGATCGGGTGGAATGGAATTATTTATGGAAAGTAATGGAGGCGATGGGATTCCCTAGAAAGTTTATGATAGCAATACGTAGTCCATATGCGTCACCAACGGCTAGGATAACATCTACGTTTGCGATTTCGGATTCAGTACAGATAACCAGGGGGACAAGGCATGGTTGTCCCTGTTCTCCTCTCCTCTTTGCCTTATATATAAATCCTTTTATTGATTTGCTTACTAACAGCGAGGCTATTAAGCCTTTTTTTGTACGCAATATTCCCCACATAGTTTATACCTTTGCAGACGATATAGCAGTGACTACAGAAGACCCGGCCCTAGCATTGGTAGAAATCGAGCGACTAGCTACGACATTTGGGCAATTATCAGGTTATAAGTTAAATATTAAAAAAACACAGCTGGTGTGTTCACAATCTGTTCAAGTTAACGACCCCAGGGTAGTAGTAGAAGCAACACACTTGGGGGTTAAGATAAGAGCAGCTATGTTAGAAGTGGTAGCAGCTAATTGGGTTTCACTATATAGAAACATAGTGGAATCTTTAGAAAACTGGGGGAGGCTACATTTTACTTTAATAGGCAGAACTAACATAATAAAAATGATCATATTACCAAGGGTCTTATATCTATTCAGGTCCTTACCATTAGAAATATCACAGGCTCAAATTCAACAACTACAGGCATTATGTGCCAGATTTATTTAGATTCCAGGTAAACCACGGAGAGCAATGCGGTTCATGACGCTACCAAAAGACAGAGAGGGACTATCGGTCCCTGATTTTTTGCTATATTATTATGTTTGTTTTCTACAAAAGATGTATTGTGTATTGTTAGGAGGTGAAGATGGAAGTAATTTAACTACATCGAGCTTTAATAATTCTATACACCATTTAACTTTGGGAATGGCTGCAAACCGGAGCTTGTTTAGGGAAATAGAATGGAGCTATTACAAAAGAACTAAGTTGAAGACGATAGAAGCAATTAGTAAAACTTGGCAAAAAGTACGTAAGTTAATTAACCTAGGATCTATAACATACTATACCCCATTAAACGCAACCAAATTACTGCCAGTTATATTCAGAGATAGTGTCACGAGGTCTTGGCAAAGTAAAGGGATCAACATACTATGAGATCTGTATGACCAATCTGGTACTCTTAAACAGTTCGCTTCATTATCACATGCTTATGGTATACCACAAACACAGTTTTTTAAATATATACAAATTAGGGATTTTTTTCTCCCCAAAAAATTTAAATTAATATCTAATCCTTTGATAGAGGCGGTAATGTTTTATAGTAGAATAGGAGGATTGTATAAAATCTTAAATTCAAGAAAAGATGATGATTTGGGGAAACATATGGTCTACTGGATTGAAACTTTGGGTGAGAATGAAATAGATATTTCTATTGAAGATGCTATTGGTAGAGCTAGAGAAACTTTAATGTCGGAAAATTTACAAGTGCAATTTTTTAAAACTGTGTTTAGGTTGTACTATACGCCAGCGCGAATGAAAAAGTGGGGTAATAGATATGATGGGAAGTGTTTTCGATGTGCTACACCAGATGCGGATATAGACCATATTTTTTATTCTTGTCTTAAACTGCTCCCTTTCTTACAAGCTATGGAAAGATTCCTATCCCAAATAACAGAAAAACTGGTTAAGATAACCCCAGCGTTGATGATGTTAGGGATGGGTCATGAGGTCTCGAAGGAAGGTAGTTTGTACAAATTTAGATACTTCTTATTTGTAGCAATGACTATAGCCCGTTTAAGTATAGCAGGGGAATGGTTATATCAAAAGCCTCCGAGATTTGAGGTGTGGAGGGCTAAGCTACTTAGAATATCAAACTTGGAATTTAGCCTATACTCGCTAAAAAGGTGTAAGGAAACGTAAAATGGGACTAATGATTTGGGAACAATTTTTGGCCTATATGAACAATTGAAAAGTATATTGCGACTAAATATGGTGCAAGAGTGCTTATTTATTTCTATTTTGTAATATACTTTATGAAGGAGTTTAAAAAGAATATCCCGCTTGAAAAAAATTGCATTGTTTAGAAAATCATGTAATCATTGTAATGTGATAAATTGTATACTCTTGATGTCATGATGTTAATCTTGTTATGTAAGTGTGGAAAGAAAATAAATAAATATAAATAAAAAAATAAAAAATGTTGGAGCCGACGTCCCATTCTGACGTCATGTGCGAGGATTGTACGTATACGTACATATGGGGAAATGTTCCCGAACAGCCATTATTGTAGTTTATAGAATATTTTGAATTAACTTTATGCAATCACGGTGTACCAGGCCCCACTGCATGGTGTGCAAATTGTAACATCACACAGTGATCATATCTATTGACTTTTACAGAAGTCTCTTATCTGACCGCACCAATTAGTATGTACGGATATTACAAAAGGTATCAGTGCAAGGCCAGTTACATATGAAATAACGTAATGTAAAAGGTATTTTCCACAGTAATTTTCATTATGGAGAGGCACACATCATAAAAGAAGCCTCTACATGATATTAATTTCAAATTTTCATATATAATCCAAAATGTATATGTATATCATAGGAAACTAGTCTGAAACCATTTATTTTGTATTGTTTATTTCTTTATTCTAATGTTCTGGAGGGAATAAATATGAAGAAAGGAAGCGGACTGTGAACAGAAAAGAAAGGAGAAACAAGAAGAGAATAACAGTAATCCATCAACTAATGCAGAGGAATCATGTATGAGAAATATAGTTAGATAGAAGATAAGATTTTAGGTATAAGTGTGAAGAGGTAGCCCAGTATATATGTAAACGGTCACAGACCATGGAATGTTTCTCCATCTATCAAACCTAGGCATGGGGTGCACGATCCGTATAAGAGTAGCACACAATTTTCATTTCTTAAATACTTGGTTTCACATAGTCTATATACATGTTGAACATTTAAATACAAGACAAGTGGCATGTACAATTGAACAAATTCTATAACTCCGTTCAAATTGCACTATTGATCATTGATTGTATATTGTTAACTATAAGATGATACATGTTACTCAATAATATCTTGGGATGTATAACAGATGTCAGTCCAACTTATTGATTTCTGCCGTAGCCCCCACACTACATACATTGTATACATTTTAAAAAATTGTATTAGATTTAGAAACACCTAAATGATTTCACAGTTCTTAACATAAAAATAATACATGTCATTCTGATCAAACGAATGCTGCAGTATGTATATATCTATCCAGTTCCAGATGTTAACTTATTCTTTTAGAAATACAAATATTTGGAGAAGTGTGGCTCAATGGTTAGAGCGGCAGACCCTGATGCAGAGGTCTGGCCCGGGACCAGGGTTCAATTCCCGCCTCGGCGGGTCTTGGGCTCAATTTCCTCGGACCTGATAATTCTTACCTCTGTGCCTATTCTAATCATGGGTCCCACTCTGCAACTCTGGGCAATAGCTTGCTTAATCTCCACAACGGCCCCAACAGCGCTAGGATGCCTGGCTGCACCTTGGGGGTGCCCAGGAGTGGGCGCCTCACAGGGAAAAGCAGGAAGGGTTCCACACCTGTATGCGTACAAGCGCCAGAGAGACCCCATGTGGGGTGATTCGGGTGCTATACAAGTACTACAACGTTTACATTTACATTTACATTTATCGATGTCCAACCCATGTTCCACGGATCTTAATTTACAAATCCAGGAAGCCTCCAATTTGCGTAAGGAATGAACTTTGTCACCGCCTCTTGGATTATCTGCAAGTGATTCCAACCCATGAAATCTTGAGTGGGCTAGTTCAGTCGGGCCATGTTTCTCATTAAAATGTACAGCTAGTGGGTAGCTAGCATTTCCATTTCTGATTGCTCGTGTATTCTTTCCTTTACAGGACTGAGTGTACTGCCTACATAGATGTTTGTGCAAATACACATGATACAGTGCACCATAAACTTTGTATTACAATTCATAAAAGACTTGATCTTGTATTCAGTAAATGCATTATATTTGAAGTTTTTAATTCTATCCAAAGTATGAGGGCAAATGGAGCAGTGACCACATTTGTGGAATCCATCCGGTGGTCTACCAAGCCAGGTTGTGTCCCTATTCTGCTTTTTAGGATTATAAAAAGTGGGACTAAGAATATTCCTCAAAGTTTGGCCACGCTTATAGACAATGGTGGGTTTGACACCTATCACCTTGTTTATATCTGGATCGACCCGCAATACATGCCAATGTTTGTTAAGTATTCTAAAAAGTCTGTTGCTGTATGAACTGTATGGAGTTACCAACGCTACTTTTTCTTTGAAAGTACTATTTCTCCTTTTCTTGGTTTAATGTGTTAACAACTGTCTACGATCTAGTCTAGATGCCTTTATTTCAGCTTTTTTTGAGGGTCATAGTATCATATCCCCTAGCTTCAAATCTAGTGATAGTGCTTCTCATTTCTTGCTTGAAGATCTCATCTTCACTGGAGTTACATCTCACTCTAGTGAGTTCCCAAAAGGAATTGAGTTAACTTGTGATCAGTGGATGAGCAGTACCTGCATGCAATAGAGCATTGCATGCAGTACATTTTCTATGTAGGGCAGAGATAATACAGTTCTCTTTGATGTACAGTCTCAGATCCAAAAAGACAGTCTCCCTCTTGTTATGGAGATGCGTGAAATGGATGTTATATTCGTTAGAATTTAGAAACGAGCAAAATACCTGAAGCTGCATAGTGTCCCCTGTCCAAATCAGCAACACGTCGTCTATGTAACGACCCCATTATATGACATGATTGATCAGATAATCAGGACACTTGGACCAAATATAACATTTCTCCATCCATCCTATGAATAAATTTGTGAAGGAGGGAGAACATTTTGACCCCATGGCCACTCCTTTGTGTTGTTTGAACCATGACCCATTGTGAAGGAAAACATTGTTCTCTAGAACCAAGGTGATCATTTCCAATTACATTGTGGTGTGTTCCCAAAGAGAGGCATCCTTTTTGGACAGATAATATTTTGCAGCATCTAACCCCTCACGGGTTGGGATGGACGTATATAAAGAACTAATGTCTAACGTAATAAAGCTACAGTCTTCAGTCCATGTAAAATCATGCAACTGATTTTATAGATCCTTCGTATCCAGTATGAATGAAGGTAGATTCTTGACATAAGGTTGAAGAAATTGATCAATAGACTCTGAGATGTGTTCAGTAGATGAGCCAACCCCCGAAAATATTAGTCTGCCAGGAGGAAAGCCTCCTGGTTTATGAATTTTCAGAAGAGCTTATATGCAAGGTGCTACTGGATTTGGAACAAAAAGATATTTAAATTCTTGCTCATTAATAAGACTATGTTCCCTCTATCTTTTCAAATTTATCTCTAGAGTGGTAGTGATAGATCTCAAAGGATTGGAAGGGAGAGCAGCATAAGAGCTGGTATCAGCCAATTGTCTGTCAATTTCTCTAAGGTAATCACCAGTGTCCATAAGAACCAAGTTTCCACCTTTATCTGCCTCCTTAAAGATCAAGTTTGGAAGTTGACTTAGTTCACGTAGGGCATGTCTTTCACCACTGGTCAAATTGTCTTTTATCCTGGGAGTCTTGGTTGTATGTGTATCCTCCCAAGTATATAAATCTGTGGTAACCAAGCGTTGGAAAGTTTCCATCACATTGTCACTACCTAGAGATGGAAGAAAAATTGATTTTGGCTTAAAGCCACTATCAGTACTCAATTCTGGTATGATTTCAAGATCCGTTAAGATCTGTGGTATTGATGCTGTGTCTTGTTCCTCTTCATTAATGGCAAGAAGTGTCTGTATATTGTAAATATAGTGTATGGTTCTATCACTCAGTGTCCTTATATCAGTGAAAACCTTGGGATTCACAGCAAATAATTTTTTTAATTTTAGATTACGCACAAATTAAAAAAACATCCACATGCATTTGATCAAAATTAGGTTTAGAAGCTGGACAGAAGTTGAAGCCTTTGGATAGAAACTCTATTTCATCTTCACACAATACATGTTGGGATAAATTCACAATAGATATTTCCTTAGTTTTTTTAATGATGCACTCAATATTTATATTAGATTCAGCATCCTGATCTTCTAACACTTCTATTTGTTTATTGTTTTCGATCTGGTGTTGTAACATTCCTTTCCTTTTCCTGTTTGATCTGTTGTAGCCCCTCCTGGTCTTACGGAAGTGTTTTGGCGTTTGTTGTAATCTTCCTTGTTCCCCTTCCGGAATCTCTCTACCTTCCGTAAAAAAGAATTGGATGCAGTGTCCTCCCTAGCTTTCCCAGTAGTCAGATTAGTACTAGGTTCTTCATTATTGTCACTCCTAATGCTCGAAATGTCTTATTCGTTATTGGATACTTCACTAGCCTGATCGCTCAAAGCAAGATTGTCTTTCTGGGAATTAAGCTGGATGTTATCAAATTTGCGTGCGAATGTAAACACACGTCCTGTCTTGTAATCTGTATCATCTCTTCTCATTTTACGAGACTTTTTATCTTTTAAATAGATTTGATGTTTGGCCAAGCACCTCATCTAGAATTTTATAATTTTTTTCACACACTTCCTTCAAGTTCATCTGACTAATCTCATTTTCTACTGTTTGAATCTCTACCAAAAGTTGTTCCCTTATTCTTTCAGCTTGTTTAATTAGAATGAACATCATCCCATACGAGGACAGTAAATCTTCCCATTCTAATACACAAATCCTCGCCCAGGTCATCAAATGAGGGAAAGATGATGACTCTTAAGCGTCACGGAGCCTGTTTCATATCAATGTATTTTCTAAGTACAATGGCATCCCACCATTTTGATGCCTCCTGTTTACGTAGCCTTTCCAGCTTTTGAAATTTGAATTTAAAACCTTCCCCCTTATCTGCAATAGAAGTAGTATTTGAACTCTTTTTGTTGTTAAATAACTCGCCAAAGAGTTTATCCCTGTGATCTTTGAAATTAGACATGTTCCAATACTCGTTATGTACTATAGTCACACAATTAACAGAGTGCACAGATTTTCCACAATACATTGAAAAAAAAGGAGAATTGATGTCAGTGGTTCACAACAATAGCCAGCACCTCTGTACTGTTTGCATCAAAATTATAAAGCGGCCAAGCCCTCCAGCGTGCTCAATGCCTAACACTGTGCCAGCCACAAGGCTAATCTTCATATAGAGGAAACCTCTATATATATGAAACAATATATTGATTGACAGAGCACAGCACAATAGAGTTAACAACTGACTGTACAAAGTCAGGGTTCAGGTAATGACAATGACAGAAAACAATAGTTTGCCCTATGCAGCCCGGGAAGGCACCGTTCCCCAATAAAGGCCCAGGTGATCTGTTTTGCTCTGAACCCACCATATGGGGCATTATATAAACGCACTGTCAAATGGAATATCGGCAGGAGGGAAAATCTCCATTCTTGGAGCAGTGCTAAGATTATCCTACTATACCTAACAACTATCGGCCCATTAGTCTTATTGATAACCTCCAGAAGGTGTTTTGTTGCCAAGTTCAGATTAGATTACTAGACTGGGTTGATGAGGCCTCCGTCCTGTCTCCTCTACGGCAAGGCTCCAAGGTGAGCACAGTAGATCGGATTTTTTGTTTTGATCTTATTGTTTCAAAATACCTTAGTCTCTTCAAGGATCACATATATATGACCTTTGTTGACCTCAGGACAGCCTTTGACCTTGTCCCAAGGCAGCACTTGTTGTCTACTTTAGCGACTATGGGTAGTGATCATGCACGGTTCAACATACTCATCAGATTACGGTGGTGAACGGACCTATTGCATATCAGTTAAGTGAGGGGTACGCCAAGGATGCGCACTTGCGCCAACACTATACATAAATTATGTGGTTAAATATCTAAGTGAATGTGTCCATGACGCCCCAAGATTGGGTTGATGTTCCATCCCACCCTGCTGTTTGCAGACAGTTCTCTTCTGCTTTCACGAAAGCTGCTTGGGTTTCAAGACCCCCTTAACAAATTTACTGAGTTTTTTGATACCTGTGGTTTGGAGGTGAATGCCTCAAAAACTAAGTTTATGGTACTCAAACTCCACAGATTTTGCAGTGGTAGGTTTTTAATGAAGGGGTCAATTCTGCAAATGTTAGAAAAATGTGATTTCTTGCGGGTTAGAATTGAAAATTCTAGGAACTTGAAATCTCACATTCAAAAAGTGAACTAATATTGCACATTAGCGCATCAGCAATCACAAAGGGGTTTAAGACAATCACCCTCAAATCTGTCTCTTCTGCCATTGAAGTTTATAGGGCAAATGCTCTGGCTGCAGCACTGTATGGGGAAAAACCTTGGGTACTTGCAAAACTACAAAGTTTGATCCTGAAAGAAAACAGTTTTTTGACATCCTTGTTTAGTTTACCGCAGAGCACACTTATGACGCCACTATTCTTCAACATATGGCTTAAAAGGATTGATGGCGTGGCTTTGCTAAAGCTGCTTCTTTATTGGGTTAGACTGTGGTCCTTCCCAGAGCTACATTACTATAGATTGGCAGCTGAGAAAGTTTTGAATTTGGGTAAAACACACCTTCTGGCGCTTTTTTCCTTGTTTCTTGTATGTTTTCAATCATTGTATTTTCTATATATTTTCTTTTCTTTTTTTTTTTGTAACATCGTTTTTATTGCAGTACCAAAAGTGTTTGCATAGACATTACAGTGATGAATAACATATCAATATAGCAGTATGGCATACAAACATTCCGCTACCATTAACATGGTGCTCGAGCTTCCAGATAGAAAGCCGAGCAACGACTATTGTAAGTCCAGTCTCTGCTCCATCTTCCAATGTCCGTTTCCGAGAGCACAGGAGGACGCGGACTGCTTTTAAGTTTTTGCCCCTCCCCCTGTCAACCACCCCCCCAAACTCCCCAACATTCTCCCCCCCCCGTGGCAGCGCTGCAGTAGAATCATAGAGAAAAGTAAGGTCTGGTCTGTGCAAGGAGGAGTTAAACATCCGCTAAAGGTGCGCTCCTGGTGCGCTAGTGGGGTCAACCACTTCAGAATCCGTGTCCTCTCTTTCCTCCTCCTCATTATCATCCCGGAGTGCCTGCACTATCATCTCCCACGCTGTTGCCCTCTCCATGGCTTTATCATCAGCAGCCCTTCTAGCCATCTGATATCGTAGAGTGCTTTCACATGCCGCCCGCCTCAAACATTCACCATACCAGCGTTTGTATGTAGGCCCCACTTTTGATTTCCAATTCCTGGTTATTTCCCTCTTTGCCAATATCAACCCCATGTCTATGAACCTGCTGGTCGTCTTATTTTTAGGCGTGTGTGCAAACCAGTGCAGCACCCCCACTGGTTCAGTGTATTGAATCTCTCTATCCGTGGCGTTGTTTAAAGCCCTCCGACCTCCTGCCAGTATTCCCCCAGTGTAGGACAATCCCAGAGCATGTGTCCCAAGTCCGCCCCCATTGTACCACACCTAGGGCAGGCTGCTGGTTCCACTCCAAAGTACTGCTTCAGTTTCCCTGGCGTGAGGTATGCCCTATGAATGATGTAGAAATGTATAAGTTGGAATCTGGCGTTCCTCGTGCTCTTCCGCGCCCTCCGTAATAGTTGGCCCCATGTGGCGTCAGGAATCTCCATTTGGAGGTCCAGTTCCCACTTAGCCTTTAGGGCAGTGAGTGGCTGCAAGGCCTCCCGCAACATTCTGGAATACAAACAGGTCACCGCCTTAAAGGTTCCCGCCGCCATCATCGTGTACTGGCACGCCATAGAGGTCGCGGGTTCCTGCAGGCCTTCGCCCCAGTGGTCTTGCATGGCGCCCGTCACCGCCGCGTGCAGGAGATAATCACCTCTTGGAAGGTCGAAATGCTCCTGTAGCTCTTGGAACGGAAGCAAGGCTCCGTCCTCATAAAGGTCGCCCAGCATCTGGACCCCAGCTTCCTCCCAGCCCAGCAGTCTCGACCAATCCCCACCATGAGGCAGGGCTGTGACCATTCCCAGCGGGATCTCCGGAGCATACATGCGACGGAGTCCCGCCCGTTTACGCGCCCGGTTCCAGCAAAGCCGAAACGTCTGTTCCTCCACTGTCAGGTCTCTGAGCAACAGCTTCTGATGAAGAGTGATATACGCAAGCACATGCCGCGGCATGCCCTCATCTCTACTGTGTTCTGGGCCTCGATACACTCTCGCGACCTCCTGGGTAAAAGTCTGCAGCTGAGCCGCTAGGTAATAGCACTCAAAATCAGGCACCGCCATGCCTCCCTCATCCTTGGGTCACAAGAGGGTGTCCAGCGCTATTCGCCGCCGACCCGTGCCCCATAGGAATGCTATAATCAGTGACCTCAGACGTCGAAAGACTGAGCCGGGGATCCATATCGGGAGGGTTCTAAAATAATACAATAGCCTAGGTAATGCCACCATCTTCAGCAAGGAGACACGACCTGCCAACGAGAGTGGGAGAGTGGCCCAGAAGTCCATACACCCCTTCAAGGCGTTAATGCAACGAGTGATATTACCGTCCAACATATCTGCAGGGGTATGATACACATAAACGCCCAGATAGTGCAGGCAATGAGGCTCCCATCTGAGTTCCTGTGCGGTGAGAGGGCATGGCTCTCCCCGTCGCAATGGGTACAGGCAAGACTTGGTCCAGTTGACCTTCAGGCCCGATAACCGACCGAATAATTCTAGCAAACGTCTCGCTCCCATCAATTCCTCCTCCGCATCGGCCAAAAACATCAACAGGTCGTCCGCATACAACGAGATGACGTGTGGCCTGGCCCTGTAGACAAATCCCTTATAATAGCGGCCAGACCTGGCTTCCGCTGCAAAAGGCTCCATTGCCAACGTGAACAAAAGGGGGGAAAGTGAACACCCCTGCCTAGTGCCGCGTCGCACCGGATACGGACTCGAGATCAGCGAGCCCACTCTAACTCTAGCCGTGGCTTCAGTATATAGGACTTTGGTCCAGTTAATATAGCCCTCCCCTAGTCCAAAACGCCTCATCACTTCGTATAAATAATCCCACTCTAGGCTATCGAAAGCTTTCTCCATGTCTATGGAGAGCACTAAAGGAGTAGCCTCCTCCGGCAACCGAGGTCCTAGCAGCCTAGTCAGTCTGCGGATATTGTGGGTGGTGTTTCGCGTTGGGATGAAGCCGCACTGATCACTATGGATCAGGCCTGTCATATATTTTCTTTTCTTGTGCTCTGTTTTGTAAATATATTCCTGTATTGATGGAATCTATGACAAAATATCGACTACAAAAATATCTACCTACCAAAATATCGCAACAAAAGTATTGATTACATTAATATTGAGATCCTATGTCTAACAAGGTAAGTACAAAAATATTAAAAAAATAATATTGATGTAAAAAATATAGTTTTTTTAAAAATATCGTTAACAAAATAATACCTATAAATGTAATAAACATAGTTAAACATATATTATAATATTTAAAATTAATAAATAATGTAATAAAAACTAATAATAATAAAGATATAATATATAGTATATACTTCATTAATAATACCTCTAATAAATTATTTTTGTAACTTATAAATAAATGAAAATATAATAAATTACAAATACATTTATATACATCAAATAATAATATAAATAACAATTAATAAAAATGTAAAACAAATAAAAAATAAAATAAATTTTGGGTAGCGTACGGGTACAAATTACTATTCCCACTCCAGAGAGTGCAAGAGTAGGGAAAGTGTTGGATAGTGTAGGGGTAACAATTACTATTCCAACTCCAGAGAGTGCAACAGTAGGGAAAGTGTTGGATAGCGTAAGGGTAACAATTACTTATCCCACTCCAGAGAGTGCAACAGTAGGGAAAGTGTTGGATAGCGTAGGGGTAACAATTACTATTCCCACTCCAGAGAGTGCAAAAGTAGGAAAAGTGTTGGATAGCGTAGGGGTAAAAATAACATACTTATAAATAAATTTATTTTTTTAAATAATAAAAAACTTAACTATTAAATAAATATAAACCATTTACAAATACCAATACATAATTATTAAAAACAGGATTAGCAAAATATATTTAAATAACAAAATTATTAAAAATACAATTTAAAAATATTTAATTACCAATTATTAAATAATTAACAATTAAATAATTAACTAAACAATGAGTTAAAAAATTATTTTCCTTAATAACATTTAAATTACTTCCCACCCTATTCCCCTATAAACCCACAACCCGCTACAGAACATAATTATCAATTAATAAATTAATTAACATAAATTACCAATTAATTAAAAATAATTATCAATTAAATAAAATTAATTTATAATTCCTACTAATTAATAATTAATTTAACATAATTAAATTACTTCCCGCCCTATTCCCCTATAAACCCACAACCTGCTACAGAACATAATTATCAATTAATTAAAATTAATTAACAATTAATTAAAAATAATTACCAATTAATTAACAATTAATTTATAATTCCTACTAATTAATAATTAATTTAACATAATTAAATTCCTTTCCACCCTATTCCCCTATAAACCCACAACCCGCTACAGAACATAATTATCAGTTAATCAATTACTTAAAATGAATTACCAATTAATTAAAAATAATTACCAATAAATTAACATTAATTTATAATACCTACTAATTAATAATTAATTTAACATAATTAATTTACTTCCCACCCTATTCCCCTATAAACCCACAACCCGCTGCAGTACTAAAATACAAAATTACATAAAAATAAACTTAAAACTTTATAAATACATAATAATATACACAAAAATAATATAAAAATGGATATTAGTAACATCGAAAATATTAACATCGATATTACTAATATCGATATTTAACACTTCGATATTACTAATATCGATATTAAATTTATCGATATTACTTACCTTCTATATTATGTCCCTTCGATATTTAAACTTTGATATTATTGTATATCGATATTTATATATTGATATTTTGTCTGCATACCGTATTGTTGTGTTATTGTGCATGGTTGTTTGGATGCATGTAAGGATGGTTGGTTGCTTTAGGTTGATTGGGGAGGTTATGTGTATAATATGTTTATGTGCAGGGTATATATTTAAAGAGTATAATTTTTTTATGTCCAAAAAAATAAATAGTAACATGTTTTTCAAATAAATGGTTGCGGGACAATGATGTTACATACAAATTAATGTATATACCACCAATGTATTAATCGTGTCGTCTAGGAGAGGTTTTGTTCTTGTTCAATTTTGCTCCCTGCCTCCCTCTCCTAGTAATATTTTACTCAGTGACCCTCATCTGTTATTGAAGATACAACACACATTCCACCTTGGTTTGAGTACATTAAATTCATTAACAATTTAGGCTTGAGTGCCTATTGGAGTAACCCTTCCTTAATCAACCCTAGCACTAAGGTCATGGTTAAAACTGCCTTTGGGAATATATAAACCATTGCACACTATTGTAATGCTAAAGCCTGGAGGCTGTTGGTGAAACTCGCATCTTTCAAACCTGCAACTGTAAAGGAATTTTATATGGATGTAATCCAAACACTCCAGGCTTGTACTTTGTATATTAAATTTAGGATGGGCACACTGCTGGTTAGTAAATTTACAAACATTTGGAAAATGTATAATTCCAAACCAGCAGTGTGTGTATTTTATACTCATGCATTTGAGGATGTTGAACACTTGCAATTGGTTTGCCCCATGTGTGATAGACCTAGGCGGATCTGGATAAAACCACTCAACATTTCCATTGGTGTGAGATAACTCGAGGAGACTTACAGAATTTTACGGCCTGATATCAGTCCAACATGTTAGCCGGTATTTAGATGCAGTGTGGTTACTCAGGAAAAAGACGGCTGCCATGTTTTGAAATTTGTATGGATTATCCCAATGAACCACTCTTTTTTATTATTGATTCACTGTAATGTCAGTATCTTTACATCAGCATTTCGATTTCACTCTGCACTTTCATCTTATACAAAGCTGCTTGGGAATAGTTGTTTTAACACATTTAAGCCTGAACTGTAGTTGTGACATTAGTACCCTTATAATTGTCCTTTTATCAGATTGCTGAAATGTATATTTTATTGCTGGATATTTTAAGAACAAGTATTTAATGTATTACAGTTTGTGAATGTGTTTTTATGATGCATGTTTTATGGGCTAGTTCCTGAAATAAACAAATTAATGAATGTATAAATAAAACGTAATATTTTGATACTGCATCCTAGTGTCGAACTGCTGGATCCCCTGGATCCTGCTTTTCCTAACCAAAAATCCTGACTGCAACTGGATTTCAAAATATGCAACCATCATGGTTTCTAATGCCGGGGGGTACTTTAGGTGATAGCCCGATTTCAGTACAAGTAGCCCTCTTGCTTTAAGATATAATTGCTTTAAAATATAATTGATGAGACCGGTTAGGACAGTCAGTGGTCTCCCTGAATTTCATATGGTGACCTTGACTCTGAGCCTAGACGCCTAGTGCCATGCCAATTGAACATTGAGCCTTTGAAAACCAGTAATTGACACACAAGTCTATCATTTGGTTGTGGGTGGGAGTCACAGTTTGTTTTATTGGTGCTCTTGACTTCGGATCTTTTAAGTCAGAATTTCACCTGCCTGTGATCAAACCTACTGAAATATCCCTCCTAGGACCGATGGTTCCTGGAAAATTAAGTCAAAGACCAAGAGAATCACAGCAGATTCAAACCCGTGTAGCATTCTTTCAGACAGTTTCTCCTTACTGGCCATGGGTTGTAACACTGCCGTGCTAAGACTTGAAATCCAAGAGTTTTTAAAATAGCAGAGAACCATTTGCCATAGGAGATCATTGTTCATATCCAAAATGTTCTGGAAACCAATTGCAGGTTTCTGACTTCTGAGAGAGTAGACACAAAGGGTCACAGAGAGTGGTGATGACAAATGCGTAGTTGATCATTCGTATTTTAAAACCTACTTTAAAATAAAGTGCATTTCTCACATTTCCATTTTTTTGTCTTTTACATGGAAAGTGGAAGGAATTGTGCGGTGCTTTTGGGAGATACTGACAGACGTAAAATACATATATTAAACCGTAACAGCCTTTCTGACTTGAAGTGAAACTGCATCGGTCACAAAAGTTGTATCCCCCTTTTCAGTAGCTCAGTGTAGTATCCCCAGAAGGGGTAAAGGCCTATGTTGATCTTAGACGATATATACCATTTAGGTACAGTATTTCTGAGAATGTCACATTTGGGCTTTTTTACATCACACTCTTTCTCGGTTGTTGATTTAAGTGAAGAAGTATTCAACTAGCTGGTTTGACAATCGTATTTTGGGTATTATATAGCCAGGTGTTTACACCTGATTTTTATAGGGATCTAACTGGTGGAATTCTGTACCTGGATTTACATGTGTACTAGAGTAGAAGGAAATAGGATGGGGTATTCTAACCCTTCAACTTATAGGAAATGAACACAATGATCATTTGATGATGGGACATACTCGGAATCAGTATGTTTACTTGCATTTGTTAAATAGTGGGTTAGTTTAGATCAGGGTGTGGATACATTATTCGCCAGTGTTTCAGGACAAAGACACATGGGATAAATTTAAACACAGTCAGTTTAAATTGGCAACCCTTTTAATAATGTAGTTTATAGCATGCTTGTTCTAAAGATTCATTATTTTACATGGTTTATGGCTCAATATTGTAGTATCCATTCATCTTCTTAAATATTACACTCCACCTGTCTGTCGGACCAATTTTGCATGATACTGAGCGTGTACATGTCTCTTTTTGACAAATCCGTCTTATGGTTTACCATGCAAATACACTTACCTTTAGTCTGCAGAATATCACACCCTGCCACTGTTTACCTTTATTGATCCAATGTTTAATTTAACTAGCTAACCTGTTCACTATTATTCAGAGTGAAGGGAAGTCTTTGAAAGGGAAGTGGGTCAAGGCAGGCACTATGTTGTAGAAACTGGAGATTCTGAGGAGAAGGAAGAAAGCTCAAGAAAGCTAAGGTAAAGATTGTTTCTGTAGTCAGGTCTTGGGAGAAAAGAGGTCATTAATAGCAGTACTCATATTATAGGCAATAGTAGGCTTTTCTTTGGGTCTATACAAAGAAGACAATGTTGTTGTGAATGGCCTTTTGGGTCAAGATACAAGATGCCACTAAGGGAAAAACCTAAGATTTAATTTTCAGTATATGATGAATTTGAATACTGAGACAAGGTTTCTAGAGCAGGGATTGTAGATATTAGTGATTTGATTGAGGACCAGTAGCTGCCCTTGTCTCCAGAGAGTATTGGTTGTTGGCTTGAATTCAGGAATGGGCTATTAATGTGCAATAAGAGATCGGCTGATGGAGTGTGGGTTGTCATTGAGTCTAAGGAGGGTTTACTCGCCATTTGCACTATAGCAGAAGATGAAGATAAAGGATCTAATGTTGCTTTCAAAATGATGAACACAGATGTTGAAAAAGATTGAAGATCTATTAAACATTTTGGTAATCTACTGGTGAGGACATTAGGTTTGGACACATGGGGTAGAATAGAGATCCTTTGCATGAGAAGAGGGTGAAATTTAAGAGATGGCTCTGCTATCACATTAGGTTGGGAAACAGTCGGAACACCTTGGCTTTAGCCACATGTGTTCCAACTATGCAAGCAGTTCCAAGATTGCCTTAACCACACAGATACCTTAACCACACATTTGCGTGGTTAAGGCAGGGTGCAGTCATGTTGCTAGCTGCTGCCCGGTGGAAGCAGGAAGATGCCAGTAAGAGAGCCAGATAATGCTGCGAGGTAAGTGGGGCATGAATGGTGCGGGTATGTGTTGGAGGGATAGTTTTCAGGGTTGGGGGATCCAGGGTAGTTTTCAGGGTAGGGAATCAGGGTAGTTTCAAGGGCAGAGGGGGTCAGGTTAGTTTTCAGGGCTTGGAGGGCCAGTGTGGGTTTCAGAGTTGGGAGTCAGAATATTTTTCATTCTTGGTGGGGGGATCTGGGTCGTTTTTAGGGCTGTTGGGGGAATCAGGGTAGTTTTTTTAATTAGGAGTTAGGGTGTTAGTCCTAAGGGCAGTGGTAGGGGTTAGGGTACTTTTAAGGACAGCGCAGGCTGGGGTCTGCGTAGTGTATGTAATGGAGCAAGGTTGCAAATCTCAAGGCACGGGGAGGGGAATGGGTATTTGGGGTAGTTTCTAGGGCTAAGGAGAGGACGGTGTATTTCTTAGGGATCGGGGGTGGGGTTGGGGTGTTTTTTTAAAATGAGGGTTTAGGGTTTTAGGCCTAAGGACAGTAGAAGGGGTCGGATTCGTTTTAGGGACAGCATGGGGGTGGGAGGCGGTCAAGGTAGGATGTTGTTGGTCTGACATGATGGTATGACAAGGACACAAGTTGGATTGTGAGGCTCTTAACTAAAGTCGATCATTGTTGGTAGCAGGTGGGAGTTAAGTACTGAGGCATGTTGCTTCATTAGAGCTTAGAAACGGGGTCAAGGGGGAGCAGAAGTTTTTAGAGGCTTTAAAACATATAGAGAAAGAGATGGGAGAGAAAGAAATTAACTGGAGTCTGATGGATCCGAAAGCAGCTAACAAGCGTGTCAAATTCTCTATGAGCGAAAATAAGCCTGTCTGTGAAAAAAGTTTGTCAAATCTTTGCATAAAGGATGTGATTGGAGGCAGTAGCAGTCAGTGGTGACAAAGAAATGTACAGGAACTATGGAATATTGAGGATTCTTGTGGAAACGTAAGCTCGTTTGAAGAAGTGCATACCTATTTTCTGCCTTAAAGATAAATGAGGGCCCGGGGCGTGGCCATGATGGTGATGGAGTAGGATGTGCCTGCTCGTCGCTCCGGCTTAGGCCCACGCCATATATCACTTTGGGGCTTACCTTGGTCCGATTGCAGCGGTAGAGACGTAGCCCTGGCAGCGGTGCAGCACTGGCACCTATCGTGATGATCGACAATTCACCCGGCGCCGAGCGAACTGAGGCCTATCACAATGCCATACGGAGAGGCGCTGCAGGTGCTGGCGCATACCAGCGAGGATCGTCCCAGCGGCCTCTGATGAGCCTGCGGCGGGCGCTGTGATCGAATAACGACCCTGCGATCCACCACGGACTGGGGCTGTGATAGCACCAGCGTATCGGCCTGCCTGCACCGCGGGAACATGGCAGCTGGTGGCGGCTGCTGATTGCGGTGCTGATCTCTCCACCCCCGGAGCAAAGTGAACTGAGGCTCCACCAACAGCTAGGCGGAAAGGCATCACAGGCGGTGGCGCACATCAACGAGGATCTCCCCAGCAGGCCCTGGTGAACCTGCAGTGGATCCTGAGGCAGACAGATGTCTCCGCAGGCTGCCATGAGGCAGGCTCCACGATCACCCCAGCATGGCGGCCCCACTTGAGTGGTTGGTGGTGGATGCCGATGGCGGTGCTGATTTCGCTGCCTCCAGCAGGTAAACCCGCACATAACGGCAAGAGAACCCCTGACACACACTGAGGCTATGATCTGCCCATATCAGTGGACTTGGGAGCCGGGAGCCAAGGCCTGGACCTGCGCACTGAACTTTCTGAAGGGCGCCTCTCCCTCCCCTCCTCTAGCTGGCGGGGTGCTTGGGCTGCGGTGCTGCGGAGCACTGGGCCGCAGTACACGTGGGAGTGAGGCCCAACTCAGTGTGTGAACCAGAGTGGGAGCCTTCTTCTGCATGGAGGAATCTGGGAGCTGACCTGGCTAGGAGACACCGGTGAGAGCTGCTTTAGCGCCGCAGTCGCAACACAGGGCCTGGAATTCGAGTGAGACAGCTCAGGGGCGCCTTCATGTCTCCGGGGAGAGCATCTGCTGGGGAGGACCAGGAGAACCACAGCACTGCTCACACGGGAGGTCTGGCCTAGACGATGATACGTGGGGAGCGGAGTGCTGAGGCATAGCTGTCTGTAACCCTTGAAACATCAGAGATGGAGGAGCCAGTGTAACGTTTTGGGTGAAGGTCTGCCCAGCGCTTGGCACCTATGCCCTTGCCTCAGCATAGCTATGATCCCCCTTCATGTGAACAAGAGGTCCGCCCCATCACAATGGCTACTGCCAAATCCCGGAAAGACAAATCAGTGAAAGACCTCCTTCTCAAGGCTGGGTCTGATGGAGCTGAAGCACCGGCAACACAAAGTGGCTCCCTGATGCGACATGGCCTGGATGATCCAGAGGGCCCGGTCACACGCAGTGTCCTGGAGTCCCTCTTTGCGGACCTCACGAGGGAATTCCACTCCATGAAAAAAGACCTAACCATGGAGATCCGAGAGATGCGGTGGGACTTGGACTCGATAGGTGAGAGGTCAATGACTAGGAAAACCAAACGGCCGCCCGGGACGAGGAGATCTCTCAGCTTCAACAGAAGGACCTCTAATCCCATGCGATTTCAGGATCTGAGTGGTCCCTCAGGGCTTGGAGGGGCAAGATATTGAGTCCTCTGTTGTGGAACTATTCCGTCATATCCTGGGGGGGTTCTCTGGAACTCTGGATTAAGTTAGATCGCACACATCGAGTGGGGCCCAAGCAGCCTGCGAAAGCCCCTCACCCCAATATCTTGACCTGCGTACATGACTTTCAACTTAAAGAACGTATCCTATGGGAGGCGCGAGCTAAGCATGCCATAGATTTTTGCTCCTGCTGGCCCCTTCTTTTTCAGGAACTGGCACCCTCGACTCTGCAGAAATTACAGGAGTTCCGACCTGTGACGGTGTTCCTGCACTCCAAGGACATCCCCTGCTCATGGGGCCACACATATTGAATTATCTTTAAATGGGAGGGCAGGCTTCTCCTGCTCCGCTCTCTTGATGAGTCCACGTCCCTTCTTCATCTACTGGGTGAGGACTGCGGCACGCCAGACAAGGACAACCTCGATAGACGTCGCTCCTATTCAGCAAGATGGCAGCGCATTGGGAACTCATCGCAGCGGCTCTGCCCGGATCCGGTGACCATCGCCAAGGAACGCACGGCTGTGCTGCAGTCACTGTTGGAAGATTTGAATACTGCTGACTGAAAACATTGACCGTGGTAAAGTTTGCTATAATGCTTTGGGGTCTATTTTGACTTGGCTGGTTGGGCTTGGTGTTGGGTCGGGCGACGGAGAGCTCCTGCTTACATCTCACGTCTCTCCACGGGGCTTACTGCCCGGGACATTTGTGCACTTCAACCATTATGTTTTTAGTTGTAAGTTTCTTGTTGTGGGTTTTGGGGTTCTCTTTTTCTCCCCTCAGTCGAAATGGATTGTTGGTCTTTACTACTGGTCCTTCAGGCCCTCCTATACAGACTCAGCGGTACCTCTTTGTAGCTTCTTTCAGGTTGCACCCCTATGCTGACTGATATTAAGATACAGTCCCTGAACATTAAAGGACTTAACAACCGCACCAAAAGGCGAGCAGTCCTGTCCTTTCTTGAAAAGTCTGATACCCACATTTGCCTGCTTCAGGAAAGACACCTTCTTTCTACTGACACCCATAGACTCCGGTCCAGGGCCTTTCCCTTCAAGTGTTCTCTTCCCACTCTTCTAAAACAGCAGGGGGGGCGATCCTGGTCCCAGCTCACTTTCCAGGACTGATGGGTTGCAAACAGGCCGAGATTAAAAGTAGATTCCTGGCCCACACCTTCACCCTAGGCACACACACTTTTAGAGCAGCGACTGTATACGTCCCCAAAGGAGGTCAAGAGGGATTCATCCGAGATGTAATACATGAGCTGACAGGCCTCCCTGACAAAACCGTGTTTTTGGGGGGAGATTTTAATCTGGCCTTGGATGGCATGTTAGACCGGTCGGAACAGTGATGGGGGAGACGGGGACTCTTTTTTAGGCTGGGAGACAACTTCTAACGGATGCCGGGCTCCCTGATATTTGGCGGTTGCGTCAAGCAGGGTCTAGGGAATATACCTTTTACTCCCACCCTCGCAAGACATACGCCAGGATTGATTACATACTCACCTCCGACACACTGACCCAACAGACAAGGGACATTGCAATCCTTCCTTTCCCCTATCAGACCACTCAGCGGTGTGGATTTCACTAGCCGTGCATCAACCCCGGCCATCATGGTGGTTTTGGCGCTTCTGTGAGACTATGCTACAGCGCCCTTCGGTGGTACCTCAAATTCAGCAATATATAACTAACTAGATAGATCTCAATGACTCCCCTTCCGTTTCTACAACAATGCTTTGAGAGGCCCTGAAGGCAGTAGTCAGTGGGAATTCCTGTGTATTGCTGCAGCGGACAATAAAGATAGGAGAGAGAAGAGGGAGCGCTTATCCAGGGAGGTAGCTGAACTACAGTGCATCCACCAGCGGACTGAGGCTCCCAGGATCTGGAAACAGTTTAAGATTGCAAAGGCACAGCTAGTGGGGTTAAACGTTGACCCGGCTGAATACGTAGCCCTTCACCTGAAACATGCCTTCTATGTGGGGGGACAGGTGTGGTCGTCTTCTCGCCATTAGGCTGCGTGCGCACCGACAGGCGTCCCTCGTTTCCACGAACTGAGACAACCAAGGAAGAGAGTGCAATACCGATCACGAAATTGTGGAGTGTCAACACTTTTATGAGACCATATATGAGGCTCAGACTCTGCCTGATGAGGAGCCAGCCCACTATCTGCAGGAGGTCGCTACTCCTGAACTTCTACCAAGCCAGGCGGAGGAGCTCACAGCTCCCATCCACATAGAGGAAGTCATTTTCACCATCTCCTGTTTGAAACTGTACAAATCGCCGGGACCAGATGGCTTCTCCTCCGTCTTTTATAAAATGTTTTGCGCCCTGCTAGCCCCACTGTTGGTGTGGGTCTACAACTTGATCGGGACTGCCCATGCTGCCTCTCTCCCACCCTCCATGCTGGAGGTATTGATCATGGTGATAACTAAACCGGGCAAGGACAGACGCTTGTGTGGCTCCTTTCACCCCATATCCCTCCTGAATGTGGATTTAAAGATATTCACTGGGATCCTAGCATGCAGGCTCTCCCGTCACTTGCCCGGGTTAATAGATACAGATCAATCCGGGTTCGTTCCAGGATGCCAGTGCTGTGACAACACCAAGCGGATCCTTCATTTGGTGGACAGATCTGAACGCTTCCCTGCGGAACGCATGATTTTTTCTGTCAACGCTGAGAAAGCGTTCAACAAGGTCCACTGGCTGTACCCCAAGGCGACCCTGTCTCACTTCGGGGTCCCAAACCACTTCATTGACTGAGTATTCAGCAGCTTGCTTTCCAAACGGCCACAGTGCGGGTGAATGGGATCGCTTCATCGACCTTTCCCATATGCAGGGGGACAAGGCAGGGCTGTCCCCTGTAGCTGCTCCTGTTCGCCCTGTATATGGAACGTATGGCCCAACGGGTCCGAGATGACCCGAGCATCAGGGGGGCATGCTTCGGGGGGTCAGAGCACAAACTATGTTTATAGGCAGATGATGTGATAGCCTTGCTGGAGCATCCCGCTTTTCTGGCTGAGCTAGACAGGTTTGCCATGGCTTCTGGATTTAAAATCAATGTACATAAATCTCAGGCCTTAGATCTTTCCTTGCAGCCCGAGACCCTGGAGCTCCTACAGCACTAGTATCCGGTTCAGTGGGCCAGAGACTCAATCCCCTATCTAGGATTGCATGTCTCTGCTACCATACAAGCCACCAGAGTGACAAACTATGTGGCAATCTCCTGACAGACCTAGGACTCCCTCCGCAAGTGGAGACCGCACTCTCTCTCCTGGTTGGGACGTATAGCTGCAGTGAAAAAGGTAATATTGCTCCAACTTCTTTATTTATTTCACACATTGCCACTAGTACCTCCGCCTGGGGTCATACGCTCATTACAACGGGACATAGAACGCTTCGTCTGGTGCGACCAAAGGGCTTGGCTATGCCGGGATCTCACTTATAGAGACCCTGTTGAGGGATGCTTGGGAGTCCCTGACTGGTGGGCAGCCCAAATGAGAGATCTAGTGGAGTGATCTCGTCCAGAGTCCGAGAAACATTGGCTATTTATGGATAGGTCACTTGCTGGTCGGCCCCTATGGGGTGTCCCCTTCCTCGCACAAATTGGTCAGCCCCGATACCTGTACCTCTCGAAGGTGACTAGACCTATTCTATTGGCATGGGACAAGGTTGCTGTTCCTTGTGGTCTCATGACCTTCTTGTCACTAATTATGCCTATAATCCATAATCCCGACTTCACGCCGGGACTTAACTCTGAGACCTTCCGACAGAGGAATCATGTCACTGTATAGGGCATCTTTTCGATCTCTCTGGGCTCCGCTCCTTTACTGATCTCCGCAGGGAGCAGATTCTACTGGAAACAGAGTGTTACCGTTATTTGCAGGTTCACCACTGGGTGTCACAAGGGGAGGTATGGGGAGGCGCAGAGAGGCACCTCACTCCGTTTGAGAAGTGGCTGCTTACACATCATAGTGACGCGCACCTGACCTCGGACTTATATCGGTTCGCTAGGTGCTCCTCAGATCTCGCGAAGACCCCTGGCCAGTTGCTGTGGGAGGAGGAGCTGGATAGAGCCCTGATGCAGAAAGAATAGAATGACATCTACTTTAGGGCCCGACGCACAGCACGCAACGTGTCCTCCGTTGAGACAGCTACTAAAGTAACCACCTATTGGTATCTTACCCCTGTACGACTTCATAGAGGAAACCTCTCATGTAGCCCTCAATGCTAGTGTGCCTGTGGCCAGTTGGCTCCCTAACTCACTTACTGTGGAACTGCCCTTCCATGGGGGCATACTGGCAGCAGATCCTCGATTCCCAGTGTAGGTGCTTCTAGGCCTCCATAACGCTCTTACATTTCCACTTAAATCCCGAAGGGCCAAACAGATGGCACTCGCACTGGTGGCGGTGGTTCAGAACATCCTTACTCAGTGGGGAACTAAGACAGTTCCAACCCGGCTGGAATGGCTTCATAGGTTGTGGGGTATCTTGTGAATGGAAAAGATCTCACTTTCTCTATCTCATCCTGGGGCCTCCTTTCAAGACTTATGGGAACCTTTCCTCACACTGCTAACGTCTGAGTTTACGGAGCTTACTTGCCCCAAATATTTGCGGCTCCTTCGACTCGCGAACCCTCCCAGGTTGCCAACCTCAAATACCTCTGCTGCCTAGTGTGTTACTCCATGCCGGTCTTCCCTAGCTTAGCCATGCTGTTAACACTTTTTGGAAGTATAGCCTATGACTGGAGGGTGGAGGGGGGGGGTGGGTGACGGGTTGTTATCTTCTTTACTATTTTTGTTACTTCTTTGGCTCTACATGATATTGCACTTGCCGGGTTGTATCCGGATGACTCTGGAGCGAATTGGCTTGTTCGTTGTTACTTTGTCTTGGAAATTAATAAAAGAAATGTTAAACCAAAGTTAATGAGAATGTAACATTTAACTTGAGCGACATCACTGAAATACCAGGAACATTCATTAGATTGGAGTTGATGATTGATTGCTTAACTTAAGGGATAATCATTTTTTTTCTTGTGTCTTCTAAGGGTGTGACTGATGGCAACTGCTCAAAACTTTTTCTATATATATCCATCCAACAGATGTAGTCTTTTCCTCCTCCTTTTAATATTAGCAGTCCACATTTTCCCTCCTCAGACGTCTAACAAAGCTTTATTGATTAGTGAAGTTGTGAATGAAATGATTCACTGGTTCTATATATTGAAAATATTAATTAAAGTACCTATGATGTATCACTTTTGACAGGGAGAAAAATAACCAACTCCTGAGATTTTGTTCAAGCTCTATTACTACTTCATCCATGCTCCAACTTTTCTATTATGTCTCTCTGTGATCACCCGAGAGCGTATCCAGATGGCAGGGTAGGTGTGTAGGTTCTGGTCCCCAAAGTGCTTGTACGAAGAGACAGATCTTCAGCTTCTTGTGGAACTCAAGAAGTGACATATAGCTTTGACGTGTTGAGGGACTTCATTCCATGTCTTGAATGCGATGTATGTGAATGAGTGACCTCCAGTTTTGCTTTTTAAACATCAAATCAGAGGAGGGTGTATTTTTAGTACAAACCTGCCACCATGCATGCACTACATGTGCTCTTCCTTGTGAGAGCTATTGTTTACAAAGAGGGCTTGGAGCTTTCCCATTGATTATCACTTTTTGGCTTTATTTTCACTCAGCTTTGCTCACTCCTAATTGGCCAGTCCGTGCCAGACGTCACTTCCTGTTTCTTCTCTGATGCATGCATTAAGCACAGATTCATTTCTCTTCATTATTGTCCGTCTGCTGCTAATGTTGTGATTGAGGTGCTATTTTTCTTGTGTTGCTGATTTTCCCTCTGACCCACCACTTTTTCTTCTTGCTGTCCCCTATCCCTCCACCCAGCCCCGCTGTCTCTGCTTGCCCATACCCTCTCCCCGTACCCTCCCCCTTGCATGCCCACCTCCCCATTCTGGTTCAACCCGAAGGAAAGAGCTATGAGAAAGTGCCTGGAATGGCTGCATCATATTGATTTTTGACTAATTTTACTTTTTGCCATGTTGCACTGCCACGCTGCTATACATCATGGCTAACAAGCATAGTCATAACCAATAGCTCTCACATAGGCAAGGCCTATTGGCTTTGCCAATGCTCATTTATTTTTCAATGTTGTATTTTACCATTCATTCCAAATTATTGTAGTACATTTACCCTCAAAATAATTGGGTGGTAGATAGGGAATTAAAAGAATTCTTATTTTCTTATTTTAGTCTACTCAGTTTTTCCAAACTACATGATTGACTGCAAAAGTCACAGCAATAAATAAAGATGCCTTTAATGTCTGTGTTTAACTTGTCACATTTATGGTGATTTAAAAACAGAGGTCAAATGTCGGACTGCTTTATTCTTTTAACATAGGTATTAGTGTTTTCTTTCTCTTACTGCAAAATGAGAGGAGTTTGAAAAGTGAACCATGCGAAAATGTCGGATGTTGTTTTTTGCATTAGAAAACACAATGTAAGTACATGTGAATGAACTGGATGCATCTAGCAGCTAGGAAAGCAAAAATAAAACACTTCTGGGTAATTCTGAAGTGTGCCCGCAAGAGGAGATTTGAATAGGAGCAAAGCAATTCAAGACAGTTGCTTGATAATGCGCAAATTATAAATATTCACAGAAATCCGGTTTCCACACATTATAATTTGTATACTACACAGTTTTATCAGTAAAATTGTATGTCTGTGCAAATGTTTTCGCCATTTCAATGGAAAATGTGCTGTCTGTGAGTGATAATGTGTTACCAGAAATCACCCGCCTCATGCCCATTACAGGTAGGTGGGTTGCAAACGTTTGTGATTCTAAAATGTGGATACTGGTACTAAAAAGTATGGGAACTACTGGTCTACTTTAAAACCTTGCTTGTATGCAAGGTAAATGTGTGTCTTTTTTCATTTTCCTAATGAGGAGATAAAATTGCCATTTGCATCATGTGTGCCACGTGAGACACAGCATAACAAAATGTGTCTACTCTCCTGCTGGCCTCGATAGAGAAGCTTCAATAGAGGCAGGTGCAGTTCATCTGGTTTCTCATTAGAAATCAAAATAGGATGACTCTCCATATTAACAATATTTTGATTGTACTGAAATTCCTCTTTAATGCACATGAGTGGAAACCTAATGCGTGCCGCACACTTAAGTATGTTATTTCAAAATATGCCACATATCACTTCAGAAACACTTAATAAGAGCTATTTTTTATGATGACTGAAATACTTTGCTCCCATGAAGCCGAAACAAGTGAATCAGTAAACCCAGTCATGTGAAATGATATATAAGAAACTATTTCATGTGACCCCAAAATTGCTTATAATTCAAACTTCAGTTCTGCCAAGATATATAGCGTTCCACAAACATAGAAGTAGGACTACAATTTTTAACTGCCTGGGGACTTACAGAATAACTCAATGTTCCAGTTACTTACCAGTAATCTTCATTTCTCCGATTACCCTCCCCAGTTACTTGAACAAGTTCGTCACACTGCCCTAAGGCATCCTATGACTAACCTGGAACACTTTCCTTACTTAAGCTACCTTCTGTAGCCTCCATACCCTCTCATCAGGAGTCAAACATGGATGGAGACTGCACTACCACTGCATTATCTCTTGTCTTACTAAAGCATAAAGGGATTGAGGATCATGATAACAGGAGGGAGGGCGGGCTGTAAGTACTGGGATGGGGAGAGCTAATCAGAGTAATGAAGATTACTAGTAAGTAACTCTTCTTAGTTATACCTCATCCCAGTTCTGCTTGTATTAATGGCCAAAGCCAATTACCTAACGTCCACATATAAAATACCTGCTTCAAAGTAATACTGCACACTCACTTTTAATTGTTTTAAAAAATATAGCACTGCAAGAGAACACAATTATTACAGAGGAGCCTTCCGAGCTTCATTAAAATCAATCAGTGGTGTTTAACAAAAATTGAAGGAATGCAGAGGTCACCACTTGACAAATACCTTGAATTAAGGCGTTTCGTCTTCCACTCAAGTGGCTGCCAACAGATGAGTTGAGTACTTATTCACAGATTCTGGTAAAGATGCTACTTTTGATTTATATGCCAGAGACAAAATTGCATTAATCCATCAACCTCTCCATTCAGGAAGCAGTAGGGGGCTTACACCATTGTCTAAAAGTGCCAAAATTGACAAGAGGCTGTTGAATACTCTGTATTTTGTTGAATGAGATAGATTTGCAATGCCCGAGTAAAATCCACAGGATGCCATGCGTCTTCCTCAGCTGAAGAAAGAGGAGGAAAAAAAATGAGGAAGTACAATTTATTGATCTGCTTCGCATGTGGAAGCCACTTTGGGATGAAAACCTGGGCCTGAACAAAGAAAAAGACTGCTAGGGAAAAACAGGTAGGGAGGTACAATAGACATTGACTCCAACTCCCCTGACCTGTGTGCTGTGGTAATGGCTACTAACAAGAAAACTTTGAAGGATAAAAAAATTAAGGAAACTTTTTCTCGAGGTTCAAATGGAGAATTGAGTAAAGCTTTGTATCTAAGAAGGGGCAACCGATTTAGGAGGAGGGCGCGGAAGTGAGAAACCCTTTCAGAGCCGATTACCCAGTTGTTTCCTGTTAAAAGATCTCCCACATTACTCCAACTACCTTCATTGCCAGCCATTGTACTCTGAGGGTAGAAATCTACAACCCTAAATGAAAACTATCCTGAAGAAATTGAAGGACACATTTAGGCTCACATTCCTAGCAATTTAGAGATTTATCTAAACACCAAGGCGACAATTATTACCAGTGGTCGTCACATGATCCTCGAGTAAACAACAACAAGATTCTGACATTAATGCTTCAAGAAAATAGATATGACTTAACCCTTCCTTTCAGGTTACAGGCGGATATACAGAGATGATGACAGCACACCTGGCAGTAAAGAGGACTGTGGAGTGGACTAGGGTCTAGAGAAATAATTCTCTCCATGGCTTGTACCCTTTATCTCAGTAGAGAAACCAACTGATTTGGGGGGACAGAATGGGACAATCTTGATCAGGTCTGCCCTCTTTGGAGGCAAGAAAACAATCTGGAAGTCAGAGGAATTGACAGAAAGGATTACAAGAGAAGATAAATCCTTGCAGAGGTTAATCCATCTATGTCCCATTTCTCCTTCTTTGGATTCCAGGAAATGTATCAGGGAAAAAGAGCATTGTGGGAGAGGGGAGAGCCATCATTGGCATATGAAACCACCTGTAAATCTCTATAAAAACTGTAATATCTAAACTGTGGAAAGGAGGGAAAATTCTGCTTAAGTGATCCGCTCTCACATTGAGAATTCATTTCATGTCGGGAGCAAAGATTGCATTTGCTTAGCTTACCTGCCATGTCCGTGCTGCCTCACTCTAATGGAGGTTCGTTGACTCGCGGTCTGCCTCAGCTGGAGGTCGGATCTCTCATCGTAGGGATACAGGGAAGTGGTCCAGTGCCGGAGAAGCCGATTTCTGCACTGTGTTTGTGCCTGTTTTTTTGAGGGAAGGAGTTGGCACTGAGGAGCAGCCGAGCGGAAGTGGAAGAGCTGGTCCATAGCATACCAAAGTCACAGCAGGTGGAGTAACCTCCGGAGCGGCTCCTTAAGCAGGCAAAGATCCAAAGCAGCGGGAGTGCTTCATTAGGACCAAATGGGAGCCTGGAGGGAGCAAATGCAGTCAGTGAGGATACTCCAGAGCATAGGACTGCAGGAAGGTGGGTACTTGCAACCAACAATTGTGTCTTTGGTTGCACCCCCCATGGCAGGAATTGATAAAAAGAATGAGGAGTTCCCCCTAGAGTCATGCAAACTGGGGGTGGAGAAATCAAAGGAAGCCCAAGAAGGAGTGTGTAAGGGGCAAGGCAAATAGAATACCGGTGACAATTGAATTTACCCCCAAGTGCTGCTACAAGAACTAGCCAGGGAGAAACATTGAGTTTGAATCAGGATGCTGCCATAACCCCACAAGGACCAGGGGTAGCTCAAGTGGAGGCAGAGAAGAACTCAGTGAAACCCAAAGAAACAACACCGGTGTGGTCAGGGAAATGTAGTTGTAAGCAGCCAGGTTCTCTATCCCCTAAATGGTCTGGGGGGAGTTCTTTTAATTGACGGACGGATCAGATTCCTGTAAGCAAGAGAGTTCATCTTCAAATAGTGAGGCTGTTTTAGTCTCAAACAGTAGCACATTGTTGGATGACCTGCAGATGACGCAAAGGAAGGAAACTTCAAAGAAGAAAGCCAAGGGGGGGAAAAGAGAGAGTACTCTTGGGAAGCAGCAATTGAAATGGGATTATTCCAATGCCCAGTTATCATTTCAAGAGTCGGAAGCGAGGGACAATGGTAACACCAATACAGGCAGGCCACAGCAAGGCAAGAACCGTCACTTACCACCATTTTCTTGTCTCTCAAACAAATGCAAGAAGAGAATCGAAGTGAATACCAGTGGGCAAGGTTTGCCTCCAAGAAACTGCAAGGGGGATGTGAAAAATAAACAAAGCTTGTGGAGAATTTGCAGATCATCTAACTACAGTAGAAGGCAGAACAGAGACCTTGGAAGCAGAAAGGGACACCTTGAAAGCACAAAACATATCACAGGGCGCTGCTTTGGCTGATGTCATACTTAAGATGGAGGACCAGGAGAACCGCCAGCAGCAGAATAACTTATGTTTTCTGGGGATTCCATAAGGGGTGGAGGTAGGCAACCCTAGGGACTATATGGTCAAACTATTGAAAGGAGCCTTCCCAGATCAAGTTAAATGGGACTGGGACTCGGAAATCCAGCCCGCCCACCGGTGTCCATTAATAGTGATAAAGCACCCACAAAGTGAGACTGAAAAGTCAAGGGCAATTTAAGTTTATTTTGGCAATTTCCAGCTGAGGCTATTTATTTATGATAAGGCCCGCCCAAATGCCAGAAAATTATATGAAGGGGTGTCATTTTTCATCAAACTGGACTTGCACATGCTACATTGGAGTGGAGATGTCATCTCCGGCAGGTAATTAACCTGTTTCAAAAAATTGGGGCATAGGCCTATCTATTAAACCCGGCCAGAATTAACATTATTTTTTGGAGGGCATGCTCGTAGCTTTACCTCAGAGGTACAAGCTCAAGAGTATTTGTCGGAGGTTTAACAAAGGAGCAGAAACAGCAAAGCTATATGACCTTTAAGGGGTGATTCTTAATGTACTACCTAAAAGAGGCACTGGTGAAGGATGAAAGGAAAAAAAACAGGATTTTATTTTACGGTTATGGAGTGAGGGCGCTAGGGGTAGGGGGGTAAGTACTCATTGTTCTGGCTATGTCTGATTGGTCTGTTTGTAGGGTGGTGAGTGAAGGGTGGGAGGATGGTTGGAGGAAACACACAGTTGGATAGTATTTGGTTTTTGGGTACAGGGTATTCTTGGCAGTTCAAGGAACATGTTTATTGTTTGTGGTTTAGGGTTCAGAGAACGCAAAATATACCATGGCTGTCCAGATGACAGGTGGTGGGAAACTTTGAATTGGCACTTTAAATATTTGTGAGCTAAATGATGCCAAAAAGAGGCAAAGGGTTCATCAAGGGCTGCAAGTGCTTCCTGGCAGACGTAGTTTGCTTGCAAGAAACTCACATAGAAGAATCAAGGATTGGCCTGTTAAAGAACATGGGCTATAGACTTGTAGGGGGGACAACCCAAGGATCACGTACACGTGGGGTCAATATATTAGCCCGATATAATAAGTTACAATTTCTTCATACCCACTTGGATTCTATGGGAAGGTGGGTAATAATTAAGTGTAGTCTCATGGGATCTGGTATTTTCACACTCTGCTCAGTATATGGATCCATAGTGGATGACCCAGGGTCATTAACTGGTTGACCAATAAGTTAGCACACAGGCCACTGCCCATTATTCTCTGTGGGGATTTAAATATTAACCTTTCAAACAACTGGGAGTCTATTTTAAAGCATGAAGGGAGGAAACACATAATATTTCAAGCAATATCAAACATATGTGGCACACACGGATTGATAGATTTTTGGGCCAAGGTGAGGCCTTTAGAGAATGGCTTTACATTATTTTCCTTTCCTCACCTTAAACATGCCAGATTAGATTATATTTTGTGTGTCATTAGTGTTGCATCCAAATGTACAATAGACAGATACCCCAGACTTTTATCTGACCATAATCCGTTGGTTTTGGAACTGACAGGCATGGGAATGATGCAAAAAAAAGGCAATGTCTTTTTTGTGAGTGCCCTTCTCCTAGATGATGAGTATAGTAAGCATATGTGAGAGTGGATATCGGGGGTTTTGAAGGTGAATGTAAGAACAGCTTCTTTAGTCAATGTCTGGGACTCTATGAAAGCCTGTATTCGGGGGGAAACCTATCAATTCTCCTTTAATGAAGTATGACATGGAGAAATGCTCTGGATGGTGGCAAATCAAGTTAGATATTACTGAAAGGGTGTTTCAGCAAACCTTCTCAACGGCGCAGGATTCTTTGTTGTCAGCTAAATTACAGTTCCATTATATAACCTGTTTTTTGTTATATTATACTCCATACCAAATTGCAAAATGGGGAGATGGGAAGAGGATACAGTTTCCCCAATACGCTCTCTCCCAGGCCAAATATTGTACATATGTTTGCAACATGCGCTTCTCTGTCATTAGTCATTAATTAAATTGGGGAGTTTTTTTTAGAAACAAGCTTTACCAGAAAGTAGTTATGAGCCCCACTTTAAGCTTATTGGGAATACAAGAGAAAGGTGGTAATGATGAGGGAGGGGGCCGTTAAGCATGTCAATGGCTATATTTAGACTATGCAAATCTTCTGGATGGCTGGACTCGGATACCCGCTCTTTTCAGCAATGGCTGGCCCGGCTGTTATCAGTTTATCATCTCGAAAAATCTATAAATGCTTGGAAAAGCCTCAGGGCAAAGAAAAAAGGCCTTAAAATATGGAAGCAGTTATGTATATGGGTAGGAAAAAAGAATGGATAAATTGCACATGCACTTTATAGATATGATTGAGTAGAATAGTTGATTTCACAATCTAAATGAATTACTTTGTATTGGAAAGAGTATGTATATTTTCTTCTTTTAAATCGGGTTCTTAATTGTGTTACAGAGTTGATTGCCAAGGGATCCCTGTCTTTTTCTATGTCTATTTGTAACTTCACGGTGTGGGGGAGGGTAGAGGGAGGGTTAGGGTTCAGGATGAAAAATTGGTATTTAAAACTACTTAATAAAGATATTTACAAAAAGAGAGTTCACTTAATATCGTAATCAAATAGTGGGTAACAGATATTCTTCTACTGTGATGCCGGCATGGACAGGTAGGTGAACTGGAGAAGCAGAGTCCTTTCTTGACTATTTGTTTATATAGGAGTTTGCTACTATGTTGTCTGTCCAATTAAAACCTGATATCAGGAGGGGAAACCAGAGAAGAGCTATGAGTATTAATGCATGCTGTCTACCTTTGGATAAGTGGCCTAGATCTCAATGGCGCTACAACTTTAGAGCTGAAAAAGACCCCGGAGTAGCCCCACAGTCTATCTTTCTTGCATCTGTGGTGATAATCCAAGGAGAGAGGGACAGAGGAACTCCTCGTTCGAGGTTTGCAGAGTTTCCTTTGATATCTGGACCCTGGCTTGC
Source organism: Lissotriton vulgaris (assembly GCF_964263255.1). Taxonomy (NCBI): domain Eukaryota; kingdom Metazoa; phylum Chordata; class Amphibia; order Caudata; family Salamandridae; genus Lissotriton; species Lissotriton vulgaris. The sequence goes on along the minus strand of NW_028240941.1, from coordinate 188,066 downwards.
ATTGAATTTCAGATCCTGTTTATGGATTAAAACGGGTTTCTTTGGATTTGATCAGACATCTACATCATACCAAAAGCAAACAGACTTTGACTGCACCCAGTGATACCCCTGCTGCAGATGAAGAATGGATTATCCAGTTTTCCAAGTAGGAATGGTGAATGACTCCTGAATGGTGGAGAGATAAGTGGGGGGGCTAACACTTTTGTGAATATTTTTTGAGATTGTTAGTCTGGATGGCAAGTTCTGAAACTACTGGTGAAATTCCTCCAACGTAAAACCTCAGAAATTGCTGACAAGCTGAATGAACTAGTATGTGGTAATATGCATCCTGAAGGTCTATGGCTGTCATCCATTTTCCTGGAAATATGAGTGGAATGATTCACTGCTAGGTTTCCATTTTGAAATCAGTCTTCTTTACAAACTGTCTGTGACAACCCAGGAACGATTAGTGATGAGGATGTTGTGATCAATCCCTCGCCCTCCTGCTATGGGTCTGCTCATCACATGAGGTATTCTGAAAGTCTGTGAAGAGGACATGAGTGTAAGAACAAAATGGGCAAGGAGAGAAAGAGAGACATTCCTGCAGATGGGTTGATGGAACGCTCTAACTAGATGGTTGTAGCACTGTGTATTTAACCACGATTCAAGGGCTCTTCAGTACTCCAACTAAGGGGATACAGAGCACAATTAGTGAAGGATCAACATACTAAATGGAAACGACAAGAGCTATCAGAGGAATTGGGACTGGACTTACCAAGTGGAGAATTCATGCACACATTAACTATCCTCCCTACTCATACCTGGTGTCCCGCTCATGTGCTGAAGTAAGATGTAACACACTCTTCCCTGGATGGAGGAAGCCTGGGACTAGGAAGACAAAACTAATGAACATATGTTATTGCTAGGGACAGAAAAAATAAGGGCTAAAGAACTACATTAATAAAGAAGCGCAGAAATAAACAAAGTGGCGGAACGAATAGGCTGAGTGCAAACTGAAGCATAAGCAAAGTAGTTGTAACAACTGCCGTTTACCAGACAGGTTTCTTCTGCATATGGTAGGTCTTTATAACATCTCTGCCTCGCCTGAGCCAGAAAAGTTACTGCTTAAGTGGTCCTAATGTGGCTAATGCACCTCAAGCGAGCTACCTGGCTATGGAACTTTGACTCTTACTCTACCAGTCTGTATATTCCATTTGCCTGTCCTACACCTTTTTCAAGTTTGAAGTGTTTGGGGTCTTTTACTGTCTCTGGTGACCTGACCTTAAGACTGATAAATAAATAGAAATCCCCCTAAGGGTTTTAACTCTAGAAATATTGATGAATAAACTCCCTTTTCTTATTCTCTAAGAGACACTAAAATAATGGCTTATTTCTTGACGAGATCTGACATTCCCTTTGCCATCGCTTGATGACAGGCCATATCCATGGGCCAGGTTGCTGAAACAAATCTGGAATATGGTTGGAATTCCAAACATCCAGGCAATATCCTTAATAAAGCAAACAAAAGTAGATGATGAACGGAGAGTTGACATTTTTCAGACACTTACCCCCAGTCGCAGATCTGGAGTGAATCTATCATCATTCTTTAGCTCACTTTGCCACCCCAGTTCAGACCCAGCCATATGCACATTGGTCTTGACCCTGTTCCTGAAGGGAACAGTCAAGCCCGAACTGCCAAGCCAAGTCTTCCCTGGACTGGAAACAAGCATCCTGGTACTTTTCAGGGTAACACCCCTCATCAACCAGGCTACCTTGAATCCAGTGGCAAAGTGAGCAAGGGACCCACGTCTGTGCATACTCTGCCAACTTAGGGCGAACAAAGCAAACACAAGATGATGGAGGGATCACTGAAACTTTTCAGATACTCAACTATAGTCATAGATTAGGGTTGATTCCATCATCATTCTTTAGCTCACTTTGCCACCCCAGTCCAGACTTAGCCAGGTGCAAATCAGTCTTGACCCTATTCCTATGGGAACAGCCCAGCCCGAACTGCCAAGCCAGGTCTTCCCTGGACTGGAAACAAGCATCCTGCAACTGGCTTTGGGGTAATACCCCTCATCAGCCAGGCTTCCGTGAATCTAGTGGCAACGTGAGAAAGGGACCCACGTCTGGCATACCGTGCCAATTTAAGGCAGACAAAGCTCACTTTGTCGCTTTGCCACTGGGGCTGGTTCCAAACTGAGGTGGCGAAGTGAGCTAAAGAATGATGATGGATTCAATCCAGAACTGTGACTGGGGGTGAGTGTCTGGAAAGTTTCAGCACTCTGTCCATCATCTCCTTGTGTTTGCAAAATCCTTAATGAACCATATCCAAAACCCAGGCATCTGAGATGAAATCTTTGCAGTTTAACAGAATATATATCTATCCAACTGATTTACACAAAGCTGGGGCCTGAAAAGGACGATGCAGAAAAACAGACCTTTGAACATCCTGTGCTTTCTAGTCTTGAAGATATATTTTACAACCTGACTTACAATCTGGAAGGAGCAGTGTTATCTTACAACACTCACATAAAGCTGTGCATGAAAACGTCCTTGCCTCTAGACTCCATCCACTGGAAGGGACCTCTTCTTGATGTTGTCACATGGACCCCACTCCATCAATACCTATAAGAGGCAGGTATATGGATATTAGGGAGTGACATGCCCCACATGAACTCCACTCATAAGGGATCTGGCTTACTTGTGGTAATATGTGGTTACACCAGATCCATGAAGCACAGACCTGACATCCTCTTTTGTATCATACCAACATGACAAGGGAGCCCCGCTCCAGAAGCTGAGATCAGCACCACAGAGCACACTTAACGGGAGCCCAGAAACACAGAGACGATAGTTGAAGAGAAGAACTTGGAACAGCCGGGACCTGTGGTGCTGTCTGATTAGGGGATGAAATCAGAAAAAAAAGGATGTGATGTGGTCTCCTCCCCTTTTGACTCCAGATGAGATGAGGGAACCTGTGAGGGAGAAGGGTAAGTTACAGGAAGTATCTTAAGGATGTAAAGTTTCCAAGTTTAGTCACATGGTATCTGGAGGAGGATAATTAAGTTAAAATTGAGACGAGGTAGGATAGAGGAGGTCATTGGCAGCGCTTACGAATATAGAATATACAGACAATATTCTACTAAGTGGATTTAAATGCAATTTTTACACACAGTATCATCTTTGTTAACCAGTGCTTAATTTGAGGTGGTGGTTTCCGGTGCTCAGCACCAGCACTTAATTGTCAACACCAGCACGTATGACAGCCTGTCACATGAAGGCACTGTTTGTGTAATTTAGAGAGGAGAACAACAGTTGTTTATTAGTACAATGTACATTAAAAACGACTAATACATGCCGCCTAAGCACTTCTTATAGCTTTGGAGGTCTGGAATAGTCTGAATTGACACTCCTGTAGGAGTGCAATGGTTAAAGTTATGTTACTGGCACTGACTGCACTGACTGGGGCAATGGTTTGTGCAAGCTGCTGTGTCCTCCTGTTCAGGGCCCTGGCACTTGTTTGCAGCTCTGGAAGTTACAGAGTCGGCTTAACATTCTATGATCCTGGGCAAATCACTTAGGCACGACGCCCAAGCTCAAACCAGGTTCCTCTGTGTTGATTTAGAATCCATTCTCCCACCCAACCCCATGTTGATTTCACATTCATCTCCCCATCCTTCCCTGTGTTGCCTCTGCACTCTCCCCACCACCCTCCCCTTGTTCCTTCAGTGTTTCCCCATGTGGCTTCAGGCCCCCATTGCTTCCGTTCTGCCCCCTCTCACCCCCGTTGCTTCTGTTCCTTCCCACAGGCTGCAGCTCACTTTAATCATTTTAAAATAATAAATACAAAACACGCTTTTGCGTCTTTTATTCTCTTTTTTATTGATCCAACATGCACCTGCAATTAAACAGAAAAAAAGGGGCCTGCGTTATTGTGTAGGTGCGTGCATGTATGGCAGGGCACAAGTCCTAAAAAAATAAGTGGGGGGACGCTCCAAGTTAGGTGGTGTTACCGAAAGTGACGTCACAACAGGAAGTGACGTCACGAAAGGTGGCTTGCACCATCAGGCTCATTGGCTCCCCTCTCTCACACATTATATGCGACCGAATCAGAGAAGCCAGCGTATGCAGCGTTCTAAATGGGTTCCGATCTCGCCCCAGAATTGAGAGTTTCCCCGAGACAAATTAAACGTGCATTTTAGTGGATGACAATCAGCACAGACATTGGACAGAGCCTGCTGAGTACAGAAGACGTGCACTCCTGGGGATCCGGTGTAGCTATCTTGTCTGGTCTTGTTTTGCTATATGCTAGCGCCTGCACACTGAGCACGCACCACCACATTTGAAATGGAGAAATGGCAGCAGGCAGGGGGGACGGCGTCCACCCGGTAAAACTTGATAAAATAAGTGGGGGGATGCCGTCCACCCGCGTGGTACCCCGACTCGAGCCCTGATGTATGGAGTGTGTTGATACAAAATGACACGGGTCGCCACGTCAAAGGTTCTTTTGTTTTCTGTATAGTGTGGCTCAATACCATTGGCATAGCCAACAGGCCACAATGACGAGATTGATTGTTCAGTCCTCCTCTTCCTGATATCTGCAAAGCTGACCTGTTTCAGAAGGGTTCGATGTATCATTTTCACAATCCCCATGTTGCCCAGAGCAGACCCTGGGTTATGTAGTTATGGTCATCATCCCTCTCTATTTTCAGGAAATCTTCTTCTGGCATGTCCCCTGTCACAATCTCAGATCAAGTGGCGCTAAATTAGTGGCCATTCCGAGAATTAATAAAGCTAGATGGGGCGGCATGTAAGCTTTGGAACACCATGCTTCTTTTTCTGGAATCTCAACCTAATCAGACACATTTCAGGAACATTTTTAAACCATGGCCTTTCTCCTTCCTCCCTAAATAGGCACAATTTCATGGTTTCTCATAGGACGCTAGCGCCAAGACGCAGCTTGACATTTTCACTTTTAATAAATATTTACTTACTTTCCTTTCTTATATCTATTGAAGTTGTTAGCGAAAACTGTCTTCCTCCATATGCAGGGCGTTGTGGAGGAAAATAACTTACTCCAGCATAAGTTGGTTTCTGTAATGGTAGTACTCCTTCTGTATTGATCCTATTGCACCTATCCGTGGCCTTTGATACTATCAACCACCTGATCCTATTGGATCCTTTGAGGGAGTTTGGTATTGAGGGCTGGGCATGAGAAATGTTCAAGAACTTCCTCTCAGACATAGCTTTTTAGGCCACTCTAGGTACAGACTCCTCTTCAGTCTGGGTGCTATACTGTGGAGTCCTACAGGTGTCTATACTGTTGTCTGTGCTTTTCAATATTTATATCACACCACTCACTCATCGGATTTAAAGTCAGGGCTTGATCTCTATACTCAATGAAGTCCAAGAATGGCTATCAACGAACCACCTCAAACTCAATCAGGGCAAAATCGAGATCCTCCTTATCTCCAACAAGGACGAAAACCCGCAAATAGTGGAATGGCTGAAAGCTATTGATGCCCTCAACAGAAATCTCACCCTGGCAACCTCGGTCAAATCACTGGGAGTCACCCTTGACCACAAACTCTCCATGTCCAATCACATCAAGAACTCCGCCAAGAGCGCCTTCCTCAATCTGAAGCTCCTTAACAAAATCAAACCCCTCATCCCTGCCTCTGACCTCAAGCAAGCCACCCAAGCCCTGGTATTATCCAGACTGGACTATGCGAACGCAGTTCTCTCTGGGACAGCTCACTCTCACCTAGCCCCGCTTAAAACTACCCTCAATGCTGCAGCCAGAATGGTCACCGGAATCAAGAAATTTGACCACATTTCTCCTGCACTCTAAAATGGCTCCCCGTCGAAATGCAGGCCAGTTTCAGAACTGCCTGCCTCACACACAAACCCCTGCACACAGGGAAACCAGAATACTTAGCCTCCAAGCTCAAGAAAGACGAACAAGCGAGAAGCCTCAGGAGTTCCAACTCTCTCCTACTCATTCCCTAAAAAACGCACAAACATAAGACTGCTGCCCGGTCTTTTGCAGGAAATGCCCCGAAAATCTGGAATGCCATCCCAGTCAACATCAGAACCACCCCCTTCTTTTCAAAATTCAAAAGCCTCCTAAAATCTCTCTACCTCAACCGCGCAATTACGTGATGCTCTCCTCTCCACCAGGCAGCAGCTCTAGTCGTGACTCCCCTAGGACTTTGAAACTACCTCATGACCCCTCCTCCGCAATGCCTCATCTCGTCCCCCCCGATCTCTCTACCCCAACGGCTCACCGCGAACACTCAGCAGAACTGTAAAGCCTCTTTTCCGCACATTTTCTCCCTCAACGGCTTACCTCAGACACTCAGCAGAATCTGTAAAGCCTCCTTTAGTTTGAACTTTTTCTGTATTTCTCCTTCAATGCCTTTGCCCTGTATTTTGTCTCCTTTTTCATCATGTTGTAAAGCGCTCCAATACCCTCGGGTCTGGCTAGCGCTATACAAGACTTCCGAATAAATAAATAAATGTAGGCTGAGGACACCCAGACCGTGCTAAAATTCTCAAAAGATATAAGAGAAATATAGTCCACACTCTGTAAGTGTCTGTCCCAGGTTCAGTGGTTGAGGTTCAAGACCCATTTAAAATATATAGAAATGAAATGGAGATTCTTTGTCCTAAGAGTATGCCCCTGTTCTGAAAGCATCTTTTTGGCCAGACTCATTAGGGCCCATACTTCTCTAGTGAGTAATCTGGGAGTCCGGATTGACTCAGCTTTGACTCTACATCATCAGGTGAATTCAGTTGTGAACTCATGTTTATTTGGGCTACCTAATCTAAACAGAAGATTCCATCTGCTATTATTTTAGCATAAAGTGACCATTATGAATGTGGGAGGAAACTTCATTCATTGCAACAAGCAAACAATAATGAAAAGTAATAGCTTAAAATGTTATATAGAATTTGAAAGCTACTGAGTGCAGGCATGAACCAACAACAAATGTATCCTGTGTGGGTTAGAACGTGGCACTAGCAGTACATTTACTCTGTTTGATGTATCTCTGATCTGATAGGTAAGATCAGAGATACATGATTGGATCAAAGACGAACAAAACGGTCGGATGGTTAATGAATGGTGGGAAGAGTCGCTGCATGTCTGTTATATACAGAAAGTGATTTATAATGGACAAACATTTAAAAGTTAGTGATGATTTAATGTGTGTGAAAGGGAATTTCACCTATTAAATTGACATAACTATAGTAATGTTGATGGGTTTCATGCACTGTAATCTCAGTCATTATATTCATATATCCTGTGAATCTTTGTATTTTAAGTAGCATTTTATAATTCCATGAATCAAAAAAGATGAAAAAGGTACTCTGTGAGTGGAAACACAACAACATTTTCAATGGCTGATATACGCCAAACAGATGAATATGTCATTTTTCCTCACTATTCATATTATTAGCCATTTTCAAAACTTTGTAGTCTCAGTCAGCGCTTGATTGGGAAATGAGACTTGTCTTTCAGGAATCTGACAGCAGCAGTAACTTTTCTTTAAGACTTTAAACTGAGGCTGTATAGTAAATGAGGGCAAATTTAACACACATGTTCAAAGTGTTTTTATTTCAAAGAACAGGTTTGAAGCTCAAAAGTAATGCATCTCACACGTGATTGCATAGTACGAACAATACGAACAATCACATGTTATTCTACAATACAAACAATACGAACAAAGTGAAGATGTTTCCATAAGCCCCACTTATGACTTTCACAATGCTCTGCTCAGTGACAGCCCTGCGACAAGACGTAGATGGCTCCTTGCGCGCGGAGGCGGCTTACCGCAGGGATGAAGGACAGCCGCTGCTAGCCACTCACGATAATGGCGGCAAGGAACGCAGCCCAGCTGTTTGATTGGCTACCTGCTGCTGTTGATTGTGTTCCGGTGACAATGGCTCTCCCCGCGCGCCTGTTGCATTTGAACGGGCCCTGTTTGTGGAGCCTGAGATGGAAGTCGGTGCATATTCATCTAATGCCCTAGTTGCCTGCGCTTTAAATCTGAATTGGATCAGCTCACACCCGCGGACATTTTCTTAGAGCATTAGTGAACATTTACTACTTCTGCATTATAGTTTGGGTATAATCTAAACAGGAAAAGTACTGAATGGAGTGTACATTGTTAATCTTATGCAAATGTGTAAAACAGGAACTATATAACTATGTTATATGGCAGATACAAACCATGACCAATAATTATGAGGAAATAGTGTAGGTGAATTATGTGTCTTTTATGATCAAGACTTCCTCTCACTCGTTCTATAAAAGTGATAGTGTTATGTTATTAGTTCACAGGTTTGATGCGGGTCAAGGGGAAGTTTTGCTTTTGGTAAATACATTTAGGGCGGTCTCTGTTGCAGAACTAAGTATAAGTCTACAACACAGATAAAGATGGAGCAGAGTCTGGTGCAGAGCCTCCAAGAAGAGAGCAAGGTCTGCAGCAGAAGTGCAGTGAGAGAAATGCTGAGGACTGCATCTGTATAGTGTGGTAAAAATTAGGAAAAACAGAGCATAGACAGAGAGATATTTGAATGCGTTAGGGGCATACATACCACAAAGGATGTACGCATGTTTCAGCAACAGTGCGGTGTTAGAACAAGGTAGAGAAAAGACTTGTCAGATCTGGGGAGGAGTAACATGAGGTGTTAGCCACCACAGGAGGGGTACGCGCACGTGGCACTCTTTTCCTCAAAATTCGTGAGGCAAAATCAGTCAAAGAAGTTACTAAAATGGCTTGTGATAGAGAGACAGATGTGGCCGCTACTTAACGGGGGTGGTAGGGCAGGCGAGGGAGGGTGGACGGGTAAATGAAAAATAATAATTTACAAAAACACCTGCAGGCCGGCCACCTCCTCTCAGTCCTCTTCTGCTCCTCGCTCTAGGAGCAGGAAGCACACAGGCTCCCGGGCTCCTAATGGCTGTGGTGGGATTGCAACAGTAGGCAGAGGATGAGAGGAATCAAAATAGGCATTATTTTTTTGAGTCTCTGCAGCAAAAAAATATAAAACAAGGAAATGTATTTCAAAAGATGTTATTGCTTACTTAATTGGTCACTAAAAGACTGTATTTTAAGGCACCCCCTGCAGCGATCTCTTTCAAGAGGGTCTCAGGGTCTAGTATTGGTACGATAGCATAGTTGGATAATGTACCTCCTGTAGACCATTGTTCTAAGGTGTAGGTTAAACATGTGTTTTCTGTGTACAATAGCTTTGTGTATTAACAGATTTTCTACAGAGAGCTTTGTGTAAGCTGCAGATAACAAGTTACAATAATGATAAAATAGCTTATTGACCTATGCACCCACTTAGAACTGTCATGTATATAACTACTGTCGTGAACACTCTGGAAAGTCCCATTTAGACCTCTTCTATTTTCATCATGTGCTTGTTTGTAGATTCTTTGATCTCTTTTAGTACAAAGTGTCTCAGACGTGTTAGTATTTCATGTGTGCCTCCTTTCTATGCTAACATATTTTTTATAGTTTTTGCTATGGACTCTCCTATAGCATCATGAACTCTTACTTTGAACCTGCCTTGTTTATTTTTGCTTTAGTTACCGAAGCATATTATCTATATGTAAACCAAGATGATAAACGTATTGACTTATTTGTTTAGTCTTTTTGACAGTCAGATACTATAAAAACCCAAGTATCGGACCATTGATTGGAGGTGCTTTTTGCTAGGACTATCACGCCAGAGGTGAGGCCAGATTGCGGAGACAACCAACTACGGTCAAAGGCTTTTCTGGGAGCAGTGCAGAGAAGTGGCCTTCACCCTTGCTCTGCTTATCATTCCTGGGCAAAATCTGTGATAGGGCCTTTTTTATTTGCCAAGAGAAGGTATACTGTGCGAATCATCTGAAGAAACTCGATTTATTGGACATAGCGTCTGCTACTATGGAGTAGTGATGGGGCAGGGATGGGGGAGAGTGTCAAAAAGAAAGAAAAGTGGGCGAAAAATTAAAAAAAAAGAAAAACGCACATGCCTTCCCAGTGACCGGCTCTCATCTGTCTTCTTTTTCCATGAGTCACGCAGGAAGCCCCTAGGCTCCCCATAGCCAATCACAAAGCTGCAATGCAGTATGTGATTGGTTCACCTAAGTCAATCACAACGCTGCTATGCAGCATTGTGATTGGTCTGAGTGCCGTGGACCGGCACTCAGATGAGTACTGGGGGCCTGGGCATGTTACCCACCAGGCTGGGGAACATGCAAAGTGCGCATGACTTTTTGGCTGGGCCAAGATGGCCGGCCAAGCACTCTTTAGAGTGTGCAAACCACTCCTCCACCTGCTCTGCGGCCGGCACAGCCCCACTTCGCCCACACCTTTACAGCACCAGAGAATACTGAAAAAAAATGATAATAACATTGTTATTATCATTTTTGTTTTCTTGTGGGGTGTTTATTGGCTCGATATTTACTGCTTCTGCTAAAATGTAGCATAGTGCTTAGGAGAACCGATAGGAGGCAAGGATCTTAGTAATCATGTTAGGAATGCTCATATGGATTTCGTTGACCATGTCATGCAGTACAACATTCTTTTTTGTATTCTGTCTGCTTACATGTTATATATTGTAGACTTGGGATTTAGAAATAAACATTTTAAGAGGTCATCCCCTGTTTTTTAGCGCTATTTTGTGTGTGTCATTCTTTTTATGAAAGAGGATTTGGAAGTCCATTTTGTCACTGAACTCATATAGTGGGATTGATTGTGACCAGAAAAGACTTACTTCACATTACACATCAACTGGATGTGTATGGGTCACAGTCCAACTAGATTTCTCATTTGTATTGGTGCATTGAATTAAGTCCTTGCACCAGGGAGTTGGAATTCCGACTCCTATAACTCTGAGCAGTGGCCCACAGAAGGTGACAGCAAAAGCCATAATAAGTTTGTGCCATTTCAAGTTTTAACTTAATCTTTCATTATGCTAAGATCGAGAAAATGGGTGTCAATGGGTAGAAGTAAACAAATATTAGGTACCAAAAACCAAATTCAGTTTTAACAGTGCGCCATGTAAATGGTACAATTAGTACTATTTAAATAGAGAGATATACCTGGCATTCCTACACAGCATGAATAGGGCTCATATGATGCATATGTATATACGTAGTTAAAGTACTTTAAGAACTCTGTGTATTTCATGACAACATGTAAAAGACAATCATATGCCTCTTTGGCTCCCCTTTAAGGCAATTGATTCTGATGCTTCCACCAAGGAAAGCTTTGATAAAAGGAGGTATGATTACCTCTGAAGCATTTTCAGCCTGGCACCACTGGACAGAAGGCAGTCAAGCAACCATCACTCAGTACCTTAATGCAATGGCCCCCAACATGACAAGACATTTTCCCTTTTTCTCCGGAAGACACTCTCTTCATAATTGTTTTAAGGTCTTAGATTGTTTAGATTAAATCTTTTTATTTGTGTCATAACACATACACTTGCCTACATCCTGTGGCCAGTGTGGAGATGACCTTCCCCAAACAGGTGTCAACCAGTTGCTGATTTTCTTTAAGCCTCCCTCCATTTCCCTCCTTTCCCTAGGAATAATCTTTATCACACGGACACACCTAAATAAAGGAAAGCAAGTTGTGAACCTGCGGCATGCTCTCCTGTAAAGGCTATGAAACTATTGATATCTCCTCCCCTCTACTTCTGTCTTCCTTTTGATTGGAAGCAGTTGGGCTTGCTCTGGCTGTATTACTTTCAGATTCCTTAAATATAGTGCGCTCCCTAACCTAAGTGTAAATATATTTTCCAAATAGTGCGTTAGTTCATAAGCCTTCACTTTATGTTCAAGTGGAGTGCTGATTTTCTCCATTGCCATTAACCCATACAACTCTAGTTTTACAGTGAAAGTGGTTAACATTGTCTGACTGCACATTGGGCCATGGTGCTATTTTTCCCCCATAGTGAGATCAAGGGATATATATGTCTATTAGGTAATCCTAGCACAATATATGCTGTAATTGTAGCGATGGAGGTAATAAACATAGTATAAACTGTTTACATTTTTGCTTTATAATTATACTGAAGTATTGAACACTGCCAAAGAAAGTGTACCAACTTGTCTTGGTTCCGACATCTGTGCCACCACTCATCTGATAAGTATGGATCCCGTTAATACAGGTTGCCTGGTGTGTGTTATGAGTGTGGTCTTATCCATGGCTCTCTTACCATTGAGCTTCTAGCTATAGTATGCATCTGCATCCTAAGAAATGTCTCCTTTCATTTCTCTTTTGTAAAACCTGAACTTGAGTCAGTTTCCAACCACCTATGGCCAGGTGATTGTTTTCATTCTTAAGTGTGTCCATGAGGAAGCTGATGGAGCACGGATCTTTAAACCTCAATCTCTTGGTATAGTCATCAAACAGAATCCCCCAATTGTCATGTGGACCTTTGGTAGTTGACCTGAAGTGTTGAGGGAGAGCTAGTATTCAGAATGTGTTTATATTTTAATGAAACCAATATAGTTCCACAAAACATAAAGAGAGAATGGTATGCAGCCATAAAGGTTTATCTTCAAATTATTGGTTCATCACAATCAACAAAGCTGGAAATGAGTAATGAAATATATACTTACAAGAAAAATGTTAAGATGCTCAGACACTCTCACATGAACCTCAATTACCGTTCCGAAGAAACAGAAATAGCGTTCAGCATGAAGCTTCACACTGCGGGAAATCAGAAAGGTCTAGAGATCTGCTCTCTTCCAAGTCTGGAAAGGGTCTTTGCTCTAACTACTATGGAACACCAACTAAAAGCACAATTGAAAGTCCCAGAACATCCATATCTAGCCCCTACAGTCTGAAGCCAATCCCATTGAGGCCTTTTCCAGGAGCTGGTAACCATCTAAATTCCCATTCCAATACAATTAGGTACACATCTGCTCATCTTTGAGAGTTGCTTCTTCCTGATACGTTGAATATAAGAGACTTCTTTCATCATATGCCTCCACCTCTGCTTACAAAATGTCATCCTCATGCCTCACTATCAATCTAATACAAAATAATGAGCCTTGTTCTAGCTAACGAGTGACTTGATAACATACCTTCAATGAAAGGAATAAGAAGCATACTAACAGAGAGTAACGCTCGGCTAAGATCTAATGCTCAGTTCAATTGAAACGTTTTGCAAGACACAGTTAATCCATATAAAGCAATATTGTATGGCACAGATCAGGTTCATGGAGGTTCTGTTAGCACTGCACTGTTGTCATAGAGAGAGTAAGGAACTTGGACAATGTCCCTATTTGTGAAGAAAGTTAATTCAGGGGCCAAATACCTCTTTCAAGGCATCCAGACTCGTTTTGATCTTCTTAGCACTGACTGTTCACCTTCACTGTCTCTTGCTTCACTGTTCTCCGCTCCTTAAAACAACAGTTTGTAGTATGTGTTTAACCGACAGGCTTTGCCTCACTCTTCCCTGCCTTTTCAGCTACTCAACTCTGTCTCTGTTTTTGCTGGTCACACCACTTGGCCCTTCACTAGGTTCAGGGTTGGTGTCGACTCCTGCCAACGTCCAGGTTTCTTCATTTGCTCCAGCTTCGATCACAACGGTGTAAAAGGTTGCCTCAGTTTAATCTTGTGTCCCCCTCAGGGAGAATGGACCGTGGGGCAATCACTCTCTTCACCCCCTCTAGCCCTCCGGAATGTCCAACAGTTATTGGTGGTGTCGCAGTGATAGGCAAAGTTATGCGATCTAGAGGGCATTCTACCCACTAGGTAAGAGAAGCATGTACACAGTGAGGCAGACCTCCACACTTAACGGCTGAATATGTCACAAATATGATAAGGAGCCCTTCTATTGCAACTCCTGACATGTCTTACGAGCATATTTCTTCACCAGTCCCCAGTACTGTGGTCGTGGCACTGTTCTAGATGCAGGAGAGCAATGGCAGCATTAACCTGGTGAAACAAGCATTGGCATAGCCAATAGGTCTCGCCTTTGGGGCCTTATAAGTGTTTAGCCAGAGCTATTGACTTTGCCAATGTCTTCAAGCTGTGCTGTAGAGAAGTGTGGCTGCCGTGCACCATGCTGAAAATTTATAAATAAAAAGTGTCAGAAGCATTTTTGTTACCTTATATATGACCAAGAAGGCATTATGTACAACTGAACGACCATATTAAAAAAGTATTGACGATTAAAAATTTCCTCAGTTTTCTTTTGTTCTTGCAATGCTGGCAACTTGTTTCTGCCAATTCCAATGGTTGTTTGTTAAAGCTTTTTTTATGAGGGGGCATAAACAATCGGAGGGTGAAGGTTTGGAACTAGTACCTGTATTATAACACTAGCAACGGCCAGACGCTAGGGGAGAATCAACAGATGCCAGATTCCAAGAACAGGCTGAGATGGTGCTGAGTGATGCTGAGGTGGTAGTGCTGGTGGTGGTGACTGGTGCGGAAATGATGCTGAGGTGATCCTGAATGATACTCAGGTCTTGCTGAGTGATGATGATGTGGTTGTGTACTAGTGCAAAGGCGATGCTGAGTGGTACTGATGTGGTGCTGAGTGATGCGGTGGTGGTGCTGAGTGACGCTGTGGTGGCGCTGAGTGATGCTGTGGTGGCCCTGAGTGATGCTGTGGTGGCGCTGACTGATGCTGTGGTAGTCCTGAGTGATGCTGTGGTGGTGCTATGTGATGCTGTGGTGGCCCTCAGTGATTCTGTGATGACCCTGAGTGATGCTGTGGTGGTGCTGAGTAATGCTGTGGTGACCCTGAGTGATGCTGTTGTGGCCCTGAGTGATGCTGTGGTGGTGCTGAGTGATGCTGTAGTGGCACTGAGTGAAGCTGTGGTGGCACTGAGTGGTGCTGTGGTGGCACTGAGTGATGCTGTAGTGCTGCTGAGTGATGCTGTGGTGGCGCTGAGTGATGCTTTGGTGGCGTAGAGTGATGCTGTGTTGGCCCTGATTGATGTTGTGGGTGCCCTGAGTGATACTGTGGTGGCACTGAGCGATGCTGTGATGGTGCTGAGTGATGCTGTGGTAGCGTAGAGTGATGCTGTGTTGGCCCTGATTAATGTTGTGGGTGCCCTGAGTGATACTGTGGGGATGCTTAGTGATGCTGTGGTGGTGCTGAGTGATGCAGTGCTGATGCTAAGTGATGCTGTGGTGGCGCTGAGTGATGCTGTGGTGGTGCTGAGTGATGCTGTTGTGGTGCTGAGTGATGCTGTGGTAGCGTAGAGTGATGCTGTGTTGGCCCTGATTAATGTTGTGGGTGCCCTGAGTGATACTGTGGGGATGCTTAGTGATGCTGTGGTGGTGCTGAGTGATGCTGTGCTGATGCTAAGTGATGCTGTGGTGGCGCTGAGTGATGCTGTGGTGGTGCTGAGTGATGCTGTGGTGGTGCTGAGTGATGCTGTGGTGGTGTTGAGTGATATTGTTGTGGCACTGAGTGATGCTGTGGTGGAGCTCATAGTCATAGTCATGTTTATTTGTTTGATTAATTAAAATCTTACAAAAATATATCATTGACAGTAAAATGCGTAAAACGCCATGGACATAGTTATTCTAATATCATATAATTAAAAGGAAAAGAAAAAGAAAAAGAAAAAAACCTAGTTCATGTTTTCTTTAAGGTTTTTGTCGATCACAGGTACAAATTTTACAAAGGCAGAATTCATTAATACATCATTCGGGTTTAGACATGCCATTAATGCTTGTCTGCATGTTCTTACTCCTCGAGCATTAAATAGTCTCTTAAGGATAGCTTTCCTTTCCGCCTCTATTGCAGGGCACAGACATAGCAGATGCAAGATTTCTTCTGTGGTGGAGCTGAGTGATGCAGTTGTGGACATCAGTGATGCTGTGGTGGCACTGAGTGATGCTGTGGTGGTGCTGAGTGATGCTGTGATGGTGCTGAGTGATGCTGTGGTAGCACTGAGTGATGCTGTGGAGGTGCTGAGTGATGCTGCGTGTAGTTCATCTTTTTTACCACCAGCTTTTTACTGGCAGTATTTATTGACAGAATTACCCTTATGTGAAATGTTATTATTATCATTCATTTACATCTTCAGAGCAGTACAAATGTACGGTAACCCAATAACCACATATCCCAGTTGTAAACGCTATCTTACCACAGTACTCTAATTAGTCTTTATGTTATTTTTCACATATTTTAAATATATCAACACATTTTCTCAAGTCTTAAAACTAGAGGAGAAGTCATAAAGAACAGTTCTCGCTTACCCTTCCATACACCATAACTTCAAAGCGAATTCCAAAAACCTTGTATAAAGTCCGCCTAGTGACATTGTTTTTCTGTATAGTATCTGGCGTACCTTTTAGGGGAGATATGAGTCATGTTATATGAGTGAGCCACATGGAGAGTCTTTGCAGACTGAAATATATTGTAGATAATGATGCAATTACATAAAGCAGTGAAAAAAAGGTGCAGTTCCTATCATTTTTTGTAAATATCTTTTTATTGCAGCAACATCAGGAATGCATACAGTATATTTGAGCCATTCCCCTTGGCGCTCAATCGAAGCTCCATTCCCCAACCCCCGTATCACACAGCCGTTTAGCTCACACCCCGGAGGTTGAGCGGCAATATCATGGGGAAAAAAGAGTCATTTTTTACCCTTACTGAACATACCCCCCCTCCCCCCTCAACACTCCCATCCTCGCCTACTCCTCCACCCTCGCCCAGAATCACCCATAACCGCCCCCCCGCCCCCGCCCAGTCCCCCCACCCCCCCAGGCGTGCCAGAGTACCACCTAGCCGAGTTCTCAACCCTCCCAGCTAGACCTGAACCGAAACAGAGCTCCAGGATTTATCAGCAACTATTCGTAAGTCATCACATGTGCAGTTCCTATCATATGGCTTACCATCGTTCACCCACTTCAGAGCACCGCGTCATCTCCAAAGGATCCACACACCTCATTCAGTATCACATAGACATTATGGAAACATTTTGGAGGCATTCACAAACTGCATTTTGTAGTACATGAGTGGTACACCACAAATACTACTCACTTACTACAAAACGGTATTCACCAACTCATGTGTGGAGGACTAGACTCTGTCTTTCCTATCTTTCCTGTGTTTAAATTTCTACTGGCCTGCGGAGATCTGCACACATGTGTTAATATGCTTTAGTAGTAAATATTTTTAGTAGTGAATGTGGGAGGGATATGAACTAATTACTACTAAAAAATGGGAGGGGTTTAGGGAGAAGGATGGAAGGGTTAATGGAGAGGCTTGGGAGATGACCTGCAGCATCCCACAAACGAGTAAACCCTTTTCGATTAACAAATTGCCCTTCTAAAGTTACAACAGACAAAAAGCATGCAAAACAGTTGCAAATATACTCCGGGTTAGACTTGGAATACGTCTAGAACCACTATAAAAATAAAAATAATAATATAATTTTAATATAGAAGGATTTAATGCTTTTTTTAAAACTAAAAATTATTGTAACAACATTCACATAAAAAATGTAATTTATATAAATTCTATTTATAACTTTTTAATTATTTGTAACATATAATAAATACATCCACCACTCTCAAAACACTTCAGAGAGGCGCACTCTGATGCAAGAAAATCCAGTTGGCTCCTTATAGCTAGAAAAGCATGATTTATTGGAGTGCAGTTATGCAACAAAACACCCAGCATATTTCGGTGTTACAAACACTTTGATCACGGGGGGGAGACATTATTATTAGCACTAAAATAAACAAAAAACAAGCAAATTAAAACTGAAGGATGTGGCCTAACGGCTAGGGTGGTCAATCTCACATCTGCTGAACCGGTTTGAGTCTCAGCAATGATGCACGCTCAACATTCTGTGATTCTGGCCAAATCACTTAATCTCCCTGTGCCTAACAAAAATGAATGTGTCCTTGTGTAACACAAATGGTGATCATGTAAAGCGCTCTAATACCTGATAACTACGGGTCAGGTTCGCACTATATAAAACTCAAAAAAAAGAAAAAAAAGACACTCAGATGTGAAAATCAAAAGACCCAGCTGGGCTATAACGTGTTTACAATCTGTGTTACACCATATATGTTTTGGTTCTCTTATTTTTCTGCTTCGAAGTTATAAAATGTAATAATCCTGAGCAGAAGCCATATTTCAAACCTCACCCAACTACTTGTATCTCTAATGGGCTCTGTCTGGATCAGTTGACCTTTATGTATCCTCTGCAATGCCAATTGTTATTTTGTAATGGGTATTTAAAGTACAATGTCAAAACTCCATATGTACCTGGAACCACTTATAATGGGACAAGTGGAAGGACAACCAGTCCCAGCTTCAGAAAACACGCTTATTGTACCAACTTCTCGCCTTGGCATACAAAGACATCCAAAACGCCATTTTTTCCAGCCTGAACACAAACAAACTCTGCTTTATTATTAGGCCTGGGAGAAATATGTTTTACACGGGAGACATGTCAGTAATTACTTAATACTCTTGTGATGCAAAGTTACATTATTACACCGGCTTGAGTAATTAAGAGTAATTCGGGGCAAACATCTTACCAGAGGAGTACAGGAGCAATGAGCTAGCAGAGAGAGGACGGCTCCTCGTGTCTTTTAGCCTTTAGTACTATTAGCAAAAAATGCATTCTCTGGCCCAATTTGGTTGCGAGGGGACATTTTGAATTAAGAAAATAGTGCTAAATGCTTGATTATGCTCCTCACACAACTATACATAACTACAACTATTTCTGCAGTAATTACAAGTAATTACGCTAGATAGAATTACGTCGGCTACACACTTATTCGAAAAGTACTTGGAAAGGCAGCGATGCAGGTATATCTGCTTATCACCAGAAAGGACAGGAACAGGGCAGTGGAAAATAACGTGCAACACAGAAAACCGCGTAAAAGTGCAACGCCCATAAGAGTTACTTATTATATCATCAATTACTCCGCTATGTATATATTTGGCAAAACTTGGCCGACTCATCATGCCAATCAATTAATCCAGTATGTGGCCGGCAGTGCAGTATCGGTCATCTCCAGGAACGAGAACTCCATAAAAGATATTAAGTAAAAAGTTAATTAAAGGACACATAAAGTGTCTCCTCAGGTAAAGTACAACTTACGTTCTGCAACTATAAAATAATTTATTAAGAAATAAATATGGTGTGGTGTTGCATTTTAATTCAAATATACAAAATCATTGTTTTTATTTACAAAACTTAAATAACTACTAAAAAACTTATTACAAACGCGTCTCATATTCATTTGTCCTTTGGCAAAAAAAAGAATCCATTGTCCTCACCCCTCATCTCCCCACAAAAGTCTAACAGTTCCAGGAAACGTGCCTCGACTTTTGGGAAGTTCCTCTCGCCGCCTCGTCCAGTTAGAGCATTTTATGCCCCGACTGAGCTCTCCGGTCGCTATGGCACTGCGATGTGTACGGATGGCAAAGACGTTACTCATGTGGCCAGTTATAGGTAGAAAGATCTAGTCTTTGCTCATCCTGTTGCACTACTTCTCAGAAGCACCTTCGAAAGGCACGTGGTGGTGTTGTTGCCACCGGGGGCATTTTGGTGTCATCCCGTATCGCTGTCTGTGATGGAATGAAAGGAACAACAATTGTCCAAGAAAGGTGACATGGCATTACCACTCTCCCAGCACCGCAATTTAATTCATCATAATGTAACCTGCAGTGCTGAACACACCTGTGATGCCTTCTTACTTAAGTAATCAAGTGGTGGAATGGACACTTGTAACTGCTAGACCTTTTGTTTAGCATGGATCACCCTCATAAACGCTATGTTGTTCGAATGCGGTATATTACTGTACTCCGCCCCACATTAGTGTTGTGGCATTATCATCGGATGTTCAATTACGTGCTGTATGCCCGCCTCACCCAGAGGCAACCTCAGATTCTGGCAGCAGTGTCCAGAGAAGAAAAAATGATAAAATATAAGGGAAAATTGTTAAAAAACAAAACTTAACCTGAGAAGGACTTTATTGAAAAAGGTTAAGTTTGTGCTTAAAAAAGTGGTGGGTATAGGTTTGGGAACAAGTTACTGGATCTCACTATACCACTTTGTGAATAGCGTCGACATGTTTCAGCTCCCTAGTGCCCAGCTGGGTCTATGGAGCCTTCATCAGGATAAACACACATAGATTGCTTACACTACTTGTGTAGTAATTGGCAGTGTCGTATTGCGAACACTGGGGTAATTGCTCTCAAATCTGTAGGTAAAGAAGAAAGAGGAAGAAACAAGCAAGTATATGCAGAAAGGCTTGTACAAATGCATATCAGCACACATTCATAGAATACAAAAAAATTATTTTTGTGAATTTGCAGCTTATCTACAGCTAATAGTTCAGAAAAATGGTTTAACAGAGGACATCCTGTGTAGCCTAAATCTACTGAGAAATCTCGACAGAATCTTAAAAACAGTTATCATATAGTGGTGTAATAGTTGTTGTTATTTGTACACCAATATTTTGAAAACAGCGGCAATCTATTTGTAAAAAAGATTGACTGTTTTACTGTCATTTGAGTTAGGGATAGTATTCACTGTATAGTACCACGAGACCAAATGGTGGAAAACAACATTGACCAATTATTGGGTTTTATTTCAAAAGTGGTCGCTCTCATAACGTTGTTATTATTACCTGCACACGGTTAACACTATTCCCTACAGATAGAGATGTCGTTGGGAAATAGCACCAAGAGGATTTGGGGGAAATGGAGTAACTGTCTGCTAAGACTAGGGTAAGAATAATCTCACACGGAATACGTGCTTAGACAGACCATCGGGAAAAGAAAATGTACTTACTTCCGTTCTACATACCTTTTTTGAGAGTACGTTTTGCCTCAACGGGGGTAAATACTACCGTTATGGATTAAAGCTGAAAAAAGGTCAACATAGAGAGTTTAATCGCTATGTACAAATCTTTTTCTATTTCGAAAAAACGTGACCGGTCAAACGGGAAACGCCAAACTTACCCGCACGTGTAAAGTTAACCGCTGCTTGTGCTGACTCTGCCCCCGGATACCAAGAAGGGTGTATTCCTATTTGCTTTTATCCGTCAGCAGGATAAAGGTAGAGATAGGACTGCGAGGGGGTTTCTTAGCTCTCACTGAACTTTATTAGTAGAAAGCGTACACAGAAGACACGGACATTCTGGATTGTTAATCCAACCAGCAATGCTATGTGCAGATGGTTAGTGTGTAATGCAACATTCTAATACGAGTTGACTTTAATAAAAACACGAATTGATCGTGTGGTATCTAGGAACTCGACAAGCAGTGAAAATGAGGCGCTGATCTGAGTAACCTACAGGTCTATTGACATAGGAGTTGTTGCACTGGTTTTTAAAAGGTGGCGATTTAACTCATTCTACAATGGGGAAACATGTACCCTTTTTGTGTCTTATTGGAGTAAATGATAAGGTCTGTGACTCAGAGTCAGGAAATATTAGTGGTCACATATTTATGTATAACTTGAAATAGTAGGCAAACTTGGATATTTCTTGTGGGGTCTGCATACAGTTATCTATGGTGTTCCTGGTAATGCCTACATACAATTACCCGGGCTGAACCTTTTTAGAGTCAGAAAGGTTTTTTCAGGTGAATTGGTGCCATGGTATGTTATCATTCAATCCTGTAAGATGTGTATTAAGACGGTTCACCCATCTCTGTTCTTTTTCGAACAGTCTTTTTTCTGGATTGTTTGTTTTATCAGCCAGCATTTCAAGGATTGTCCAGCGTAGTTCTTCACAGTCATGGTTAGCTTCAATGAAATGGGAACACAATTTGGTAGTGTTCTTTTTTAATCTGATGTTGCTTTTGTGTTCTCCAATTCGTGTTTTCACCTTACGACATGTCATTCCTATATACCGCTTAGCACATGGACACCAGACCATATATATTACGTGAGTGGAGTTGCAATTTGTATGGTGTTTTTGGGTCCATGTTAGAGTGTCAGTGAGTTGTAAAGTCTTGGTGGTAGTAGTTAGTTTACACACTAGACAGGTGCTGCAGGGGTAATGGCCAGTTACTGGCATCAAGTTTGTGTCTCTCACTAATGTAGATTGTTTACTTTGCCTTCTTACTTAAGCCAGAATTCAGGAGGAGGTGGGTGCTATCAAATATACCGAGGTGAACAGCAAGCCACATTGGTCGCCAGAGGCTCGCGTTTTCAAAAAATTGAGGTCCCGGTCCCCAAACCTGTTTTTCTAAAGCCTTCGTTTGATATGTATTGATGTCGGCTGGAAATGGCAGTGCGGCCAGTGCAGAGGCACTCCCAGACGTGAAGGCGTGCGCTGTGTAAGGCAGACAGTTTATGTTAAGTGGAAATGTTTAACCCAGGCCTCTGACCATCCGCAATCTGTTTAATGGGGACTGGAGAGGAGTTCAGGACTGCTCATATAGGGCGGAATGTGGGAGAAAGGTCATGGTGAGGTTTATGAGATGGGGTGGGGGTCGCTGGGTGAATGCGACTTTGAGATACTCGGATGGGGAAGGTTGTGGGTACGGGGCTGATTTTTAGCTCCCGGTTGCAGTAAAGTAAAGAGAAGGTCGCTGTATAATCAGAAGGAGCAGACCCGATCTCTGGATAAGTCTCAGGAGGGAACAAGCCAGAAACCGGTCCTAGGATGCTTGATTCCGGTCCAGGGAAGATATGGCTTGGCAGTTCAGGCTGGAATGTTCCCATGAAGCACAGGGTCAGGCACAGTCATTGTGACTGATCCGAGCTGTAACCCTCTAAGGAGTCAAAAATAGGGAACTGTTGAAATGGGTTCTGATTCAGAAAAGAGTTCTGATGTCTTTTTGGGGCTAGGTTCGCACTGAACCTAGGATTAGTCATATTCTTTTGGGACATCGGAGTTTGAGGAATTTGCATCATTGGAATAAGACACATGTATGGATTTTGGATTTTCTGCATTTGTACATTTGGTAGCTGAGCAGAATTAGCATTCTATGGTTGTATAAACCCCACATTCTGCATATGGGTTTCGTTTGACCTCTTGATGGTTTTGAAATGACACACGCGCTTTCAATGGCTCAACTTGTTACAATAATGACGTGGATTAGATCTCTTCAACATTGCAACAATAATCCCAGCCTTTGTGTCAATCAGACCACCACAACCACTACCCTATGGAACACCAGTTCCACCCTGCATAATCTATCATCCCTGTGGGTACACAACTCCTGGCATCCTACCCACAATTCATATAAATGGCTGTTTCTGACCACCCTTTTTTGCCATCTTCATCTGAGCTAACACAATTTTCTCCTTCACTGTTTTATAATTCCATGACGAATTTCAACACAGAACTTCTCATCTCTTTCCCTTCTGGGTTCTCCAATCCACTGAACTGGTTAAACATTTATAACCATCGCTCATAATAATCTTTTTAGGTTCCTGTGTAGTGCTATTGATCTTCACCCAACCAATATCTTTCAGTAACGTAATCAGTTGGATATACTTTTTCATCAACTCAGGCGAAGGTGCATGCGTTATCGGATTACTGTAGAGCTCCTTATCTGGCTGCTGAATAGACGCTTTACATTAAGCCCATAAACCACCTGGCACCACAATGTCAAAAAAGGTATTAAAATCCACCCACAACAGGTGCAAGATTTTAACAAACCTATCAACTTTTGTGTACCATTGAACTGGATTCTCTCCTAACTTTATAAAGTCATTCGTGAATGCTGCAAGGTCTCCTTTACTCCAAGGCACATAGCCTTCACTGATACTTTCCTCAGTGGGAAACACTGAGCTCCTTCTGCATCTGGTGTATAAAGGCTGGATATCCTCTTTACTCCAGGGTAGATACTACCCTCAACTTCTTCTGATTGTTCTTTTTGGTCTATCTACCTTCCTACTTCACAAAAGCACTCCCCTTTTGTATGCTGCCAATCGGTTCTATTATTCACAGTTTCATCCCTGACATTCTTATACTCATTATTGCCTCATCATTAAAGTGAATACGAAAGCTTCACTGTAAGGACTTATTCTTACTGAGGTGTTTGTTATACAGGCGGCCCAAGTCTGAAAGTCTGTCATGAGCGTGGCCAGCAGGACATGTAATACCCTTACATGAAATACACAAGTTCATTCTCCTATTAGGTGTATACATATGAAAAATCAAGATTGCCTGAAATAAGTTAATTGAGTTCTAGTCTCAACCAGATCACAACCACGGGTCTCTCTCTGTAATTCAGGCTTCCTCCCTTGGCTTTACAACCTCGCAGTTTCTAGGAGACCCATTAAAGAATTGAACCAGAAAATGTATTTCCTGTGAACTAGTCCCATTTTGTGCCACTGTGGTGTTGTATAACATTTTAGGACCCTAATATGATTTTCCCAATTCATGCCCTTATTTAGGTATACATCACCATATCCTTATATAGGCATAAGAATCATAACCATATTTAGACATAGCTCATGCAGTCCAACTACGTTATGGCTACTTCCACTAGTTCTGAAAATCTACAACGATTTTTTTGAAAACTCGGCTTCAGCAGCTAGGCACTTCCCCTTGCTCGAATACTGACTTGTCCGAGAACTCATGGAGTTTTCAAAGAACTGAGACTCTTTGATGACGTTATTATGTCCACCTTTACGTCAAACTCGGTACCTTCAAGGTATAAATATGCCCACACCTGCATAGCAAACACACAGTGGTTTGGAGCAGTTCGACTATCTACTTGCCCGACGCGCCCTGCTACTGCAAGTGCCGAATTAAGCCGACCCTCCAGCAGACGCACTGAGAGAGACGCTGTCTTTTCTCCTGCAGAGAAATCCAGCTCCAGTTTTTCCAAGCTACCCTTGAGGTTTGTTGGGAAATCGAGTCCTGAGCCTGACAGTCTTCATTCAAAATCAAGGTTGGAGCTATTTAGACCCTAAGAGAAATCTTGGACAGATTCTTGGGAAAGAATACTACATTTATGCTACACCTCACTTACTTCTTCCCTCGTACTAAGCTTAGGTTAGGTACATTGGGGAAGGCGTATTTTAGAAACACCAGTTGAGTACTTTTAGCCTCTGTTATTTATGTATGTATTTATCTATGGTCAAGGAACCATATAATGCTCTTACGTTATTATTTTATTCTACTCTTTTTACTGTATGCATTATATTTTGCAACCAGTTTTACGATTGTAGCAGTCATTTCTTAAGCTTGAGAAAGAAGACTGTTCAATAAATCCTTTTATTTAAAATGCCTGTCTATCCATTTCTCTGCACCTCTGGTGAAACGAAGAATGCACGATTGACTGAGTGAAATATCTATATATTGTTTCCACGACTCTGAAGATCAGTTTTATCTTGGGGAAACAAAAGTTGTCATGTTTATGCGGTTGTCAGAAACTGATCCCGTCTTGTGAACTCGAGAAAGTTTCTAGTGACCTCTGAGCTAGCTAGCACTCACAATTAAGTCTAATATTCTCGATAGAGACCTAGTAGACATAAGTCCTACGTCACATCTATAGGATATATTATTCCAATGCGCAGAGCCTATTGGGAATATAGGAACTACACTACATGGCACCCAACGTTTGGTAAGGCACTAATTTAACGCTAGATACTAAAGTAACTCAGCTGTGCTTTTCACAGAGACCCATTTTTCCCGTAAAATACTCCAATAAATGTCTGGAGTGGGTTAAAGGATAAGATATCCGCCTTAAACTGAGTAGGGCAAAAAAAACTATTTATTAGTTTTTGGTTTTGTTCAACGTTGAAGGATACAGTGTTCCAAAGTATTTTGCACCTTATCTTTATTTCCTTGAGACTTGCTCTGCAAACTTTCATTAAACAATGTTGAATAACGACAGCACCGGAGCCGGAGGAGCTGTAAATGGTCGACCAGGTTTTGACACCAAAGGGTTTAATGAAGACTATGTGGATGCTATAAACATCCCGGAAAATGTAAGGAATACCATAGCTATAAAGCACATAGAAAATGGTCTACACCAAGAGGTGGTAGGGTAATTTTTGTTATAGAGGCACATGAATATCGGCAGACAGAGGTATTCTATTCATGGATTCTCTTCTCGCAAGCGAATCGAACAACACATGTGTTCCACTTCTACAAGATAGAGGAACATCCAGCGGAATACGCTCCTTTCGAGGACGTTCAAATTCCACTAACTTACCAAGAGCATCAGCTCTGGTTTAAAGACGCCCTACAACATCAAAATCACATTACCAGGCTCGGTCCACTTGGTAGACCAGGAGCAACATGGCCGGTACTAGCCAGCTATACACCACATCCTGCCATTAAAGAAATGACCGGTCCAGAATTATTAGCTCAGCTAAAACAAATAATTAAAATCCATTGACAATTAGTACAATATGTCATGCGGATGTTAACAGTCCAACCTGCTATAAGGATTCCACAGCACACCCCTCATCAGGGGAACACAAACAAAATTACACCACAGACTATACAATCAGTCATCGGTAAATTACCCCCAAAAAGGGAGCAAATTCCATTCTGGTTAGCTCAAAAAATTACTCAAATTGAGGCAGTATTTCCGGATAGTACATCTTATGAGAAACACAGGATTCTAACAATCTGTTTACCAAGGGGGATCGCACCACACCTGGAGGACTTTGACACTTGGGGTACAGTCTTTGCTGCAATCTACACAAAAACACATGTTGTTCCGTCCATGGCGCTAATATCAGATGTCCTGAAACAGATTCAAAATGAATACGGGCAGAGTCTGCTTTAAATCTGGGTATGAAATTACTGAAAGATTTCAAACAGGTCTCAGCTATAATATTAGCTAATATTAAAGGTGAAGCAGCATCTGTGGCAATCCTCCAAAAACTAAAAGAACTTGATGTAACGAGCAACCATATGAACTTGCCAGAAAAATAGAAAAATCCTATGAAGAACTAGGAAGGGATAGTTTGGGAGGGAAACCAGTAAAACCTGAACCAACAGAAAATCCTGAAAAAGTTTTTATTAAAAACACTCTCACCATTCCTAAAAAGAAGTGGGAAAATACTAGACAAACACTTCCTAAAGAGAAGCGCCCTCAATCCAGAGGTAGGTCTCCTCAAAAGTACCCCTCTGAAAAGAGGTATAACCTCAGAAACAGGGATACTTTGAGAAAACCTGATAGATATCAAGATACTGATACACGTTCCTCTCGTACCTTTCAGACTACCTCTCACAAATCCAAAAGAAGAGGACGATCAGAACACAAGGAAGAACGTGTGAAGTCCAAAGACGAGCAACACGTTCCGAAAAATAAGAAAACTCAATTCATCAAAAAGAAGGTAGCAAGTCTTAAAATCAGACATGTTGAGGTTCTTGAGGACACAACTCAAGAACGTGGAGTGGGCCCAGACAATGCTGGACAGCACAGCAGAGGTTACTATAGCTCGCAAGATCCTGAAGGATCATCTGGAGACAGTGGACTAGAATTAATGCATTCAGGTTGAAACTGCAGATACCAGGGTTAGTGTACCACATAAGTTATATGAAGTCACAATGCGAATAGAGGGGGACATAACTAGGAAAATAAAAGCACTCTTTTAGGAAAAACTATCTAAGTGTTATGACATCCTTCTGGCTGAAAAAGACTGGCCACCTGAATTTGTCAGGGAGTGCCCACATGGCAAAGAGATCATTATGCCAGCCTTCTAAAATCATATTCCTATTAATAAAAAATACACCTATGCCAGAAAATGGTCTGTGGCCCAGGCTCCAGCATTATATAAAAATCATGTGGGATGAGGATTCTCCTCATCACAAAATCCAGTTAAAAAATCAACCAACTGCTCAGAAGCAGTATCGAGTTAAACAAGAATCAAAGAAACAGGTCAGGGAGATCCTAGATCAACTTGAATACCAAGGGGTGATTGAAACATGTCCGTCTGAACTACGCGAAACTTAGGCATACGATTCGCTCAGAGCTCGGCCGCTGGAAGCATCTTCCGTTGTCATGGCTCGGCAAGGTGGCAGCGGTCAAAATGACAGTCCTTCCGCAGATCTTGTACTTATTTAGGGCTATCCCTATGAGACCCCCCGATGGTTGGCTTCGTCAGACCCAAGCAGAACTAGCCCAATTTATATGGAATGGACGGCGCCCACGCATGAAGCTGCGCCTTGCAACGCTGCCTCCTGAACATGGGGGACTGGGCCTCCCGGATCTATTATTATACTACCAGGCGGCGCAGTTGAGGACACTCATGGAGTGGAGTAAATGGGAGTCGGAGAAGCACTGGCTCTTTCAAGACCAAGCAGTGGCCGGTCGCACTCTGCAGGAGGTTCCTTTCCTGCGGCGGCAGCACCAACCCCCTAATCTCTTTGCCTCCTTGGTCACGAGAACGCCTCTGGAGGAGTGGGATCGGGTGAGCATACCTCATGGTCTGACGTCCTTTCTGTCCCCACTGACGCCTCTGGTGTCCAACCCGGAGTTTAGTCCTGGCATGGATGGAGTGGCATTTGCGAGATGGGGGCCCGCGGGTTTTAAGGTATTATCCCATGTATACGCTAAGGAGGGGGTCATCCCTTTTGATGCCTTCCGCCGGGAATTTGGCTTGCTCGAGGGGGAGCGGCTACGTTACCTCCAAGTACGTCACTGGGCACTCCACCCCACGGTTAGAACCGAAGCTGACCGTAGACTCAGCGAATACGAGTATTGGCCCCTTTCGAGGAAATCTGACCGCAACTTAATATCGGACCTTTACCGCATGCTTCTGGGCAGGTACGCGCACATTCACAACGCGGGGAGAGCAAGATGGGAGAGAGACCTTGGGCGCGAACTGGGCAATAAGGAGTGGGAGGGCATCTGCTACAGGGCCCGTCACTCGGCCCACCACATGGGTTTAACTGACACTCTCACTAAAATTACCACTTACTGGTATCAAACCCCCGAAAAGCTGCACGAAATGGACCACACACGAGATACATCTTGCTGGCGGGGTTGTGGGGAGAAGGGTACCCTAGTACACCTATTATGGGACTGTTCTTATCTGCAGGAGTATTGGAAACAGGAGCTAGACGAAGTGGACCTCCATTTAGACACCACCATCCCAAGGTTCCCTGCTTATGTGTTGCTTGGCTCGCCCAACCCTATCACCTATCTGCTGCGCTCCCACAGAGGAAGATTGATGGCTATAGCTCTGGGATCTGCGGCGCAAAATATTCTCTCTCATTGGCGCACTACGCATATCCCCACCTTTTAGGGTTGGCTGCACCGTCTCTGGCACGTCTTAGGTATGGAGAAACTGTCCCTGATCGCCAAAGGGGAGGGTGACAAATATCCTGAATTATGGCAACCCTTCTTGTCGCTCTTAGCTTCTGAATTCAGGGAGATGACCTGCCCTAGATACTTGCGCCTACTCCGGCTATCACAACCGGCTGTCGGACGACCAGAGACATGAGAGAGCACTGCTTGGTGGTAGACAACTGGACCTGGAACTGGGGAGGGGGGTGGGTAGGACGGGGGGTTGTGGGTTTGGGATCCTTCAGTTTGGTTATTGTTCTTCTTTTCCTTTCTGGATGCTGCTGCACTGCTTCGATGCAGGCCCGTTCAATGATGACACTACCTCGAGGCGGCACTATAATGCCCCGAGCCGCAATCAGTGGTACTTGGAATGCCCTCTGTGGACACTTAGTCTCGTCTACGAGGCCTGCTATGCACAATTCACCCTCCGTTTTCCTTGTTTATACTTGTTGTTAAAAGCTGCATTAACGCTGGCCGAGCTGAATGTTGATGCCACGCCGGCTTGTCAAGCATGTTGGAATGTCGAATTTGGTGCGCAGCGCAATAAACAAAATTTGTACATAAAGTAACACTTGATGGAGCAGGATTTTGCAAAAAGAAATCTGCTTAAATTAACACCCCATAATACGTACTAATAGTAAGTTGTAATAGAAAACTAACGTGCACCTTACATAAACACGAGGGAAATTGCTTTGCGCATGCACGCACTAACGTGAGATAATACATGAAAGAACTAAAACTGTATTTACATTGTGCTTTGAAAGAAGCGAGTAATAATGCATGACTAGGCCGGATGCGCATTTCGAAACTTGCATGTTGCATCTTGCTTTGAAATAATAAATAATGAAGCTTTTGCTTAAAACTATGCTAGGAAAAACGCCAACAGAGAATAGTGCAAAGGTGGGTGGTAAACAGTGAAAAGTGCATTATCATCTAATTAATGATTGTTCATTTTCCATTTGCTATAGTGAGCTGAATGAGACCCCATTTTCCCTTAACTTAGCCGGATAAAGCTGGGGCTGGAATCAGAACGAAATGGTCATGGAAGAGCAGCCAGAAGTGCTGAGTGCTGCAAAGAAAGAAAACAGGCTCACTGCCAATATGCTGAAGGGGAATATTGAGCGTCTGCCAAGGGATGTGACCGACGTGGGACCAAAGACTCTCTCCGTGGACACTGCTGAAAATTATTAATTAAAATGTTTAAATGTATCTTGTGTAACCAAACTTTAATGAAGTCACAGTGGTGTGACATGTCACCTCCTAAAATTTACCAATCCACTGTCGAGTTACATGAAATGTTTCAACTGATGTGGGACGGACATGTAGGTTTTAGGGTATAACTGGGGTGCCTTTAGGAGTGTGGTTTAGGCTTGCTGGGAGATATAGAAGAAGGGTGAACGGGTCGTTGATTGTCGGTTTTGCAGAGAGGCCTAGCTGTTCCTGTCCTCAGAATCTTTGTTCCCTGATTCTATTTCAGGGGACCCCTACCACCTCTTTGGCTAGGGGGGTGGTTCTACAGATCCTTTAGGTTTGAATTATTCTGACTCGTTCTTGCAAAATTATTTGCAAATGTATTTGTCTCTGAAACTTTTGTCTCTTCACCTATCCACTCCGTCATAGGTATACTGTCACGTATTATTTAGATGAAACTTTTTGTTTCTTCATCTATCCACTCCGTTAAATCTATTTTTGTTTGGCAATTGTTTTGCTGAAACTTTTGTCTCTTAAACTATCCACTCCTTCATGCACATGTTATAATTGACAGATGAGTTTGTATCTATTTGAGATTGCTGATGTTTTCTCTCCCTTTTGTGAATTTCATTATTTTCATTTGTGACCGTATGCATTGAGCAATGTAATCATTTTGAGATAAAACTTTAACTTTATCAAGAGTCTGTGATTATTTATCTGACTGAACCGTTAGTTAGATAGTATTATCATTACCATAAACTATTCAACTAATTGGTTCATTGACCAAGTAGAAGGAAAGCTGATGTATAAGTTAGATACATATATTTGAGATTTCACACATGAATCTGTGAAAGAAAAGAAGTGAACGTCCATATAAATTGACCCTAGCTCATCAGGGATTCTGGGTGAATGTGTATGGGCCACTGTATTGTGATGTTTTTGAGTACTGATCCCTGATCAAGTATTGTTTCCACGCTGGATCACACTGAATGTGTGAAACTCTGCTTGGGATGACTATAAGGTGTTGAGCCATGGTACCTCTGAATCTAAGCAAATGCCTTTTGGTGCCAATTTGCTGAAGCCAGTCGGTCCTATTTGTTCCAGAAAACTATCTCTTTGTTTTATATTTAGATTTTCTGCTCATATTGGCCCTCCTGCCAAATCACCCTATCAGGCTCGCTCACTCCCTTCGTATTAAGAGGCTATCCGATGAACAGCGTCACAAAAGGTCTCACAAACCCAGCATGAAACAGACAAAAATTCTAAAACGTCTGTTGTTACTGACTGTAAGATATGTACCTCTGGGGAAAAAACTGCTGCCTTTTTCCTGCACTGCAAGACCCCTCTGAAGAAACTGCGCCCATCTCTCAGCTGTGTCCCCAGGTCCACTTTGATAGATGACGCTCCTGCCTATTGCCCCCACCGATTAAATATTGGGAAAGTTTGCTGCATGCAGCCCAATCAGCTGACTTGAGACAGCCTATCCTCCCTCCTTTAAATGGACTGCAAATGGATTTTGACTGATGGGCTTTATTACATCTTTCTCTGCGCTGCAGGATCAATACTGTCAAGATGAATGTGGGCAGCGCGATCGATTACGTGTTAGGAACCATGCCCTTTCCTGAATTGGAAACAATGCCTAACAGATTGGGAGAATGCTTCAAGAGTCCCATCGGGAGAGGCAACACGCTCAAATGTCCTTATATAAACCTGAAGCCCTCGCATTATTCTATGTCTGTGTTTCCGCTCCCACGTGGAGATGATTTATGTATTGCCCTTGTTTCTAAAATCAATAGTTGCAAAATAAAATACACTTGCTTTCCCGATTGCCAGAGGGACGCCTGAAAAGACGGAACAGTTTTGTTATTTTAGTGAAAACAACAAAAACCGCATTCAAGCCAATTCTTTTTTTTTCGAGTGTGCCTATTATAATAACTCTTTCTGTGCTTCGGCCTAATGTTATGGAGTCAGTGGTGTGCGGAGAGATTGTGTAGAGCAGTCATTAGGCAGTATTTGTGTGCTTAACTTTCGCATCTGTCACTTCCAAACAAGCATTGCCTTTAGCAAGGTTCGGCTACGCACGTAAGTCTACGTGCCTTCCGCTGCGTCTGGTCTAGCTCACAGCAGCGACAATAGGCTGGCAGGATTTTCTGATATTGTTTGCCTAACAAGATACACTGCAAAAAAAACAAACACATTGTTTATTTAGGGAAACGTGACTTAGCATTTCCACCCCTAGCCTTTCTGTCCTCTGGCGTCTCTACACACATACTTTGGTGACAAAATACAGTTGCATCATCAACAAAACAAACCACATGCTGTTGCAAGTTTATTCATATTCTATTATGCAGTGCACAGGTAGGGTTAACTTACGGGTGATCATCTGAGTGCAGCGCCACTTAGGACTAACCGCTGATGCAGCGCCACTTAGGACTAACCGCTGATGCAGCGCCACTTAGGACTAACCGCTGAGACCCATCCTGAAACAATCTCCAGCCACCGGGCATTACCTTGCCATCTTATTATTCGTCCGGTGCTGTATATGTCACATTGGGGCTGCGGCCCAATGATTTTATTGGTTGCTGCACTCATGCCACCACAGAGCAAGGTAAGGCCAACCCTCAGCTTTCAAGATACTAACTGTCCCTTACGGGATGAAGGGGTCGCTGTCACTTTCTTCTCATGTCCCCCTATGTCCTGAGGATCTCATATTTACCGGCCACATCTCCATCTGATGGAGTATTAATCACGGTTTGCATTAAGATCGCCCTGTAACTCCCCTTGCGATACTGTACAGCAATTGGCACATTACCAACCTTTACAGAGCTGTTAAAGTGAACTGTGAATCCAATGAAACATTTGACCCTGCCCAGTAAGAAAGCACCCCTACCAAATACATACACTAGATCCTGTAAGGGCTACCAGACAGGGAACGAGGATAATAAGGAACCGGTTATAACTGTACGACAGCACAGCCAATGAAAACATACATCTAAAATGCAAACACTGTCGAAAGGCTTATGTTCACAATGAGCGCCTGTCTCTCAAATGCTCACATTCTCTACCAAGAATGGGGCTTTGCGGGGGCGGCCGACCGGAGGGAGGCTCGCCCCCCCGGGAGTTTTGGGGCTCCGGGAGAGGGGAGGGGGGGATGACAGGCAGGAGACTGGGTTTGGGCTGTCTTTGGGCTGGTTGGGCTAGCTTTGGTCGGTAATTGGGCTGGGTTTGGGCTTGTGGGGTACTTAACCGGCCATGTCAGGTCACTGTCCACCATTTTAGGGACAGTGACACAGCAGCTGGTGTTTAGGCAGGGGCGATTTTGTTTGTTGTCGTATGGTGGTACACAGGGGGCCTGTTTTGGGTTTATTATGGATTTCACACTATTCGAGTCGTCGTGGCGCACATCGGCGAACCGGCGGGGAGGAGGGTGGGCCGCAAGGACTGGTGCGGCCCTCCGGGGCGGTGCGGCCGCCGGAGGCGGGCCGCTGGCGCTGCCGCGGCAGCCGGCTGGGGAGTTGACATCGCAGCGTACACATCCCGGGTAGGAGGGAGGAAAGGGGGGGACTCCGCACGGCATAGGTGGGAATTTAGCCTCTGGTCACCCCCGCTCGCTGTGGGAAGTGGCGCGGGCGCAAAGACACAGCCCCCGCTGCCTCCAGCAGCCCCTAGCCACGGCTGATTGACGCTTTTCCGTGAAGAGAGGTGTCGACAATTTACGGTCCTCGGCTCGCCCACCCTGCCTCTGGACTCCGGTCGGTCGCAAAACAACCTCAATACACATTCGGCCCCCGAGGGGTCCAGGCGACGGTTATGGGGAAGGTTCCCAGATCCCCTCGCGGAGGTATATCCGAGGTCTCTGCCCATCCACAGGCTGATAGCCAGGTAGAACATCAGTTTTCTTGTTTGCCAGCAGGTTTCGGGCACAGATGCTTGGGCGGGGCCTCGCGTTGGGGGGGGATCACGGTCAGGAGGTCGGGGGTTGGAGGGTACACATGGACAGGCTGGGGAGGAGTGCAGCGGGGGTGGGGTGGTTTGGCGCCGCGTGGGGGAAAGGGGGGGAACCCCATCGGTGTAGATGAAGATGAGTGGGGTCGTAAGGGATGGTGCAGGGGGGGGGGCAGGGGGTGCAGGAGTGGTGGGGGAGGAGTTTGCGGGGCTGGTGGGGGCACCCAGCGGGGGGATAGGGCTTGCAGGGGGTAGGCGCGGAAGGAGGGTGGGGGGGTCGAAAGGGTGGTTGGGGTGGGTGGCCAGCGAGGCGGGGGGGCATGTCGCGGCGTGGGGAAGGTGCGCGCTGAGGGAGTGGGAAGGAGGGGGTGGTGAGTAATCCCGGCATGCTGGACTTCCCCCCCCCTTTTTTCTTGGCAGGAACGGTTGGTCGGGTGCTCGGGTGAGCAGCATGCGGCTCCGACCCGCCGAGTGGATGGGCCGGCTCAGCCTACTATGGGCGGTCGCGCGCTAACGTGGGACCCCTCACAAGAGAATGTTAGATGGTGAGGGGTTAGGTCCCTGCCAGCCCCACCCCGAAGGGTCTTGACGGCCGCCGGGAGATGGGGATAAAATGTTGCTCAACCTTAATTGTGGTGGCATTCCGTGTGCTGACTTGCGCCACCCCGAAGGGTCTCGACGGCCGCCGGGAGATGTGGATAATGTGTTGCTTGGCCTTAATCTGAGTGGCTGTTGTCGTGTGCCGGGTGGATTGTTCTCTGATGCTAAACAGACTTTTGTCTAGGGTGGAGATTGTTCTCTGATGCAAAACAGAGTTTTAGTCTAGGGTGGAGGTGGGGATTAGTGGGTGAATACTGTCGGGAGCTTGGAGTCCAAGAGGAGGGGGATATGCAGAGGGGGGGTGAGGAGTAATGATGTTGGAAGTGTCTTACAGGTACGCCCCCGGCGGATGGCGCCGAGAGTGACGGCGGCACCCCAGCAAAAAACTGGTTGGGCGGCGGGTTCCCGTGCGGACGCCAGCCTTGACACCAGGTAAGGATGGTGGAAGAGTGGGAAGTGTCTTGGGCACGCCTCATGGAGGCCAGGTGTTGAGGGTCTTGGTGATGCGGGTGGAGAGCAGGTTGTGACGAATGCGGGGGGTACGGACAAGTAAAAGGCGGATGCGGCGACGCTTGGGGGGTAGTTAAGGCGAGCTCCGGGGGGACGAAGGCGGTTGCGAGGCACCGGTCCTGTGGCGCCCGTGTAGGGGGGCGGCCGTTGTGGTCTGGGTGTTGGAGGTATTTTATGTGTGCCGCTAAGTGCCACAAGGTTGTTTGTAAGTTGGTGCGATCTATCATTTAAAGCCGCTCTACGCCCCAATGCGATGTACAATTGTAGTTCAGCATATAAGGTATGCAATGTTGAGGTTTTGGGTTTTCTGAAAAATGGTCAACCTAGTGTATGGTGCACGGGGCAGGGCACTTTAGGCCGGGATATCATGTGCTTGAGGCCTGAGGGTGGCCGATGTCTCTTGTTAACCCCCCTGAGGATGACAGTGCTGTTTTGGACTTCTCTTCTGTCTCCTTTACATTTGTGTGGTGGAAATGGCTGCCGGAAATGATCACAAACTTCCTCTGTTTACGTCCTCTCTTCAGAGTAGAGAAGCCGGAAGCATTCCCGATTAGCCACTAGGAGCACGACACGTTGCGGGCACCCTGGGTCGAAAGATAGATAGACATCTCTACAGTACGTTTAGGTCCGCTTTAGCACCCATGGTTCTAAGAAGCAGTTTGTTTTACAAAGTTACTGCGTCAATTACTAAAAAAACCCAAAAAAAACCATATAGAAATAAACAAATTAACAATAAACAAATAAGGTGAATGAGCGCTATACCGCGACACTAGGGTCCCCCAGGAGAGTGACTTTACTGGTCTGTCTTTCCCGTTTGGCATGTTGCCAACCTGGTCAAGTAAATCACTTATTAGAATACATCATGCAATAACTCAAAATTGGCCCGGCGCGGGGAAAAAGGTGAGACTTGGATTTAAGGCCCTCAGCGTTTCTCTTGTAGGGGCTGCAGCATATCAATAAGTTAATGCTGGCCTGCAGCCCGTGAACGCACGCAAAAGGATCATCTGGGAGAAGCTGTTCAAGGTTGACAGGGAGGGTAGGATGGGGGTACCCCCCCCCCCTGTCATGTGCTGCCCCTGCCCGATTGATAGTCACCCCGAACGGGGCTGTTCCCAAAAAGGAGCTGGGACACTGTTGGTTGATTCAGCGCCTGTGGGGCCGGGGGGCATGCCGGTGACTGGATATGGATCGGCGGGCCTGGCGGCGGGTCGTACTAGTCGGCTGACGAGGGAAGTGGGTGACGGCAGCGGGACACAGTGCCTTTATGGCGACATGCAACATTTTTTACACAGAGGGGTTGCTGCCGGTACATTCGGTGGGGTCGGCAGTGCGGGGGGTTCCGGTTCGGCGGTGTCCTCATGGTGGTTAACGCGCTTTCCATGGGGTGATCAGTTTCAGGTGTGTCGTCGAAAGGTTCAGTTCCGTCTTGCAGTGGGTTTTTTCCTGGCGCACAGGAAGCTCAGAGGGAGTGACGCATTACCTGGATGATTTCTTCATGGGGGTTGGCCCATTTCGCAGCTGGAAGGTTACGGACTTCATGAGCTACCGGGGGGTCCCCTTGGTGCAGGAGAAGAATCATGACCCAGCACGGTGCGGTCCTTTCTCGAGATAGAGCTCGAATCAGCGGCCATAGAAACACGCCTACCGGGCGATGAGTGGCGGTGGTGGTGACACTGGCGGGAGACGCGCGGGCCAGGCGGACGGTGACGGGGGGGGTGCAGGGGCTAATGGGGCCACCTGACTTTTGCATGCCGCGTGGTGCGGGTGGAGTGGAAGTCGCCGGCAATTGGGGCTGGCGCAGTCGGGGTTTTAACGCTACCGCCTCGTTAGGTACGCCTGACGGCAGGATCGAATGAACGTTTGCGCATGTGCATGGTTCTGCTGGGGTGCTTCAAAGGGGGCAAACTCAGATGGTACAGGGGTAGTCACAGGAGCTAGGAGTGCTTTGCAAGGGGATGGTCACGAGGCACTCAGACGCGGCGAGAGTCGGCGGTTTCGGCCTTTGCTAGTTAGGGCGATGGTGCGCAGCGAGGGGCCGGCTCACTGGCGGGCAGGGGGAGGAGTATTGGCTTTTGCGGATTGTGCCCTTTGGTGGTGGCTGTTTCGTTATGGGTGCAGGAAGTGGCGCACAAGCGGGTATTGTGCCGGGTGCTAAAGGTGGCGGGGGTGCAGGTGGTGCACGGGCAGTCGGCGGGGTTTTTCGCAGGTGCAGTTGCTGCGCGTTTGCGTTTTGGCATGCTGGGAATATGACATGCGGTTTCAGGCCCGGCATGTGCCGGGGGTGGACAATGAGGTTGCGGACGCTTAGTAGCGTGCATCGTAGCGGAGGTTCCGTGGGCTAGCCATGGCGGCGGACAAGGTCGAGACGCCGGTGCAGCAGGGGGAGGCAACTAGCGGGGGGAGGGCACGGGGGATGTGGAAGTGCGGGATGGTGGGGGACTGGTGAGAAGATGGCGGTCAAGGTGGTGGGTCCTGCGGCACACCCTCCGGTGTATGGGTGAGAACCCAGAAGAGTCGGGACGCACTTATGTAGGATGTGGGGTATGCATGGCGTTACGACAAAAATGTTTTGCCCGCTGCTTACATGTG
This sequence comes from Lissotriton vulgaris, assembly GCF_964263255.1. NCBI lineage: Eukaryota > Metazoa > Chordata > Amphibia > Caudata > Salamandridae > Lissotriton > Lissotriton vulgaris. The sequence continues at coordinate 150,020 of NW_028240941.1, read as the reverse complement.
TCTTTGCAGGTGCGGTGGCGGAGAAAAATGCAGTGGATGAGCGTTTCAATGGTGGGCTGTTCCTTGTTCAGGAACCTCAATTTGGAGTTCATCAACCAGTTGTGGCTTGGTCATTGGCGGGGTTCGGGGGGTAGGCGCTGGCACCAGTTGATGCCTCAAATGTGCAAAATTGGGAGGGGGCGTTGCCCTGCTGTGATGGTCATCCTTGGTAAAAAGTGCATAGGGGGCTGAAGGGGGGCAGGCACAGGAACCTCAAGTTGGAACCAATTGGCCAGTTATTACGTGTCATTGGCGGGGACCAGGGGGTAGGCGCTGGTACGAGTATTGCCGGCATTGAATAATGTGGTGCGGGGGGGAGTTGGCCCTGCTGGTGGTCAACCTTTTTTAAAGAGAGTGGGGGGGGTTGTAGAGGACAGGCCAAGGGCTGAAATTTGTAGCTATTCGACCATTTGTGGGTTGTTATTGAGAGGGTACGGGGGGTAGGCGCTGGCATGAGTGATTTCAAGCATTGAGCGAGGTTGTGCGGGGGGGAAGTTTGCCCTGCTGTGCTGGTCATGCATTTAGGGGGTCCGGATTTGGTGCAGTGTCAAGGGATAGGTCTGGTGAAGCAGTTGGCATGGGGCTGACTGGAGATGTGGGAGCAGGGGGGATGCTAGGTCCTATGGTGGAGTTTGTCCCTAGGCATGGCTGGAGGGGGGCAGAGGGGGCGGCGGCCCTTGACAGGACAAGAAGGACGATTGGTAGAGAGATGGGGGGGTTTATGAGACGGCAGTTTTGGGTAGGCTGGAGCGCTGGAGTTGGGACGTGGCGCAGTGTCTTTCTTTAAGGAGGACGGTGTCCAGTGGTCCCGGTGTGGGATGGAGTTATAGATTGTGCAGCGGACGAGGGCAGCGGACTGGGTTATGGGGGCTTAGGTATCTGAGGGTGCAGGTGTCCTAAGGGGGGGTCGAAGCTGTAGTGGGCTTTCGAGTGGCGCTTTTTCCTAGTCTAGGGGGGAGTCAGGAAATGAGGACTGAGGTGTTCCTGGGCTGAGGGGGGGGGAGTGTGTACATATGACAAGTATATAACAGTTAGCCAGGCATGGTTATGTTATGTTATGTTATGTTATGTTATGTTATGTTATGTTAAAATGGGACTTTTATAGCGCAACGGCTACTCCAAAGGAGTGTCCCGGCGCTTTGTGCTCCAGACCAAGAAAGAGCTGGAAAACATAACAGTAAAAGATCAGGGGCCTTTGCTTTTGGTGCAGTTTGCAATTATGTGTATGTTGTTCTTCGGGGGGGAAACATTTTAGGGGTGGGGGTGAGGGGTTGTTAGGTAATGCATATTTAGTTAGGCCTAGTTTTGTACAGCACAGGCCAAGGATTTTTGGGCATTGTTAGGGTGCACCTGCTTCCAATAAAGCGGCCTTTGTCACACCATTAAATTGTGTCTCCGGTTGGTCTGTACCCCCCCTCTCCTGATGGGCCCCAAAGATGGCCACGCCCCCTCCAATGCCAACCAGTGCACCCTCCCACTGTACTGCGCCCAATGTTGTTATTTATGAGGTGGATACAAGGCTGCTACTACTCAGCAAGGTCCCCACCTGCGATAGCTGGTCAAATGAACTAACGATCCAACAACAAAAGGACACAACCCTCCTGTTGTGCTGCAGAAAGCCGACTGGGGAACCCAAAGATGGCTGCAGATCTCACACCACACACCCATTAAAGATAAGGAAACCTCCCCACCTAGGATAGTCTCCTGCAGTAAATACGAGCCTAACGACCTCGAAAACAAGCAACTCAGAATGCACCAAGCTGCTGTGGTGCTCCGATCAAAACTGCACTTGGAAGACTGGCGGGACTCTGTCCGACCGGAGCTGAGGGCCAAACCAGGATGCCCCCCCGTCCCTCTGGTGGATGCAAGCCCCATTCGCGTGGTGATTGGGTAGATCAACTTTGACAGAACATACGTTTAAGGCAGCAGAGTACCTTTTTCCCATGTACGAATGTTTGTGGTGAAAGCTTTTCAACATGTAAATGGGTTGATTGATAGGGAACTCTACACATGTATACCGGTGCACTAAAGCCACACAGCAGGAGAGTTGCAGAAGGCCGGCCTACGAAATTCCTTGCTAAAAACTCAGAGGCAAACGGTGCGATCGGCTTCATCATAGTAGTACCTAAGCGGTGGTATTTGCCAGTATTATTCCCCCAAAAGATAGTCAAGCCCCTACAGAAAACAAAACTTCCTGCCTCTGCTCATCTAGCTGTATTGGCCAGCCCAAATTGTTCTGCTACTGGCCACAGAAAGAGGGATCTCCAGGTAGCAACCCCATCTAAATACACCACCTACCTTCAAGAAGTGACGCAGTAACCTGGGTCACTTGGGAATCTTGTTCTCGCTGGACGTGGCCAACTTCATGGGTCAGGTGATCACAGCAAAAATAGAAACCCTGGGCAGTGTGGAAACACTAATGGCTCTACCCGTTAGTGTCCCCCTGCAGGTGACGTGGCAATCCACCATCATTTAGGATGGTATGTTTTGCCCAACTTGTGCATTTGTTTGTGGAATTTTAAAAACCTTCCCCACCAAACTAATGATGTGATTGTGAAACAGGAGCCCACATTACTATCAATGCCCGGGCTGCTGGCGCAAGTCGCCTCTTAGTTCCCATTCTGAATAGTTACCAAATAAAGAGACGGGCGCTGGGAGCAGGAATCACAAGAACAGGATTTATCACTCATGAGGAGCGCCTGTCATTTCGGACACGAAACACAGTGTCTTTCGGGAGGTGCTCTAACAAGTTCTCTGAGACATCGCCTTTTATACCTTACAAAACATTATTTATTATGATAACGACATTGTGAAACAAGGAAAAGACGTCCCCGTAATCCTCGTGTCAATCCTACCCCACATATATCCACAATAGAGACCCTTGACCTGCCGATAAGAGGAGGGGGTAATCACACAGCTGAGTGTTCTGCCGATTATTAGGATGTGTGCGCCTGATCGTAGCCCAGGGGGTGGGGAGGCCAGGATCAATAGTGGGTCCTTTGAAGAGGAGTGACTCCATACAATAAGGGGCAGTAAACAGTATCTCCTGGCTTAGGCGATGACCTCGGACATGTGTGGACAGTCAATCGCGGAGGGAGGGTTTACCAACAGAGGGGTTATTCATGAAAGGAAGGGAGGTGTTGGTCAGGCGCGGCCGTGACTCCCAAGGACAGAGTCGCACAGAGAGAGAGAGGTCTTATTGACTCGTGCATGAGAGAGCGGGGGCAGTCAGGTACAGCTGGGGAGGGTTATGTCAGCTGAGGCGAAGGATGCCTCTTCAAGAGGAAATGGGGGGGGTTTGCGTGGGTCAAGCAGGAGGGTTGCCTTTCAGGGCAGGGTCGCGCAGAGGGAGAGGGTTTCATGGTCTATGCATGTGAGAGGTGGGGGGGTTCAAATAGCGTAGAAGGGAAGCCGGTGATTCCAATGAGCGGGCAAAAGGCCATGGTGCCTAAAATGGCTATCAGGTACATGTGGGCACGGGCTTTTACTGGCGGAGTGGTGCGGTTAACGTACAGGGAAGGGAATGGGAAAAGACAAATGAACGCTGCTTATGTACATCAATTTCGTGATTTTCCACAGTCGCCGCTTTTTACATAACAAAGTTCATTTCCTAATTGATGGGTGTACATATAAACAGGTGTGGTTGAAGAATTAGCATTTGTCAATACTAACATATGGCATATAATCATGGACAGTTGATGTGATTGGCAGAATGCAGCACATAGGAAATTGCATTTGTTGAGTTCCTAACGTTCAAACGTACTACATAGCATAAATGCTTCTGACTTTCTCAAAAAATGTGACCAATGAACATTTTGACCAAGCAGTTGAGGGCGGAATTCAGTCCAATACATAAGATCTCTTCGTCACAGTGTCTTTTTAGCAGTGAGCCATCACTGGCAGGCTCTCGTCCGTATCTTTTCGTTGGCGCTGTTGAGCACCGGCGGTGGAGCTATAGGTCCAGCTCGGATCTATCCTTACGTGTTGCAGGGTGCGGTCAGTCATCTGCTGTTAGACCACAGTCCTGTTCCCTAACCAATCCCTTTGGTGGTGCCTTATGCTCGGCACCTATATTTCTTTTTACTTCCGTTTGCAAACCTCATTTCCACGTAAATGCTGTTTCTTCTTTCTGAGTCAAAAAGTCATGTGGAAAAAGAGGGGGGGTTGTTGGATAGTCGAGGGAAGAGAGGGCGGAGTGGGGTCAGATCCTTTCGGACACTTCCAAGGGACCAAGGTAGCAAAGGATAACGAACAGGCAGGCCCATCGATCGGGCCCAAAAAGGGGGCGAAGACTTCAGGCACACGTGGGTTAGCAGACTGAGGGCTTCAGGGCAGCCCGTCAAGTTTCATTTTCCACGTTTGAAATTGCTGTCTCGTCCCGTATCTTGTTGCTCTGCAGCTCCACCTTTGGTCGAGGTCACATGTGTCTCAAGATCTGCAGCCAGGCTGTACGTCACGTCCGACCCTTCTCCTCCGGCGATCGTATAGCTTTGAATAGGTACAAAACAAGCTTTTAGAGAACTGGCAGGAGAAGACATTCATGCATGTGAATTCCTCCCTCAATCCTACGCACTTGGGAGATACGTTCATCGGTCACAGTCAGAAGTCTATTAACAAGTAGTGCATATGTCGGCATTCCTACTGAGTTCATGCCAGGTTTATTCATCGTCTATTCATGACACAAATGGAGAGAAATCAGACTCCTATCAACTACGCATTTCATCAAATTCAACATTTCGGAACCTCCAGCGGAGACTCGTCTTTCTAACCCGAGCCTTAACAGTCTAACATTTCCCTTCAGAGCTGGTTAACCCTTTCAAACAAGGCGGGGGTGCTATCATCGAGAGTCAGGGTAAAACAGGTTTTTCTCGAGGGACGACAGTTACTCATGGTCATCATGTATATATCGGGGACAGCAGCTGGGGTCAATCAAGTGGGGCGGGGACGCTTCGGGCATTCGCGCTTGGGTGCAAAGGGGTGGGGCAATCTGGGCATTGGGGGTCAATCTAGACGTTGGCGCTTGTCTCTGATGAACTGAAAAATAGGGTGCCATTGACATATAGTTCCCCTATAAAAGGCCAGATTGGGGGACCTTAGTCGTCTTACCTGTCCTTTCTTTCTTAGCCAATTCGAGTTCATTCATTTTGCAGAAAGGAGAGGTAGTAATATGGCGAGATACAATCATTTTAGTTTCTGTCAATTTCGCTGAACACCTTCGTGTTCAATAAGTATCCAATCAGACTGGTGCCAGCGAGGCACAATTTTACCATAAAAAGGAAGATGGAACAGGGGGACTCTCATAGAGAGTGAGAGTCGTCCGCAACCTAAACGAGCCATTCGGTACACGTATGACATGTAGAGAGAGAGAGAGAGAGAGATAGGGAGACAGAGAGAGAGAGAGAGAGAGAGACGTGTACAGTAATGGGTCATTTAGTGCGCTCACAATACAGAACAGCAGGGGTCAGGTAACACAGAGACGCGAGCAAAGGGGAGACATAAACCCATACAGTACATGCACACAAACTCAGACGAAGGAAGACAGTACATGTATTACATATACAAGAGATTCACGACAAAACATAGAACAGTTATTGGCCAAAAAGATCTCTTTTTGCATGTTGCGTATCTTTAATATCCTGTTTATCTACGTGCTGAGCTCTTTTTACCTTTACTCCTTTTCCTCTCGTTTGCTATCTTTGCGAATGTTCTCGGTTGCTAATACTTACACCTTGGCCAGTTGGTCAGGAATTAACCTGGTTGTGGAAGCAATTCATTGCTTCCAAACATAATTAGTACCCACCCTAAATCAGTTCACTGTCTCAACACATAATCACTATCCCTCTTATCGACTTTCATTGTCCAAAAAATGCATATATATCTCGGAGCATCAATGTTTGAGTAATCCGGGTGAACAAGGAGTTTGAAAGTTTCATTTTTGTATCGGCGCCATTTTGGGTGAGGTCAGGCAGGTCCCAGTATAGCCAGAATGCCTCCACTGACTCGTGGTTGGATCAGAACCTCTTTTGGCAGTTCAAAAAGTTCTTCGCAATGGGGTAACGGACTAGCGATATGAACCAACAGTCAAAAGTGGGGAGGGAGGCAACAATCTTTCCTACCGGGTCATTCTGGTGTTCCACCGGAACTGAACAAATCTGTATCCTTGCGGGATTTTAGTCATTTCCAAACTGAGGCTGGCGCCGGCAGGAGTGCACCGGCGTCTCGTGGCTCCATCGGAGGACAGGGCGGGGGGCACCTCGTGGAGAGGTCGGCCCCCCCGGCTCTTTTAGAATCTTCAAGGTTGAGGAGTACAGGGCGTGTGCCCGTCCCGGGCAAGGAAACCCGCTTTTTGATATGGACCCTTCTTCAAGCAGGAGTGTTGGGGTGTCGCTGGAAGCCTCCACCTGGAGGGAGGTGGGGGAGGCTCGTTCGCGCCGCCTCCCCCTTCCAGTGACCCCGCGCCGTTCTTCGGCTCCAGCGCTTTGGTACAGCCGTGCCAGGCAATGAAGATGGGGGGGGGGGTCGGAGGCAGCAAGACATCCCCCCCTTGTCAAGTGGCGTGACTACCTGCAACTCAGGGGTTGTCGTGTGGCGGGACTACCTGTCACTCTCAGGGGTTGCCGCTGGCGGGGCTACCTGCAACTATCCAGGGCCGTTCAGGACATAAGTGAAAAGAAAGGAGTGTTGTTGCAGCCATTATAGCTGAAAGAAGCGCTGCCGTCCTCGCCTTGGCTTCGGACTTTGATGTTGGCCGGATCGGGCAAGCGAAAGAAGGGGGGGGGGTCGGTGGCTGAGGCAAGACATCCCCCCCCCGGGCCCGCAGGGCAGAAGGAAGGAAGGGAATGGGGAGACCATCACGACCTCCGGGCCGTCCGCCCCACAGTCTCCCCCTCCGACGGCGGCCAGCCAGGCCCTGCTCTGCACGCGCCGAGGCCTCGCCTTCCGGATGGGCGTAACCGCAGGCCTGTTGCACGCCGGGAGCTTCCGGAATGGGGGTAGGTGTCTATGGATTTGTATCTATTTCATGTTACCGTTATTTGGGCGTGGTGGGCAATGAGGCAGACATGTTTGAAGCAGGAATAGGCAGCGGAGCCTAGCTACCTCGTGGCTGTCTTGCTGTCAAGCTTTCGCTATTTTATATTTCTTATTACGAACTATTCCTAATGTTTCTTATTTTTTAGTGAAGTCGAAAGCTCATCAGGAGGTTACTGACTTAGCCCGATTTCTTTTATTTTTCCTTCTTTTCCTTAGCGTGTTTCAAGCTAAAGTTTCTGTTAACAGGGTACGGTGATTACTTCATATTTTTACGTGTCCTTTTTCATTAGGGGTACTCCTGGACGGACCAGATGAGTTACCTCCAATAAATGGTCCGGGGTGGAACTAGATTATCAATCAGTGGGGAACACATGTCCCTTCATTAGGGTATCATCCTGGACGGACCAAATGATGTACCTCTAATTACTAGGGTAGCCTCCTGGACGGACCAGATGGGCTTCCTCCAATAAATGGTCAATGAGTGGGGAGCATATGTCCCTCCATTAGGGTAGCCTCCTGGGCGGACCAGGTGAGCTACCCCCAATAAATAGTCAATCAGTGGGGAGTGGGTAGGCCTGACGAATCATAAAGGGGCATAACCTACCCTTTACTATTTGCAAAGACTAGACAGAATATTTCTATTCCACGTTGTTTGCAAACAGAAAATACCTCAAACAAACAATTCCTTGGACAACAATGTCCAGTCAATCAATCAATCAGTGGGGAGAAAAACAGGCATGACGGATTACAACGGGGACAAACGTCTGCATTACCTGCCCTTCGCTATCTGCAAAGGGAGACAGAATATTCCTATTCGTCTCTGTTTGTGGACAGGGAAGATCTCAAAGAGCAACAATCGATTATTAATCGATATCAAACAATCAGTGGGGAGAAAGGTAGGCCTGACGAATCATAAAGGGGCATAACCTACCCTTCTCCATCTGCAAAGAGAGACGAACGTTCCTATTCGCCGCTGTTTGCAAACAGAGAATGTCTCGTTCTCAAGAAGAGAACCAATATTTCAAGTAGCCACCAAAGCTAAATGAACCAATAACAACAATATCAGTATTTAAATACCGATTCCAATACAATCAATCAATCAATCAGATGGATAAAACCACCCTACCAATCAGGCGTAAAAACATCCTACTTAATCTTACCTGGACCGGACCATGCGGATAGTTCTTCGTCTTCCCCCTCCAGCGCCCGATCGTTCTCTTACTCTATGCAGCATTCCTGTGGGATCCCAGTCAGGACAGTAGGTCACTCGAGAGAGGTCCGTTCAGAATCGGTGAAGTTCATTCAATCGGCAGCCGGACGAGGGCCCTCTCAAGGCAGGTATACTCCGATCATTTAGATGTTCACCTCATCGTCTGGATCTCTCTTACTGGACCTTATGTCACTGATGGGCCCCGCGTTGGGACGCCAATTGTGAAACAGGAGCCCACATTACTATCGATGCCCGGGCTGCTGGCGCAAGTCGCCTCTTAGTTCCCATTCTGAATAGTTACCAAATAAAGAGACGGGCGCTGGGAGCAGGAATCACAAGAACAGGATTTATTACTCATGAGGAGAGCCTGTCATTTCGGACACGAAACACAGTGTCTTTCGGGAGGTGCTCTAACAAGTTCTCTGAGACATCGCCTTTTATACCTTACAAAACATTATTTATTACGATAACGACATTGTGAAACAAGGAAAAGACGTCCCCGTAATCCTCGTGTCAATCCTACCCCACATATATCCACAATAGAGACCCTTGACCTGCCGATAAGAGGAGGGGGTAATCACACAGCTGAGTGTTCCGCCGATTATTAGGATGTGTGCGCCTGATCGTAGCCCAGGGGGTGGGGAGGCCAGGATCAATAGTGGGTCCTTTGAAGAGGAGTGACTCCATACAATAAGGGGCAGTAAACAGTATCTCCTGGCTTAGGCGATGACCTCGGACATGTGTGGACAGTCAATCGCGGAGGGAGGGTTTACCAACAGAGTGGTTATTCATGAAAGGAAGGGAGGTGTTGGTCAGGCGCGGCCGTGACTCCCAAGGACAGAGTCGCACAGAGAGAGAGAGGTCTTATTGACTCGTGCATGAGAGAGCGGGGGCAGTCAGGTACAGCTGGGGAGGGTTATGTCAGCTGAGGCGAAGGATGCCTCTTCAAGAGGAAATGGGGGGGGTTTGCGTGGGTCAAGCAGGAGGGTTGCCTTTCAGGGCAGGGTCGCGCAGAGGGAGAGGGTTTCATGGTCTATGCATGTGAGAGGGTGGGGGGGTTTTAATAGCGTAGAAGGGAAGCCGGTGATTCCAATGAGCGGGCAAAAGGCCATGGTGCCTAAAATGGCTATCAGGTACATGTGGGCACGGGCTTTTACTGGCGGAGTGGTGCGGTTAACGTACAGGGAAGGGAATGGGAAAAGACAAATGAACGCCGCTTATGTACATCAATTTCGTGATTTTCCACATGATAGGAGTAGGCTTTTCACAACACACCAACCAGTAATATTTATCAAAACTGCCAGCCCCCTAAATTACATTATATGTAGGGTTTCATATATGCTAGAACTTCAGTACAGAACTCAATTAACACATTTTAAAAATAAATCTAGCACTTATGTTTGTGGTTTTTGAACAAGATGTGATTTAAAATGTAAAGGTAGGTGTAAGCAGATCTGTGCTCGATTTTAAGCTCTTTTTGTTGTCATGACTCTGCAATATTACTTTATGTTTCTGTACTCCAAGGACGTTGATTCATCAAATTGCCATTGCTGGCGGACGTCACATGCGCTTCAATCGCCAATAACATAACAGAGCTCAACCTTGGTTGCTAATCAGCCCACTGTTTACTCATGAGCTGCCTAAGCAAGAGTAAGGAGTTGAACCTCCTAGAGACCTATCTACTTCGTTTTCCTGTCACTGCCTTCGTGATCCCTGGGGCCAAGGGTACTAAGGCCACTGTGAGTAGGGTTGCCATCTGCCCGAGAGAACATTACTGGCCTTTGTTTTTGTGCTGTGATTCTGCAAAGGCCCAGACAAAATCGAATGCTTTCATTTGTAAAGGTGACTTTTCTGGCTTTGTTTACTTTAATTATTAGTAGTGCTCCCGGATTTATGGTATTTATATTTTTGCCATTTCCATCTGTATTTATCCATATTTTTTTTTTGCAAATTTTAGCTGTATTGATCCATATTTATTTTAGGTTTTGTGAAAAAATAAAGCTGAAATGTGTATATTTCTGAATTTATTTAACCACTTAATGTGCATTCGTGCCTGAATGATATACACACACTCAGATGGTAAAATATGAATTTGTAAGGAAATATGTACATTTTAGTATCAAGGTTGTGCAAATCTACTGCTGTTTAAGGCTCATTACTAAAATCCCTATATTTTTTTTATTCCCCTTGCCTGTCAATTCGCACAGCTGTTGGCCCGGCAGTCATGACTGACAGCATTTAGAATAACTAAAAAAACAACCCAATTTCCGCTTTTAGCTACATTTAAAAATAAATACAAACAGGAAAATAAATGATTTTCTGTCTGTATTTACCTGTAAAAATCTGTAAAAACGCGCAAACAGGGAGCCCTAATTATTAGTCAGGGATCTTTAATACAGGTCTAGAATACATTTAAAAGTGCTTTCTCTTTGTATTTGCTGTTTTAAGTATGCAAAGATGAGGGCTAGAAATAACCGATTTTAAGTGATTTTTGTTCCATCTGGGACATCAAAATACTAGTGGTGCAGGCAGAAAAACGACCAGGTAGCAACCCTAACTTTGCGAAATATTAAAGGTCAATCCAGGAAGCCCACATTCCTGACACCTTTAATTGACATCCTTGTTCTATAATATGTGGAATTCAGAAAGTTAAAGTATCACCTATAACATCTGTCATATGTAGATAGAAAAAATGGCCTACCATCCACTCTTAGCTTTATTGCCATTGGCAGGCCATAACTAAATTAGTAGTAATCTCTACATACAGCCTTGGGAATTCTCATAAGGCATCTTTGACTCCAGCCTAGAGTCTGTGCCGTGATTTAGCTGCCCTTAGCTAAGTGACATTTTCTCGCATTCTTTAAAGTCAATGTGACAAAATTTTCGGACTTTAACAAGCCCTAAATTAATCCTGTACATCCTACTCTAAACAATTTGTGATAGAAGTGCATCACATCCCCATGTAGCCCCAGTGACGAAGGAAGACCCAACCATTCAGAGTTTGGCCATTCAATAACGGGCTCATGAATATTTATGAGATATGGGAGACTCATGGGCCCCTCATCCCATTCTTCAGGGGAGCTTGTGACAGGTCTCTGTGGTGAAGGTGGTGGGTTGAGAACATGTGTCAGCACAGTAAACCAAAGTCGTATGGAAAATGGAGCTTACGCAGTAAAATAAAGTGTAGTGCACCTCTCTCACATTGAATAGGACAGTAGACGTGCCCCGGTTACTTACCAGTGATCTTCATTACTCCGAGTTCAGGTCTTCCTCGATATCGTCCTTACATCTGAGACTTATCCTTTGTCAGGTAGAACTCATTTCCGAGCTGACAAACAAAAACAGTTCCCCCAAGATGGCAGACAATTCCCAGCAACCATCATAAAGGAAAACCTGGGCTCCTAGTAATGAACCCCTGGAGAACAATATCTTCTGAGCAAGGAATCTTGGGTGAGAATGCTGGACTTGTTTGGAGGACTTCTTCAGCCATAAAAAAATGGGCAAAAAGGGGTACTGTAAGGAGTGCTCCGATCTCTCTTGCTCGCCTGAGCAAATGACAACATACTACCTTTTAGTTAGATATTTGAAATATGAGGAATCTAGAGGTTCAAATAGAGGACCAGTTAAAGCCCATAGTACCAAGGGCACATCCCAAGGATTGACCGGAGAGTGGACTACCAGCTGCTGTAGGAAAAAACTTCTGAGCAAACAGGATAATAGTGGGGTTATTGTGGACACTACCTCCCCTTGAACGCTCAATAGAAGCCCATTGTGTTTTAATCAGGGGAACTGGCAACCCCAACAAAAATCCATCTCACAAGAAATCTCGGATTCGAGCTAGATCACAAGAAGTCCGTTCCAGATTCTTAGAATGGCACCAAGTCTCTAACTATCCCCAGTGACTTGCTAAGTGAAGGTCTAGGGATTAGTTGAAATGATTCAGCAACCGCCAAAGAACATCCATGGGCAAAAGATTCAGCCTTTCAGCAGTGAAACCCCCAGATTGAGACATCTGAGAGGTTCTTCTGACAGGATTTTCTGACTCAAAGGAGAGGGATGTAGGGGGAAGTACCAGGGTGGACAGATGGCTATCTGAGGTAGGGGATGATACCATAGTCTCCTCTACCACCCTGGGACTATTAGAAGTTCTCTGGCATTATGTGCTCTGATCTTCTGCACTGGGGAGATAAATGGGAAAGGAGGGAAACAATACAGAAGACCCCTTGGCCATGGGAATCACAGCGCATATGTAGCTGATGCTGATGGAAATGGAACCAGGGAGCAAAATAGGGACAGAAGGACATTGGTGCCCATGACAAAACAGTCCAACCAGGAAGTACTGAACCTCCCAAAAGGCAGGGGAGGATAAAGGATTGAAATCTCTGACTGTGTTTGTCTGCAGGCCCATTCTCCTTCCCCAGAAGAATAACTACCACCAGAGAATGAAGATTCAGCTACAGCCACATACAAATGTACCAGATAAGAAGAGACATGTATTGTATCACCCCCCACCCCCTGGTGACACAGGTATGACCTTGATACCTGATTGTCAATTTAAATGCAGTCTGCATTGCCCTGATTACCAGAAGGGAGTAGAACAGTGCAGCCCTCACTGCTGCCAATTCCTTCCAGTTGGATTAATTAGAGCCTCCTATCTGCTCCTTCTTCCCAGTATCTTGTATTCTCTGAGGATCACCTCTTCCCCAACCTGCTGGCATCAGTTGAGATGACAGTGGCGGCAGGCTGGAGTAACTGATGGCCCCAGTTGGGGGTGATTGGATCCAGCTACCATTACATGTCCAGACAAATATGATGAGTGACTGGAATAAAAGCCTCATAGTCCTATAAAACTGGATTCTAGTGGTGCAGAATAAGTTGAACCATGGGACAAAGGTGAAACTGACTCCAATGGACAGTAGCTAGTGTCAATACCATCTCTCCCTGACTTCTGAGCTAAAGTTTCACTGGATCTTTAGAAAGTTTGAAAAGTTACACTATGTATCAGCCTGATCCTTCTCTCAGGAGTTAGAAACACCTTTCCCAAGTCCATCGGAAACAGGACTTCGATGCACCGCAAAGATAGGGAAGGAAGAGGGTGTGATGTTTTGTAGTTCAGGAGAAACTCATAATTGGAGAAGAAGGCTTAACACTTTCTTGACGTCCTGGTGTCCCTTAGAAAGAGAAGAAAAATAAATTAATCAGTATTGCAATATACCCACCAATGGAGCAAGCATTTTGTTAATACTCTTGGCTCTGAGGCCAGGCCAAATAGAGAGCAGATGAAGCTGAAAGTGCTAGTTAGTGATGTCAAATCTTAGAGATTGCTAGTGAAGCGTAAAAATTGGAATGTGCAAATATGTATCTTACATGTTCAGAATCACAAGATAATGTTCCACAGTCAAAAGAGAGATGTTTTGCAGAGTCCCCATCTTGAAGGTTCAATGTGTCAGGAATTCGGTTCAAAGCCTTTAGATTTTAGGACTGGTCCATAATCTGCATCTTCTGATCTAGGAATAAAATTCTGTAGAACCCCGGTACCTATTCCTCAAGAAGGACAGGAAAAATTGCCCTGATTCTGGATCAATGGCCTGCTGGCATAAGGCCTATTTTAGCAGAGGGGTGCATCTGAAAAACCACCTTAGAATTTCGAATAAATCTAAATGGGAACCTTCCGATACCACTTCCAGCGTCCAAGCATCAGTTACTGCTCCACTTCAAACATCCTGAAACAGAAGGCATCTACCTACCGGGAAAGAAAATTAGTTTTCATGCCTTTGGAGAAATGGTGTAGAATAGAGTGACGGAAAAGAGCTGAAACTGGGGTTTATCAGGGGGTGGGGGACCCAGCTGTGACCTTTTCCTTAAAAGGGCAATAAAGCACCTCTAGAAGTGCCAGGTTCAAACCGTCTTCTTCTAGCAAAATAATAAACAGGTACAATAAGCTTTTTGTTTTCTACAGATTTCTTTATCATGTCGTTCAACTGTTACCCAAAAAGCTTAGATCAATCAAAAGGCAACTTCATGAGGATAGCTTTTTGCCCTGGAACCGCCTTCCAGGCGCACACTAACATATGCCAGCGTGCGGCAATAGCAGCTCCTTATGCCTCAGTCGAAGCAAAGAGATTATTAAATGATGTTTGAAAGAAACCTAACTTGTTGCTCCATAATAATACAGGAAGTAGTGTAGCGCAAACAGCTACCTCCCGGTACTCTAGCAGCAAAGCAATGCGTGCAGGGAGGTTTGAGCACTGGGGCCAGGCCTAGTCATTGCTAAAGAGCCGTGTCGTCAGCGCTTTTCTAAAACAGTTCTCTGTGATAGCTTGGCGGAGGTACCCAGGCCGGGCATTCCACATTTTGGCCATTCTTACTGTGAACTCTCTACCACCCAAAAGGGCTTTCGCAAAGCGGGGAGCACAGAGCAAATTCTGAGAATTTGACCACAGGGATCGATTTTGCTTATAGCAGCAGAGTCTTTTTTTAAGATAGCTAGGACATTTTCCCTTAAGAGCCCGATAGGCCAGAGTCAAGGACTTAAATTCGATTCTTTTGGCTACTGGGAGCCAGTGTAGTTCCTGTAGGTGCAGCGAGACATGATGCCGAAAGGGAATGCGTCTAACCAGGCTCACACTCTCAGTCTGCACCATCTAAAGATGTCTAATCGAATATTTAGGCATGCCAAGATATTGGCCATTTGCGTAGTCCAGCCTGGATGTCACTGTGGCATGGACTACAGATTTACGGCAGTCTTCTGGCAGAAAATGCAAAAATTTGCGGAGGTTTCTCAATTTGCTGATACACGTAGCGGAGACCTGTTGGATTTGGGCTGAGAAGGAGAGCCTCCCATCTCACCCCTATATTTTTTATACTAGTGTTAGGAGAAGGCGGAGGGCCCATTTTTGAAGGCCACCACAGATCTGGAGCAGGCACTGGGCCCTTTCCAAAAAACAGTACCTCTGTTTTTCCCGCATTGAGTTTTAGTTTGTTTATATTCATCTAAAGGGCTATGTTTCCCATGCAGCCTTTAAAATTCTTAAAAGCCTCTAAAGTCTGCTCTTGAAAAGAGAAAACCAACTGGGTATTGTCAGCTTAGGAGATTGCCTTCACACCCCAGTTGGCAATTGTTAGAATGGGGGTCTCTGGTTGGCACGGGTAGGTACTTGTGACAAGCAGGGACCTATTCGTCTAGTCAGGGCAAGGGAATTACTCTCTCCAAATAACCCCTGCTCACCCTCTAGGCGGCGTGGCGCGAGCAGTCAAGGCTTATTTCAGAGGCGATTTAAGTTAAGCAATTGTGACCACATACAGTAACCCAGTGAGAACACTACAAATAGACACCACACAGGTAAAAAATAAGTATACTTTACATAGAGTTATCACAAGACCAATAAGCAACAAAAAGAATCCCCAGTACTATTAAGTTTCAAGAGTTCAGCTTAAAAAGGCTTGATTCAAGGTTCTGTGCGAGTCGGTAGCCCTGTCCGGCTACAGCGTGGCTGAAAAGAACACAGAGTCTAACAAATCCAGGGGACCGCGGCGGTCTGGGCCCACTCAAATGTCGACAGACTCAGTCACAGTACTGTTTCCTTGAGGCGGCCGGCACGGATGTGCGAGCCGGTTCCGGGGTATGTCGCGGTGTAGAAAAAGAAAGTGCTGCAGGTCACGGTGTCCTTCCAGTCGCTGTGCAGGCTACGGCTCATTGACGGCGTCGAGACAGAGTCAATGAAGTCAGAGCTTGCGTTGTTCGAGGTGGACGTTGCTCGTTGCGGTGCTTCCAGCTTTACAGTGTGGGGACGGAGCCAGAGTTCGGGAGCTGCCGTCGGTCAGCCGGACAGCAGTGCGTCGCAAAGCATGGAAGGCGTTGCCCAACTCTGTGCGATCACAGGACTCGAAGTCATCAGCAGTGACCACGTTGGTCGGTGTAGCGAGGCGATGTACATCGCGTTGTCCTTCCAGTTGCGGTGCAGGCTACGGCTCGCTGACGGAGTCGGTGAGCGCAGAGCTTGCGTTGTTCAAGGGGGACGTTGCTTGATGCTGTGCCTACAGGACATCGGGATGGTCGTGTGAGTCGGTCACAGCTCCCTGCCTCTGTAGACACTTGTTTCCAGCTGCAATTCACAAAGGCTGGTGAAGTCCACTGGTCCTGGGACTTCGGTCAGGGGGCAAGCTCTCTTCCAAGCCCTTGGAGATCTTTGCACAAGTGGAAAGAAAAGTCCAAAGTTCTTTCTCCTCTCTTTGGCAGTCAGGCAACCTCTGTAGGCCAATCCTCCAAGCAGCACTTCAGCTTGGGAATAGTCTCGCCTCAGTTTCTTCAGGTTCCTTCTCCTCAGCAGAAGTTTTGTCTTGTAAGTCCAGAAGTGATCTAATTTCTTGGAATCAGGGTACTAATACTTATACCCCAAAATCCTTTGTTCTCTGAGGGGAGAGGGGCCTGTGCCCAGTTCAAGCCAGTTCTGCAGTACTCTGTTTACCAGATCTCTTCTTTCCTTTCACCACGCAGGGCAGGCACATCAGACGCCCCACAGGAGGTGGAGCCAGCATTGTGGAAGGCAAGTACAGTCCAGGAGCACTTTGTTGACAGTCTTCCTTCTCTTCTTTCAGTGTGCAGGGTAGAGACATCAGACACACATCAGGGGGTGGAGCCAGCAATGTAGAGGGAAGGCCCAGCCCTATTCAGGTCCCAGGTGCAACTCCTCCCTCCCATCTAGATGCAGATCTCCCTATTCCCCACCGGGCAGCCCCAGCATGTCTCCTGGAATTCCCCAGTCCTGTCACACACAAACCCAGACAAGGAATACACAACCTCGTAGAGGCGGGATCAAATGGTTAGGCAAGCAAATACCTACATTCTTAAAGTGGTATTTGCAAAGACAGAATATTAAAATAAACGCTACTAAAAGATGTATTTTATTATTCTGAGTCCAGGCATACTAAACTCGAATTTCTACCATGTTCCCTGATGTCGCTAGGATTATAAAAATGTAACAATCCAGCAGCCCATTCTGGCCTATGGAGAACAGGTAGCCTTGCAATAGTGAAAAACGAAAATGGTTGTAATTCACTATTAGGACATTCCCGCACACATCAGGGCTTGTCCTACCTTATACTTACAATGCACTCTGCCCTTGGGCCTACTATAAGGGTGACTAATATGAAGAAAAGGGAAGGTTTAGGGACTGGCAAGTTGGTGCACTTGCCCAGTCGGCATGACAAAACCAGACTGCACGCAGGCTCTGCAATGGCAGACCTTAGACATATTTTACAAGGCCGCTTCTGTGGGTGGCACAACCAGTGCTGCAAGCCCACCAGCAGCATTTGGATTTACACGCCCTGGGCACACTCAGTGCACTGTACTAGGGTCTGACAAGTAAACCAAACATCCAATCATGGAACCACTAATCAATACATCAATTTACAGTAGGGAGCATATGCACTTTAGCACTGATCAGCAGTGGTAAAGTGCTCAGAGTCATAAAATAGCCAACAACAGGTCAGAAGAAAAAAGTATAGGAGGAAGGCAAAAAGTTCAGGGCTGACCCTGTAAAAAGGGCCAAGTCCAAGATCAATCAAAGAGAAAAGTGGGGCTAGGTACAAATTAAAAAGAAAAGGGCTCAGCATGGAGCCTTGAGGGACACTACACCATAGATGTTTAGGTTTTGATTCAAACAGTAGTAAGGCGACTCTTTGGGTACAACTGCTCAGATATGATTTCAGCCAAGTCAACACCTTCCCCCCAAAGCCCGTGTCTTGTAATCTCTGAACCAACAGGGCATGGTCGACGGTGTCAAATGCTGCAGACAGATCCAGGAGCACCAGCAGCACTGATGCCCCTGAATCTAGCGACCATCTCACTGACTCGGCCACCTCAAGGAGGGCGGTCTCTGTGCTAAAGCCTGCCCAGAAACCAGCTTGTGTATCATGCAGGGAGGCATTGCTCTCGACAAAGTTGGTCAGTTGATGCTGGATAAACTTCTCTAGCATTTTTCCAGAAGCAGGCAGCAGTGAGATTGGCCTGAGATTGTTGAGGTCTCCTGGGTAACCATTAGGTTTCTTTCTCAGGAGGAGAAGGGTAGCGTGTTTCAACTTGTTGGGAAAAACGCCAGATTCAAGGGATGCTTTACAGATATGAGCTAGCGCACCAGTAAGAGAGAGAGAGACAGAATTTTCCAAAGTTTAGGAGAGCATGAATCATCTGGGGCACCTTATCTACATTTTTGAATTTCAGCCAATGCATCCTGATAAGAAATAGGTAAGAAATTTGTAAATGGAGGAACATCCGCACCCCAATGGTGTGTCCGGTTTCTCTGTTGCGGTGGGTGCTGAGAAGGAGTCACAGACCTTTAAGATTTTGTTATCAGAAAAGCTAGACATGTCTTCACACAGAGCTGGGGATGGTTGCACTTCAGTCTCTATTGCTTTTGGCTTAAAAAAGGCCTGTCCTACCATAAACACCTCTTCAGTGGAGTGATCTGCTTTGTGTATACTTAAGACAATGTAATTTCTCCTGGCTGCTTTTCGCGACTTATGTAGATCTTTCAAAGCATTTTTATAGGTTGCTTTAGCTAGGTCGCAGTAGTTTGTTCTCCACTGGCATTCTAGTCTATTGCACCTGCTCTTTTCTTCTCTAGGTGAATCAGAGAACCATGGAGCCGATGGGGACTGTCTATGAAACTTCAACAGTCTGGCCGGAGTAACGCCTCCACAGCTGTGGCGATCCATTGATTTATTGCAAGAGCATCTGCATTGGGGTCTAAAGATAGAGAAGGCGATTGTTCTATAGGATAGGACCTAGTGCTGCTACAGTCAGGTTTTTCCAATTTCTTTTCATGATAGAGCGCTTGCCTCTGGCCTGGCCGGGATTGGTCAGCATAACTGAAAATGGAATCAGATAGTGATCCGACCATACCAGAGGACAGGGTGTCTCCATAACTATTGAAGAAATGTTAGAGAAGACTAGATCCTGGGTGTGGCCTGCTTTATGCGTAGGTGCGGATACCAGTTGCATTAAATTGTCACCTGCCAAGGATGAGACCAGCTGAACTGCTTGTGAGCAGTTGGGATCATTCACATGTAGATTAAAGTCGCCAAGGGCCATAACATTGGCATGAACTAGCGATTTTTGAGCAATATGATTGCAGAGATCCTGACATATATTTGCTGCACAATCAGGTGGTCTATAGATGAGTATGGCAGAAAAGGATGAAGAGGGATTGACTTGGAGGTAAAAATTGAGGCCTTCTATGCCTTGTATATAGAGTGGGGCAGAGGAAGCTAACTCCCATGAGTCTTTAAAAATAATGGCCACCCCAACCCCTCTTTTGTTGCCCTCTCTATTTGCATAGCAAATTTTGTAACCTGGCGGGATGGCCAGGGCGATTATTGCCACAGTGTCCACATTAGGCCAGGTTTCTGTTAAAAAATGGCGTCCCAAGTGGACTCAGCTAGGACCAGCCAGACATCCTCAACATGTTTTGGGAAGGATCTACAGTTGACTAGGCATGCCCTAATTGGGTTAGTGTGCTTCAGCGCTGTGCCCTGTGGAGTTGTTTTCCCAGAGTTGTTCTTTTTTTTGCACACCTGCCGCATAAGTCCCTCCGTGCAATCAGCACTGAAAGCTGTGACCGACCAGGGACAGAAAGCGGAGTCAGGAAGGTAAAAGCAAAAAAGCCATGTGCAAAGTTACAATCAATTTTAAAACTGAGATTAAGGATAATGAATTAAAACCGCATGGCATGCGCTACTCCATGAGCCACTGCAAAGCTGAACAATCCATTCCCAGATTCATACGATCAGTCAAAGCTTAAAAGTCTTTTACAAGGAATTGAACGGCATACGTATTTACCTAACTGAAACATTGTAACCAATGTAACACCCTTTGATCGAACCCTTCACCTTCTTATGGACAGCATCAGGAGGGAATTCGCTTTCCTATATTACCCTGAACGGAAAGTCCTGCCATTAGATTGCCCACTTTAACCACTGCAGGAAACTCATCTACAAACTTATCTACTGGATAGTGTCTGGTTAAGATTCTTGGGAAAGATGTTTCTTCTACCTCGTTCCATTCATCGACAAAACTCATCTTATGGCACCATGCAAAATAAGAATCTCAGGCCCCACTCTTTGATAATGGGTTAAAAAGTTGTCTTAATGGATAGAATGGTACGGAGTTCACGAACTAAGATTGTCACGTTCTGGCTGCAAAAGTTCAGTCAGGTCCAACCCCTGAATTAAAGGACCTCCGATAAATCAACCCCAGGATCATCAGGGTCTTGCACTCTGAGGAATTTTGGAGGAGGAGGACAGTTTATTAAATTGAAACTGCTTCCACTGCAGCTTCAATCGTAGCCTGTATGGATGCCTAGGATAGATCCTGAGATGAATGCCCAGCAACCTCCTCATTCTCCTTCGTGCTGCGAGACAATAGTTGAAAAGGTCACCACTCAGAAACAATGCAAATCTCAGGCAGGTGCTCTACATGGGACTGGGAAACAAAGATGAGAATCGAGCGAAAACCTCCTGTTTTCGGACGGTATCCAAGCAGGCAAGCCTCGATGGTGGTCTTCAAAATTCGTCATCTTAAAAGAAAGCTTGTTATTAATATGCCAAGCTCCTGAATTGCTCTGCGCAGAGATGGGAAACCTACAGTTGGTATTACACTTGTGTTGGAGTGTACACATTGTGAATAGTATGATTGATATGTACTGCTTTACTGTCACCTATTTGTATTATCTTTGGTTATTTGCCATGCTCCAACGTGCAACTTTGGTGATACATTGGGTATGTATATGAGTAACTAGTTAATTTACAATTGTTTTTCAAGCAAAATCAAGGAACGTCTTGTAAGTAGTAGAGATCTCCCCCTATTGGAAGTCATGGATATAGCAAAAGGGATAGAATGTTCACTAGTTTCTTGCAAACTCATGTCACAAGATGAGTCTAATCAGCAGATTGTTGGAGTAAATGTTCTGTCTGATGTTGAGACACTAGGATTTGTCTCTGTAAAAGACAAAAGATGAAGCTTTACACAAAAGAAAACTATTCAAGCATGCTTTCGAAATGGTTCTAAGTCTCATTTGGAAAATAAGGAGAATCGTCCTGCTAGTGGGAAACGTTGTAACAAATGCAATAAGATTGGCCACTTTCAAGGAATTTGCAGAGGTGATAGTAAACAAGTTTGGATGAATAGTCTGGATCTTAATGTTGACGAGTTCCAGCATGACCTTTCCAAAATTGTTCTATCTGTAGAATTGCAACCAGAGAAAACTCCCTAGGTTAAAGGGCCTTTGTGTGATGTGTTAGTGGGTAACATTTCTCTCCTTATGATGGCCGATTCTCGAGGTCGATCACTATTTTATCTGACACCATTTTTTTAACTATCTGTGCACCAAATGAGATTTTAAAAGCTACTGATATCAACCCTAAAGACTTTGGGAAAATGACATAGACATGCTAGGTTACTTTGTCGATAATTTACCATATCTTGGTAGAAAGGCCGAAACTAAGATTAATGTTGCAAGAAAAGGAAGGAATCTAGTGGGTTGGCAAGATTTAGCAAAACTTGGTCTGATGTTAGTTGTGGGTTCAGATACACTGGCCGTACTAGCACCCATTAAAATGTCTATGGTTAAGAATTCTTCAGAGGAGGAGATGGAAATGTTTGCTGGATGTGCTAAAGACTTTGCATATGTTTTTAAAGAAAGAATTTGGTAACATGACAGAATTTGAGCATAAGATCAGACTCAAGGCAGATGCAGAGCTGTGACTCACAAGATGAGACCTATACTCTTAAAGATGAGAAGTTGTCATTGTGAGGGAGAAAACTGGTGAAATGTGCTTATGTGCAGATTTGTGTATGCTCAATAAAAACTTTATAGTGGATTGCCATCCACTCCCCAAAATTCATAAACTGTTAACGAACTGAAGTCAAGCAAAATGCTGAAGCATACTTGACTTAAGGTCAGCGTATCACCAGACTCCCTTAGACACAGCATCACAGGAATTTACAACTTTCATTACATCCTTTGGTGCCTATACATTTTTGAGAAAGCTGTTTGGATAAACTACAGCTGCCAGCATGTTCTAAAAATTGATGGGCACCATTTGGTCAGAATAAATGGGATGCAAGAATTCCAAGACAACGTTTTATTAAGTTAAGACCAGAAAAGTGTAAATCTTTAGCCAGAAAATTGGATTACTTATTACAGAGAATTTCATCTGAGGATATTAAGGCCAAATTCTCCTGGATACACCCAGGGACAAAGATGCGCTCATGTTTTTACTTTAGTTAAGTTAATATTATTCTAGATTCATTGATGGATAAACTTTTGTAGCACAACCCTTCAGATCATTACTCAAGAAATGTTTGAAATTTGTGTGGAGCACAAAAAAATAAGTGGCAAATAAAAGGCAGAAAGAGAAGGGGACTACAAATATACACAAAAGAGCTAAACATTAAAACAATTAGCAAAATATCTTCCTGTATTTTGATAGATGCTGATCAAGTCATCTAGGAGTAATGCTGTATATACATAACCTTTAAACAGTGCTTAACACAAAAATAAAAAATAAGAAAAGATGTTCTTATTCAAAATGTTATAAAAAATATATATAACTTATTGTAGTCAAATAAATAACCTTAAGTTCATACATTTCGCATTGCAGGGCATAACATAAATCCATCAATATGAAGTCAAGGTATAACTGAACCCACAGACAATAACAAAACCCCCACTGGTACTCCAGCTCATCAACCATAACATTCATGCCACATTCATTCAACTGACAAACTTTTTCACATATCAAAGAAACCATAGACCCTCAAGACATTGATTGCCTGTAGATACTAGCAACCCATACATTCTGTACAACTGAAAGATTTAACAATCCTCAGCTACTTAATACATATATAAAATCAATTTCTAACAAACACCATGGTCATTCGGCATATCCTCTATTGGGTTTACTGATAATTGTGCCTTGTGATCTAAATGATGCGCTGACATGCGTCTCGGTATAGACCCACAATGCAGGTCACACCTTCTTCAGGGCGCTAGACAACTGCACTGAAGGAGTAACCAGGGGAGTATCCTGATGGAAATCTATAAGCACAAATCAATATCATAAGAATATAAATACCTATGTATATACCTAGACTCCTGCGGACACTCTCTTCAAAAATGATAAAGATAAGAACGGATTTTTTTTTAAATGTTGAGTTCCCAAGAAGTAAAATAAAGAGAATCTTATAACCCATTTCTACAGTTCTCCAAAGTTCCAAGAAAAGAGATTGTGACAGAACGATAATCTCCATGCAGGCACATGTGATCAATATGAAAGACCTACCCCCAACAATAATTTTTTAGGGAACAGACGTGACAATTATCGTCCCAGGTTTTGGACCAACCAAGGGGTCTATATGTTATGTTATGTTAACATTACTTGTAAAGCGCAACAGCTGCCCCAGCGAAGGGTCGTCTCGGCACTGACAGCAAAGCAACTGACATGACGGATGGGCCAGAGGGAGAGACTATGGTGCAGGAAACAGGTAGGTTTTAATGGCCTTCCTAAACTCCAGGTAGCTGTTGAGGCCCCGGATCTGGGCTGGGAGTGTATTCCACAGGAGGACAGGTCTACAATGGAATCGGCGGCCTCCGGCGCAGACTCTCTGTGTTCGGGAAACAACTACCAGATGTTGGCCCTGTGAACGAAGATGGCGTGAGGGAACATAGGGCAGAAGAAGTTGTGCCAGGATGTCGGGAGAAGACACTTTCGGGCTTTAAAGGCAATACAGAGGGCCTTAAATTCAATACGCCTGGCCACCGGGCAGCCAGTGTAGGCACCGAATGACGCCAGACACCGAACAAGACCTGCGCAGACCTAGAAGGGTTCTTACTGCCACGTTCTGTACCCTTTGAAGCCTCAACATTTCTGCCTTATTAGACTCCAGATATAACAAGGAGGCATAGTCGAGTCTAGAAAGAACAGAAGCTTGAATGATGATCTGGTGAGTAGGGGGCGTAAAAAAAAACCAAAAGAGGTCGAAGCCCTCGCAGGCATCCAAAGCAGGTACCTGCCACTTTTTTGGTTTGGACTCGAAAGTTAAGGGATGTGTCGAGCCACACTCCCAGATTTTTTACAGCCTCCTTAGGAGGGGGGGGCAGCCAAGGCTTGCCCCCCTCAGGATTTAGATAAGACACAGAAATATGTACACACCAGGAGTCAACAATACTGGAAAAATTGAATAATATCCCTATATTTATTCTATCTACACAAGATATTGACATTACAACAGAGGATCTTCTGTCGAAGGGTCTGACATTTGTTCCATCTATTCCTATTAACAGATTCGAATTAATGAAAGACCTGTTTGCCTTCTTTTGCAGGATCAGACAAAAAAATATCTTTATGACAAGAGAAACTTCACCAGAATATAACCTATCAGGCTGATCCTCCTTCCAGTTTTATCCCTAGTTTAGATCAGTTGGGACCTGAAGTAGAAATGTTTGAGATATCTGTCATGTTCAAGATACAGCAGGCTATTAGATACGTTGCCAGACCATCATGCAATATATCGCAAAAGGAAAATTCAACCTTTAAGGAGAATTGCAGTATTACCATAATACCCTGCGATAAGGGAAGTGGAATTGTGGTTTTTGATACTCCCCAATATCTAGAAATAAAATGAAAGAGATGCTTGAATTAGCAGCACACTATAAAAAGATTAAAGGGGATCCAAAAAGAATATTGAAAACCAGGATCCACACTATCTCCCGCCTGAATCGAGTCTGTTGGTGTGCATGGGACACCTTCTGCTGAAGCAAAACAATAGGAAGTGATGTAAGCTCGTCCTTATTGTGATTGTGATGGTTGGTGGGTATTGGCAGCTGTCTTGGTGGAGCCATTTTTGTATTTCAGCTAGGGAATACATTCTACAAGACGGAGAATAAATCTCACTTATAAGGACTGGATCGAGAAAGATGGATGAGGAGGTAATGGGCTTCTGTTTCTCATGATTTTATTGCTTGTGGAAGTCACTTTGAAGGCTTGTTGGTAGGGGATGGTATTCTAAGAGAAACAGTAAAACAAATAGCTCATATAGTTGAGGGCTTTCTTTGCCAGCTATGATTGTCTTCTACGATTGCCCATTTTTATTCACACTGAGGACAGGGAACATTTATGCAACAAATGTGCATTATGATTAGAATCAAAATGCTGCAATAAGTTGATTAAATCTAAATCTGTATGTGCAATCATCTTTTGGGAAAAGCAAGCCCTTTTTCTTTCTACCATTTATCAGTACAGGTGGGAATGGGGAAATCCATAGGTCAATGGATAGGTGGAATTCCCTCCACCGTACAATCCCAAGGATAGAGAAAATTCCACAGGGAATCTCTACCGGATTCAATGCTTCCTCATGAAAGTAAAGGCTTTTCCATTGGTTGTAATTAAACCTATATGGAAAATATTGTGTGAAATGTACTCTAAACATGATGCAGCATCATTGTTTTACATCAACATGATGGGTTGGAGAACAATGTAAGAATAGATAAAGTCTTACATGCAAATACCTGACCTTATTTTTTGTAATTGGCAGCAAGCCTACATGAAAGCATTTTAGTATCCGTTGGTATAGGTGTCACCAGTGAAGTTCTTATCATTTACATTGATTGGACTTGCTTTTAGGTTGTTGCACTGTTTTGTTTGCTCATGGGGCATTTCAATGTTTGGTGTGGATGAATGTGTATTTATTCAGTTTTGCTGTTCATTAACATCTACCTTCCAGGACAGAGAGTATACATGACACAGTGTTCTTCAGCCTGTTGAGTACACGGATGTCCTGATTATTTACTGATAATATCCAATCCCAACCCTAGAAGACGAGTATTTTCGAGAGAAGAGCAAAAGAAAGAGGAAAACTAGAACAACTCATATTAAGGATTACCAGCAAGTGATCAGACATTACTAAGAGACATTTTATGGCATGGGCAAAGTGGGCTTTGCCCAGGGCCCTGGCCTTTCATGGGGCTCCTGATAGAACCTTCTCTATTCTGAAGTCTCTTGCCCAGATGACCTTCAATAATTCTTAAACTGAGTGTTTTAAATATAGTTTTCCTTTAATTTATTTTTAATGTGGGTGGTGTATGGAAATCTATTACATGCATTTTGCAGAGAAGTGTTTATTTCTCAACATAATGCAACTCCCATAAAAAAGGTTTCTTTTAAACCAAACCTGGACATCACATATGAGAAATGGGAGGGGATCACAAAGATTATTTGTAATAATGTTAGTGAACTGCTGCTGTTGTTTTATAATATTGAAAACACATGTCACTATCTTTGATTATTAGATGTAAACACATTTAGAACTTGGATGAGTGTACCTGTGTACTTTAAGCGACCTGGCCAAAGAGGGAATTAAAGAGCTGAAATTGGATCATAAATTCAAAGCTGTTAGGAACAGGACCTCTTAAATACATTTGGCCCAGGGCCCCCAAAATCCTTAGGATGTCCCTGTATTACCTCTGTGTTCATCATCCTCATCTCTCTCCTTATTTATATGAGGATATGACAAAGCTCCACATCTGTGGGATGCAATAAAATATTTTGGATGTAATCTAAAAGAACATTATTGAATCACCTCTTCATAATGTTAACAGCCTTCACAACCTGAGTTTGTAAAAGAGCCACCTATGGACTGAGATACACCTAATAATAATTACAAAAAATGTATTTTAAGGAGCCTAAGTCGTTGCTTTCCAAATCTCCCTATAAGGGATCACTTTAGGTGTTTTTTTCTGTAGAGTAAAATCATTCTGATCTGCCAAAAGCAACAAATAATAATTCTGACTAGTAAAATTCTTCTGTTCTCTATAAATAAATTAAAATAGCCCAATTTACATATAAATAATGAGAAGTGTCACCTCCTTCTTCAGGACAAATATTGATAAAATAATTGAGACAAGTAAGAGTTAGAAGGTGTCTTTGGGAGAAAGCCTGATTCCTGGCCTTGGAATTAATTTGTGCCAAAGAACTTTTAAAGAGGGAAATATAATCACCAAGGAAGTACGTTTCATAATCTCTGGGCGAATATGATGGCCTCTGAAAAAGCTAATTTAGTTGAAAAGCATTGTAAGTGAACAGTATATGAAAGCTAAGATAGAGACTTTTAATAACCCTAGAGAATGGTTGGAAGATTTCAAGGCGATAGGGGTTGAATGAACAATTGGTCTTTTATTATGAAAACTTTGAAGAAGTTTAGAAACCTAAGGCAAAAATTGTAATAATGAACACCATGTCTCATGAAAACTTGTAATGGCTGCCAATTAAATGTAGCAGGGATAAAACCCTTCAAAAACCTGTACCTATGAAAATCAAAAATTAAGAAGGGGGTCACACTACTAAGCTTTTACTATATTTCTATCTTGGATTCAAAGTGTTTCCAGTTTTACAAATAGCAAAACAAAGTGTGTGGATGGTTTTCTAGACTTCTGGATAGCCAGTGCTACTTCTCTTGAACAACCTTTTAAATGAGGTCCTACTACTATTCACCCTCTAAGCTTTGAGGTGAAGGAGTCAGAGAACTTGAAGGAACAATTGAGGAAATGGTAGAGAGGCTGGAGGTAAGGGAAAATGAAAAGGAGTAGATACAGTCATTCTAAGACACACAGGAAACCAACGGCAAAGGGACAATATGAGGTGACAGGAATCACTTTTGCTGCATCCTCCTAAATCTTCCACAGCACCCTCGGGAGGAGAGAATTTAGATGAAATGTACTAAGAAGCCCAATGAGATAGTGGAGAGAATAAGTGTCAGGACTCCTGACACCAGTTCTCTATGCAGAATTGAGCAAGGAGAGCTTTCTGTTTGGACGTAAAGAGGTCCAGTTTGGGACTTCCCAACTGTTGTGCTCTAACTGAAAGGTTCCCTTTGTCTGATAAAAAAGACACTGATGTGCAAAGATCTTGCTAAGGAGATCTGCTGATAGATGAACGTTCCCAGGAAGATAAGAAGAATGGAGGGAATTCAGGTGTGACTATGCCCATGAACAGACCTTCTGCATCACATGAGGTAGAGAAAGTTTATTTGTGGCCACTTGATAGTTTATATAGACTTTTGCTACCTGATTGTGATTGTCTGTTCTTACTAGAATAAATGTTTCCTGAATTAGAGGAGCAAATGCCCGAAGTGTGGGAAACATTGCTTCAGGTTCTCTCCAATTTGAAAATCTGCTTGCCCTTCAAATATGTCCTGCTGTTCATGTCCTCTGCAAGGACAGGAACCTGCCCTCTGACAGAAAAACATAGTCCAGATTGGTGTTGAAGAAGGCTCCAATAAATTGATGTTCCTGGTCTGTGAGAATGTGAGACTTACATTTAGGACAAATTGTAGTACTTGCAAGCAGTTGGACACTATTTCAGTATCTACTTTTCCTTTAAAGAAAGGCTGAATTGAGCCACTCATCAAGATAAGGAAATATCTGTATACCATCTAAATTTTCATAGGCTACTACTTGAGCCAAAACGTTAGTGAATACCATTGGTGCTGGTGATAGACCCAAAAGCAGTACTCTGGACTGGAAGTGCTGTGTACTATTTGAGTTCTCCGGAATTGTTGAAATTGAGAATGAATCAGAAAATGGAAGTTTGGATCCAAGCACTCAAGTCCTCTGAAACAATCAATTTAACTAATAATTGATGAGATAACATATTGATTGGGATATGATAAACATATTCTCTGCTTTAGGATACAAAATATGGTGATACATTCTGGTTAAGGCATTATTTAAATAATCTAATAGAATACTTCACCTCTCAGTTTCTGAGGTACTACCATAATTGTTATTTTATTTAATATCATCTTGTTGCCATTTAAAAGGGATTGACATTATTCCAAAGCCGTTGAATTACAGCTGTGCTAGCAGGGAAAGGAAGTCTGTAGAACATCCATCTACTACTACTTGAGGCACTTATTTCTCCTGAAGCAGAAGAAGCCAAACATCATAATAGATCTGAATCTGATCACTCATGGATATCATTGGACATAGTACTTTTCAGATTGTTGCTGTTGTGGACCTTAAGACTCTTATATTCAGCCAGAGTAAGAGGCAACTACTTTCTTATACACCTTAGGAATGCCTTTTATGAATGAAGGATTTTGAGCTAGCAGGAGGAACCCTTAATGGGTGAAGAGTCTTATATTTGTTTCTTATGAATTCTGGATTAAGATTAAAAAATAATTAGGTCACAGTAATGGCAAGTTTATTAAAATGTTGGTTTCACAACAAATTACACTTTAAAACAGCAAATTCTTCCTGATCAAAGAAACCGCAAAATTAGCAGCACAGCATGATAGCTTCAGTGTGCCATAACCATGTGTCCATTATTTAATTGTCTAAAAGAATGACCACTAGATAGTCCTTGTAATGGCAAGTGATTGATAAAAACACATTGACTTTCATCCAGTCTCCCTATTTTTTATGAAGCAAGTTTATTAAAATGTTGGTTTCACAACACATTACACTTTAAAACAGCAAATTTTACCTGATCAAAGAAACAGCAAACTTAGCAGCACAGCATGATAGCTTCAGTGTGCCATAACCATATGTCCATTATTTAATTGTCTACAAGGGTGACCACCAGATAGTCCTTGTACTGAGACCTCAGAAGTCTAATCAGTCACCAGATCTTGAGACCAAACAAACTCTTTATTCTTTACCAGTAATCCTCTCATTGCACTTGATTTACTTGACAAATTATTATTAAAGTTACCATAAAATTCCACCATGCCAAGAAATGAAACAAGTTCATCCTTATTTGTTAGGGATGCTAATTTGAAAATGGTATCTACTGATTCTTTTTTTGGACCAACACCCATAGATGTGATGCAATGGCCTAAATAATTAACTTCCTATACAGAAAATCTACACTTTTCAAATTTCAAAGTGAGACCTGCATCTTCAAGTTTCTTTAAACCGAGCTGTACTGTACAGTCAAGTTCTTCCCGAGTTGCACCAAAAATTAGTAAATCATCCTGATAACACTTTACTCTTTTTATACCTTTCAAAATTGAAGACATTATACTCTGAAAGACTGAGGCTGCACTTGCCAAACCAAAGGGCATTCTTTTATATTTGAACGCACCCATTCGAGTGATAAAAGCTGTTAAGTCTTGTGATCTTTCAGTAAATTCAATTTGAAGATATGCTTGTGTTAAATCTAATGTCGTGAAAAATCGAGCCCCACTTAATGTAGACATGATTTGATCAATATTGGGTAAGGGAAATTTGTCCACAACCACCTCTTTGTTTAGTGAGCGAAGATCAATACACCGCCTAATCTCACCATTGGCTTTGTTAGCAACGACAACTGGTGTCAACTATTCTGATGCTTCCACATGAGTAATGATACCTTGGTTAAGAAGCTTGTCTAACTCTTGTTCCACTTTTTCTTGCAAAGCAATGGGAATCCTTCTCACTTTGGCCATGGATGCTTGTACTCCACTTTTAAGTTTTATATCATGTTTTTATCCTCTCAAGCATCCTAAATCACCTTTAAATACTTTTGGAAACTTTCTTACCTAGTCATTCTTGTTAACATGAACTTCTTGAATTTGATCTTGTGGTTCAGCATTTGGGTTAAGAGTTACACCCAATAAGCTTTGATGAGGCCATCCTAGTAAACCATCACCTTTTTTTGATACATAAACTTTGCCTAAAATTATATATTTTTTTCCATCTCCATGGTAGCATTACAGTAATCCAACATGTTTATATGTTGACCCCCATATCCTCCTGGGGTCACATACATCTTTTGTAAACAATTCTTTTCTTGAAACCATCTGTAATAAACTTCTTTATCAACAATAGTCAGATGTGAACATGAGTCAAACTTAATTTCTAAATCAACTCCATCAATTTTTACTTTACCTACTGGATGATCATTAGAAATGTTTTAATTATCTTGACATATTACTTCTTTTACAACTTTGTTTTGATACTTTTTCTGTGTTGTTCTGCAAATTTTAAGAAATTACCATTCCATTTTTTCCACATCAGTGACATGTTACACTCATTGCTGGACAATTTCTATAATTTGCTTTATGTACCACTCTACCACATCTAATACAAACAACAGAACTATTTTGAACCTCTTCTTGGTTGGTTTCATCTTGAGATGTAGATGCTTTACTGTCTTTTACTACACAAACAACATGAGTAAAGAAGAAAAACTTGCACTTAAATCCATAGGGAGGAATGATTCCATCATCATCAAAAATGTTGATAAGGGTGGTGTTGTGGGCTTACAGAATACCTGTGACTACATAGAAGAGATAGAACTACAATTGGGGGTCCGGGAGAGTTACCTACCAATCCCGAGGGACCCAACACCGGGTCTCAAAATCCTGACAGAAGAGGTAACTCAAGGTGGGGTACAGCAAGGTTTTTTGAGTCGCCATGAATATGAATTCCTCAATAAAATAGAACCAAGGATTCCTATATTATACACCCTACCAAAAGTGTACAAGCGAATAGAAAAGCCACCAGGAAGGCCAATTGTGTCTGGGTGTGGTTCAATTTTAGAACCATTGAACCAATTCATTGACCATTTTTTACAACCTTGGGTCCCTGAAACAAAATCCTTTGTGAGGGACAGTATGCACATCATACAGTAACTGGAAGGCCAAACCTTTGACTGCCAAACACAAATATTGATAACACTGGATGCGTTCTCTTTGTATACATCGATCCCGCAAGGCAAAGCATTGGAGTTGATCAAGATCACACTGGATGCACGCCCCTGGCCACACTGGATCCCAACGAACTTCTTGATTTCATTACTTGAGATCGCGATGAAAAACAACTATTTTGTGTTCCAAAGGCAGTTCTTCTTCCAATGCAAGGGAGTGGCGATGGGAGCGACCTATGCTCCTAGTGAGCAAACACTTTTATGGATCATTACGAAGAGGAACACTTGTACAGTCATTTGAATCCTTACCTCAATAAGATTGAGGTTTGGAAAAGATATATTGACAACGTGATAATGGTGTGCTCTGGCAACACAAGTGAACTGATGGATTTCCACCAATGGCTCCACTGAAGGACGAGTGATATACAATTCACGCTGACCAGAAACAAGGAATCAATTGATTTCTTGGATCTAAGATTCCGTGTTGAGGATGGCTTATTATACTGCGACCTCTACCACAAGCCGATTGAGAGGAACACAATACTTTTTTATGGCTCACACCATCCCCGCAACCTGAGGGATATCTTGCCGTATGGGCAGTATTTGAGGTTAAAAAGAAATTGTTCCCAAAGAAAAGACTTCTTCAAAGAGTCTGAAATTCTGACAACCCGTTTGAAGGAAAGAGGACACCCAACCGGCCTATTGAAGCGTGCTAAAAGGGGTGCTTGGTACTGTCCCCGAGACCAGTTGCTGGAGGTTAAGGAAAGAAAAAGTGAACCTAACAATATTGTTTGCGTTACAACATTCAATACTAAGAGTAACAACATCAAAAAGATCATAAAGAAGTTGGAATGTGGTGGCAAGTGAGGTAAGACTAACCAAGAGCCCATGTTCGCCTTTAAGAGGGAAAGAAATATAAAGGATACAGTTGTCAGAGCAGTTTTGGAACCACCAAAACAACAAGACCTAAGAAGCCACCTAGGCCTTCCACCGTTGACTGGACACCACAAATGTCGACAATGTAAGGCGTGTGACCTGTGTCGTGTGGGCACAACCTTTCCATATAACAACAGAACTTACAAGTTGTCGCATTTCACAAACTGCAACAGTTCCCATGTAATATACACAATTCTCTGCCCCTGCGGTTTGCTATGTATTGGACAAACCAACCAGAAAGAAAAAGTCAGATTTCTACAACATATGAGCAGAATAAGATGCAAAACACAGGGTGCAACCATGGTTGAACACTTCTCATCACACAATCATTCCCCAGAAACCATGCAATGGTCGGTCTTGGAGAAAATCTGCCACAAACCGAGGGGGGGCTCACTCGCAATGGCCTTAAACTACAAAGAGTGTAGATGGATCCATTCTCTCAACTCGGTACAGACAGGGTTGAATGAAATGGAGGAAACCGCTAGACAAATGGGGCAGCTGTAATAACTTGGCCCCACTTGTCATTCTATGTGTCATTGCCCAAAACTGTATAAACTAGTCCAC
The DNA here is from genome assembly GCF_964263255.1 of Lissotriton vulgaris. Taxonomy (NCBI): domain Eukaryota; kingdom Metazoa; phylum Chordata; class Amphibia; order Caudata; family Salamandridae; genus Lissotriton; species Lissotriton vulgaris. The sequence goes on along the minus strand of NW_028240941.1, from coordinate 116,554 downwards.
ACCTATAAATATATGTATGCATTATCTTAACCTGACCATAATGCCTACCAAACATGGGGTTATTTATCTCCTCATGCAATGTACCTTAGACATAATTCATAAGTGCAAAACATTGTTCACACGCGGATACCATATCTGCACCAGGCATCCAGCGACTATATGTGTAAAGAACCTGTTTGCATTTAAGTTGCTCCAGAAAAGGGGGTGGTGATGGACAGAGTATCTGAATTAGGCAGAACACTGCTACCCAGTCCAAAGATCAGGGCTTGATCCATCACCGTTTTTTAACTCACTGCACCATCCCACTTTAGGTGTGGCAGGGTATACTCAGACATGAGTCCCTTGCTCACTGCACCATCAGGATTCAAGCAAGCAGGGCCGACAACGCCTGAAATGCCAGAAACCGGTCCCCGGAAGCTTGTCTCCTTTCCAGTGAAGAATTGGCTTGGTAGTCTGGTCTGCCCTGTTCCCATGATGCACTGGGCCAGGGTCAGACTAATTTGCATGTAGCCAGGTTCTGAGCTGGGATGGTGCAGTGAGCTAAAAAACGGTGATGGATCAAGCCCTGATCTTTGGACTGGGTAAGAGTGGTCTGCTTAATTCAGACACTCATCACCACCCCCTTTTCTGAATCGTGCATTTAAGTTGCACTCCGCTATAAACAGGAGCATATATATGTGTTTTGTATTGTATGAAAAGGGATAATGTTGCGTTACTTATTGAGGCTAATTAATATGTGGTCCATACTGCACTGTACATAGTTTCCCTAAAATGCATATCTGTTATGTTATGTTACTATGTTTTTGTATAGCGCAAATCACCACTGGTCTCTAAGCGCTTTCACAGAAAAAGTACACAACATGCTGCAGCCAGAGGGCCATCCGCCATCAAACAGACAATTAGAGTATTGGTGTTATCTTTGTAAACAGGTGGGTCTTTAACTCCTTTCTGAAAGACAGTAACGCTGACTCCCCTTGCAAGGTTGCGGGTATCTCATTACATTTTGCGGAAGGAGTACCAACAATGCTCTGCCACCCTTCGATTTAAGATTGAATCGAGGTTGAGTTAGTTTACAAGCTTTGCCAGAGTGCAAGGCTCTGCCCGGGGTGTAATTCCTCAGACGATCTTTAATGTAATTAGGGGCTTCTCCATAGATGGCTCTATGGGCTATACAGAGACATTTAAACTGCACTCTATGTTCGATAGGTAGCCAGTACAGCTTCAGAAGAAGAGGCGTCGCACAAGTTCTCCTTGGTAGGGAAATAATCAGCCTGGCCTCATCATTCGGCACTACCTGCAGTTTCCTAAGAAGTTTCCGCGGCAGACCTAAATAAAGAGCATTGCCATAGTCCAGCCGAGAAATAACTGTGGCGTACACAATAGATTGCAGTGTGGGGACAGAGAGGATAGGTACCAGTTTCCGGAGTTGCCTGAGCAGGCCTCTACAAGAGTACAAGAGCCTACCACCGCTGAGACTTGAGGGGCCATGGACAGGTCTGCATCAATCTTTAATCCTTAGCTTTTGACTACTCTTCCTGGAGTTGGCACCTTCCCTAATTCTGGGGGCCAGAAAAGCTCACACCAGGGACTATCTTGTTTAGTGATGACCAACACCTCAGTTTTCTCTGCGTTAACTTTCAGAAGATTGTTTGTCATCCAGTTAACCATGAATCTAAGCAGATTCTTTACAGAGTCTTGCGCCTGGCTGGTATTCTCGAGCTGGAATAACAATTGAGTGTCGTCTGCATAGTTAAAAACTTGACAGTTCCTGTGCGTAAGTTCCTCCACTAAAGGTTGAAGATAGACATTAAATAGCAGCGGAGACAGTGCCAACCCCAGGAGAACGCCACAGGTCACAACACTAGCATCGGATAGTTGGTCTCCCATTTGCACTCTCTGAGTATGGCAAGTAAGGAAGTATTGGAGCCATTTAAGTGCTTGCCCTGTTATTCCTAGTTCCGAAATACGGTTCAGCAGGATGGCATGGCTGACCGTATCGAAAGCTGCTGACAGATCTAGGAGAATCAGGGCACAAGGCTGTTTAATGTCAGCCCTGATTCTCAGATGGTCAACAACCGTGAACATCACCAGCTCCGTGCTATGTTGTGACCGGAAGCCTGCCTGTCTGGGGTGGAGTAGACCATGCTCTTCCAGGTAGCAGGCCAGAGTATTCAAGACCTGCTTTTCCAAGATCTTTCCTATAAACGGGATTTGTGAAATGGGCCTATAGTTTTTTAGAGCCTTGATATCCGCTCCTGCCTTTTTCAGGAGGGGGATAACCCTGGCTTCCTTCAGATTCGCTGGCAGGTAACCTGAATCCAGTGACTCATTCAATAGACTCAGCAACTGCCTATCCAAACCTGGAAAGGCCATTTGGAATATTATTGGAGGGCAAGGGTCCACACTGGATCCTGATTTAATTTGGTGCGCAATTGCTGCCAGACTCCCTTCATCCAAGAATGTAATACTGTTCAGATTCCAAGCTAACTCCTGGGGATTAGGTAGATCTAGGGATGTGGGGTCGGTCGGAGTGCTTGTGATGTCCATAATAATATCCTGCACTTTCTGAAGAAGAACTTCTGGAAGATGTCACAGTCCGGGCGATCATTTATTGGGACTTTACCTTCCAGCTGCGTTAGTTCCCTCAGGATAGAAAAAATCTCCCTTTGCTTATTCCCAGCACGGTCAATTCTGTTGTCCTAAAAGGCTGCCTTCCTCAACAGTATATCAGTCTTATATTTATACAAAAGTTCCTTGTAGGTTTCAAATTCTGCCCAGCTATAATTGAGTCTCCACCTTCTCTCTGCTTGACGCAGAGCTTGTTTTTCTCTCTTAGCGAGATATCGAACCAGGGGGCTCCCTTTCCTTTCACTCTGGTCCTCTCTATCCGTTCAGGGGCAAGAGTATCAAGAACAGCCTGAAACCAAGACATTAGTGCTGTAAGTTGATGGTCTAGGTTTCCCTCACTCATGTCTGGGGGTGGGGTAGAGAGAAGCGTGGAGACCAAACATTCAGCTTCCACCTTCTTCCAGGATCGAACCTTCCTCCAAAGAGGATCAGATGATACAGGTAAGGAATCACACGGAACCCAACATTTAATCAGAGAGTGGTCTGACCAAACACAAGGACTGACATCGATTATCTCTGCCCGAGGCATAGAAGACCAAATTAGGTCAAGAGTGTGGCCCTTGACATGGGTAGGGCCTGTGACCAGTTGTGACAGGTTGAGCGAGGACAGGTTGGTTTCAAACCCTGCCTCTGTGGGGTCTCTGGGTAATTTATCCCAGTGATAGTTAAAGTCCCCTACAACCAGGAGAAATTTGTATCTTGATCCCAGGTCTGTTAAGAACTCCAGGAAGGCTTCGTTGAAATCTGGGGAACTTTTTGGTGGACGATACACTACTAACAGCATAATGCAGGAGGATTTCAGGGAAATTTTTTATACCCAGTAGCTCTGCACTGTCGCAGTTTTCGGCGACCATATGTGTTACCCTAAGATTTTTTTAAAATAATATTGCAACTCCCCCCCCCCCTACACTCTCCGCGTCGGTTGTACCACATTGCGTCATATTCTAGCGGTAATGCGGCCCAAATGTCAGGGGTAGATGATGCCCCCAGCCAGGTTTCAGTGAGGGATAAAATGTCAATATCCCCATCAAGAAGGAGAGAGAACACTTCCAGATGGTGCTTTTGCAAAGATCATGTATTTAGCACAGCCACTTTTAGGCCCTGGATCGTATGAGAATGGAGCTGTTTCTGAGGTAGTGTGAGTTCTTTCACTCCCCGCAATAGTGACTCTTCACGTAACCTGGCTACTGTAGTGCTATCTAGTACCTCATCACCGGTTCTAAGGGCCAGAAGGGTCTCGCCGGGATAGATATGAAATTGAGTAGGGGTTCCGGCGCCCGGGCCCGTCGTGGCGCGGACGGGCGCAGACGGGCTTGCCTCTGGCGCGCCCGCTGCACGTGCATGCTGCACGTGCATGCTGTACGCGAGCGCTGCGCGCTTGCATTCTGGGTCTCTAAATAGTGCTTGGCAGGAGTCCCTGCAACACTAATGCGCTATGCAAGATGGCATCTTGGGAGCGTCTAGGAGTCCCTGGGCCCTCACCCAAGATGGCGGTCGGGAGCCGAGACAGCGCGAGGCTCACCCAAATGGTGAATGATGAAAATCAATTTGTATTGTGCAGGCAATGCGGAACAGTAAATGTGCATGAGCAATTTAAAACAATTCATAAGCCCGCTATATCGGGCGATCCCACAAAGTATGACAGCTAAAAGAAACAGAAGTCCCTTAGGACGACTGGTGCAATTCTAAAAACGAACAGGTGCCCAAGCAGCGTTTTAAAATCACGGACAGCATTTCTGAGGGCAGCAGCGTGTCAAACAAATTCCGTGTAAGCACGCTTGCATGACAGGTCCTTAAATAGTATTAGCCAGGGGTCACTGCAACACTAGTGCGCTACCCAATATGGCGTCTTGGGAGCGTCTAGGAGTCCCTAGTCCCTCACCCAAGATGGCGGCCGGGAGCTGAGACAGCACGAGGCTCACCCAAATGGTGAGTGATGAAAATCAATTTTTATTGTGCAGGCAATGTGGAACAGTAAATGTGCATGAGCAATTTAAAACAATTTATAAGCCCGCTATATCGGGCGATCCCACAAAGTATGACAGCTAAAAGAAACAGAAGTCCCTTAGGACGACTGGTGCAATTCTAAAAACAAACAGGTGCCCAAGCGGCATTTTAAAATCACGGGCAGCGTTTCTGAGTGCAGCACTAAAAAGCATATTTTCACTGTATATATCCTTTATTAATGTATAGTGCCCCACCTTCTAAGTTATTAATGCAAATAGGAACGTTGTCAGTATTGAACCGGCGAGCGCTGGCCTGTCTACTTTATCAATTCAGTTAAATAATGCCCCTTTAGACACCTGACAACCGGAATGATGCCTTCCTTAGGGGAGACGTTCACATGTCCAGCGTGACCATTCCCTAAATAAAGGCACAATTGAAGTACTTCCCTATTAACCGTTACATATGCATACTTCAGCGGACAGCAACCGCGAACACGGGCTATTCTCATTCCAACATACTTATGAATACAGCATCGGCCACGTCGACATATGACCTGTTTTCCCAAAATATTTTTGCAATATTTCATGTTCATATTACAGTATAATTTAAGCGCGAACCTCTCATCAAAATATTGCAGATATATTTTCAAGCGGATAGCAGCCGTGAACACGGGTCACTCTCCTCCCGGTTCACTAACGATTGCAGAATCCACCACGTCACCCCACGTTGGTTGCTTTGCAACGGCCCAAGTGTTCGCATCGCGGAACATCCTCGTGCATGATAAACTGGATTTAACCAGTGCCTTCCCTGACCGGCTACGAAGCGGATTCTAACGCTACAGTGGCAGGAAGTAATTGTATGCCACAATCCTCAAAGAGAGAAAAAGGTGAGTAATTCCAAAGTAGAAGGGTTGTCACTAGAGAAATTCCTTTATGATTAATTTGAGGATGGATCTTAAAACGCAATTATTCTGTTTCCCAGCAGACCGCATGTTGATCCTTTGTTGAGACTGAAACCACACAGCCTCACTACCTATTGAATTTAGGTGAGTTTTACCCTGAAAAGCACTGATCATGACTACGAAATAGTAGCATAATTAATGAGAAAGGCAACCACTATGCCCATTTTCTCACTAAGCCTGACTTTGTGAAGGAGACAACGGGCTCCTGCTAACAGCCCCATCATTGATAGTGACCCCAATGGTGTAATACCCTGTGAGCCCTCCTGGGCTTCTTTAAGTGAGTTTTCACCCCTAAGTGCGCCACATAATTATCTGGGCACAACACAACTGCCCACAAACCTGACCACCAATTTTAATTTTGACCAGTTGTCCAACTCCTGTCCGAGTCCTGATGAAGACCCACACTGGCACCCCAATAGTGCAGACCCTGGGATGAAACGTTTACAATTTAAACCGTGGACCAGTTGATGTACACTGCGATGAGACTTATTTATTCAGTCCGCAGAGTGATTTGAAACAATTGTGTTCTCTGGCCACCACTTCCACCCCTCTTCCCCCAAACACCTTTGTATATAATACACAGTCACTACAGCACTGAGCACCAAATGTCACCCTTGTCACATGCTATGTGTCACGATGTATTTATTCTTTGACAGCCTTGCAAACGTAAATTCTGGTATTTTCATGAATGAAGCAATTTATAAAAGCTCTTAAATACCCTATATGGTTTGTGCGTGTATCACAATTAATTTGTCATTATATGTATAGACTTTTGAGTAGTCCAAGTACCTCAAGAAATATTTTGCACCCAACAGAACCAATTGTATTCTACTACCCAATCTGCCTTCTGCCTGTTACCATAGAAACAATTCATGGAACAGTAACTGAGCACACAGGTCAAAAGTTCACCACACAATGTTGCTAATCTAAACAGCTAGTGTGCTTGACTTTTCAACTATCAGCTTATCCTATGTAATGTTCCTTCCAATCAGATTTTGTTAACCAATAAGAAACATGCTTTTAAAAAACTGAAACATGCACCCTAGTTTTCAGTGTAGAATGTTCTCCAACAACCAATCACTTCTTTTCTTTTTTCAAAACTACATCTTATCCACCATTTTAGAAAAATCCTACTTTTCAAGCTGCATTTTCATTTACAAAGACAATCTAAGTGCATCCATACCTCCCTTCAAGATGCTTAGACTGTGGATTGTGGGACACAGCTATATTTTCTGGAGCCAAAGGTATGCCAAAAAACAAATGCATTCACAAAGACCTAAGTTTACCAAATGTAGACATTAAATGGATTGGACAAAGAGGATTAAAGTGGCATCAATTGATGCCATTGGTTAAATCCTTTCTGCATCTCCAGCACACTGACCTCATAATTGTGCACTGTGGTGGCAAAGACCTAGGCACTTTGACTGGGGTAGGTCAGCAAATGCTTATGAAGGACATCTTTGGAGAATTGATGACACTTTTACCCCAAACTGCCTTTGTCTATTCTAACATATGCCAAAGGCAGAAATGGAACTGGTCCATTCAATTTTGTCCACAGATTGAGAAAGCTAGGAAACTTGTGAATAAATATGTTTCTGCTTTTCTCCTAAACTATAGAATGGGGTCCATTTACCACAACAATCTGCGTTTCAATATGCATGGCATCTATAGGAGAGATGGTGTACATTTTACAGATGAGGGTAACAGAATCTTTCTTTTGAACTTTAGACTCTGCATAGGTACTTACTTGTATGTACCAAAATCTCTCAATATACCCACCTAAAAACTAAACACAAAAGCTTCATGTATATCTAAAAAAATGTTTGTAAATTTTGCTTGGAGTCGTGCACCAAACGCTAAGAAGTCGTGCACCAAACGCATTGGATTCACGCACCCAACAGATTATGAATCGTGCATCCAACACGTTCACACCAGGGGGGCGAACTTAGCGCCGCACTGGGTGCTTGACTCCCCCAAAAATAAAAATAGCCCTTCTCAGTAATTTCTAATATCCCCGGGGACTCCGTCTCTGGGGCTTATATAAAACGTTGGGGACCGCCAGGGGAGCCCCAATGCCCCCACGGTCTTAGTCAGCTCCCCGCGTTCTTCGTGAGCTGGCATTGGTTTTCCACATGGGGAACTGTTAACATGCAGCTCTCCATGTGGAAACGGTACGGGTGGTGATGGACGGAGCATCTGAATCAATCAAACACTCACACCCAGTCAAAAGATCTGGGTTTAATCCATCACCGTTCTTTAGACCACTCTGCCACCCCAGTTAAGACATGGCTATATGCAAATCAGTCTGACCCTGTTACTCCATGGGAACAGTCCAGCCCGAACTGCCAAGCCATGTCTTCCCTGGACCAGAAAAAAGCTTCCGAGGACCGTTTTCTAGCATTCCAGCCGTCTTCAGCCCGGCTTGCTTGAATCCAGTGGCAAAGTGAGCAAGGGACTCGTGTCTGAGCATACCCTGCCACACTTATGGTGGCCAAAAGTGGTACAAAAGGGGTTGGTGATGGATGGAGCATCTGAATCAATCAAACACTCACACCCAGTCAAAAGATCTGGGTTTAATCCATCACCGTTCTTTAGCCCACTCTGCCACCCCAGTTCAGACATGGCTATATGCAAATCTGTCTGACCCTGTGCCTCATGGGAACAGTCCAGCCCGAACTGCCAAACCATGTCTTCCCTGGACCGGAAACAAGCTTCAGAGGACCGGCTTGCTTGAATCCACTGGCAAAGTGAGCAAAGGGGCTCACGTCTGAGCATACCCTGCAACACTTATGGCGGCCAAAAGCGGTACAAAAGGGGGTGGTGATGGATTTAGGCCCAGATCTCTGTACTGGGGTGAATGTATGACATTGTTCTGCATTCTGTCTATCATATGTGGTCTTTGCATTTGTCACCCCGAGTGGGTTGGGTATGCTCAGACGTGAGTCCCATGCACTCCACACCACTGGATTCAAGCAAGCCGGGCTGAAGACGGATGGAATGCCAGAAACCGGTCCTCGGAAGCTTGTTTCCGATCCAGGGAAGGCATGGCTTGGCAGTTCGGGCTGGACTGTTTCCATGAGGCCCAGGGTCAGACTGATTTGCATATGGCCATGTCTGAACTGGGGTGGTATGGAGTGCAAAAAAACGATGGATTTAGGCCCAGATCTCTGTACTGGGGTGAATGTATGACATTGTTCTGCATTCTGTCCATTATCTGTGGTTTTTGCTCCATGTGGAAAGCAATATGGTTTGGATTCCCTGCTCTATCTTTCAAAATCCAAACCAAGTTTGCTATAGGATGGCGGGAGCTGCGAGACTCCAACCCTCTCATAGCAAACAGCAGTGTGCCGGGTGTATGCACCCCGAAACACTACAGGAGTCGGCCCTGGGGGATGGAGGTCCCCAGGGCCCTCGAGGGCTCCAGGCGGTGGGCCACGCAGCCCCCCTCCCACAATACACAAAGCCCCGGGGAGTGGTAATCCCTGGGGCTTCGGGGACCCTGGAGCCCCCAACCATTTTTTGTTGCCCCCGGGGGTGACGGTCCCCGGGGCTCGGGTGCCCCTCTGGGCCCCCATAAAATGTAATAATTTTGCCCCCAGGATTTAGCCCCACCAGGGACTAATTATAAAAAAACCTGTTTTCTTTATTTACTTTTTTCACGGCAGAGTCTGCGCATCCTACACGCACTTGCCGTTAAAAAAAAAACACGTGGGCCCTGGGGGTCCTTCTGGTACCCCCTAAGCACCTCTAGTGGGTCAAAGTATTTTTACCCTCCCCCCTTTCTACATTTTGCACATTTGTTCCACTGACTTCTTCAGCCAAGCTTCTACCGCGGCACAAAATGGCTGCCAACAGTCCGTGGTTTCGAATGTTGACAACCACTTGACAGCCAATTAGCATTCAGCGCTTATGCTGCACTCACGGTGCACTCACAGTCCGCGGATCCACCGTGCCCATAGATATATATATGCTTTAAACTATAATTTTCTCAGGAACTGCTGAACAGATTGACACAATTTAAGAAAAAGGCACAAGTCTGAAATGAGGACTACATCCCTGCCAAATTTGGCGCAATCCCTTTCAGCGGTTCAGGCTGTACCTGTGGCTAAAGGTCCTATGGGATATTGCATGAGGAAAACACGTTTTGGGACCCCCCTTGATGGATCACCCCCAAACTTTTAGGATAGGAGCAGATCGGAGCACCCCACGAGTTTTGAAAATTTTGCGATTTGTCAACCGGCGCCAAAGTTAATTCAAATATATTTTCCTATGGAAAATAGGTCATAACTATAACTACCTACTGGCGACCGCCAGTAGGTAATATATATGTGTGAGCAAGGGCACTTGGTGCTCGAAACGCGTCAACAAGAGGAAAGGTCCAATAAATAAAACATCTACCTGCCGAGCCGCTGGGTCCGTTTTTTCTCATATCGCCTGCATGGAAGTGGTGAGAATTTGCTTGTCTGATATATATATATGGTTGGTGATGCAGAGTTGTGCAATGATTTATTGCAAAGGCAGGCTGAGAATACGCAGGCGCCATGTAACCTGAACCAAGGAACAAGGGTGGGTACAGCACCCACAACATTTAAACCCAAATCTACGCTCTGTCTTTTAATGTTGAAAGATAACATCAACATTTTTCACAAGAAGGTTGCTCAGGATCTCAGGCAGTTACACCTGAAAGGGGTCAAGTACCACAAAAGACGCCAATACCGTGATTTTGCATATCACGAGTTGGTTAATAAATTAAAAAAGAACAATGTGGTCATCCACCAGTCTGACAAAGTCGGGAATGTTGTACTCTGGCCGAGAGAAATGTATGTGGAGGAGGCCCTGGGCCAATTAAATGACAGAAACTGCTATAAGAGATCTACAATGGCAGATGCTAAGGTGACATGGAATTTACTGTATACCAACTTGATGGCATGGAGAAGTTTGGGCCTTATCTCCATGGATGAATACAAATTCTTGAAAAATGAGCATCCTGTGATGCCCATCGTTTATTTCATCCTTAAAATTCATAAAGACATTGTGAAGCTACCTGGAAGGCCCATTACCTCGGCCTGTAACTCCATCATGGAGAACACCAGCAAATATGTAGACTTTTTTCTCCAGGAGCATGTCAAGAGACTCTCTTCATTTATTTTGGATACTGGTGTCTATTACAGAAATTGCAGGGAATACAATGGCAAACAGACTATCTTCTAATCTCATTAGATGTATCCTCCCTATACACCAGTATTCACCATAGGGATGGACTGAGAGCAATTGAGTACTATCTTAATATGAGATTGATCAACTTTCATGAACACAACAAAATGTTATTGCCTATGATCAGTCTAGAAAACAACTTTTTCTTAATCTCCAACCAGGTGTACCAGCAGGTAAGGGGTGTGACTATGGGGGCCTGTTTCTCCCGAGCTACTCCTGACTGCATATGGGATACTGGGAGGAACAGGTCCTCACACCCACATTCCCTCACATTATGTCCAACAATGTTGTGAAATGGTTCAGGTTTATAGATGACCTTTTGATGATTTGGAAAGGAACCAAGTGAAGAAGAGTGATGCCATACAGTTTATCGATAACTTGAATGATAATGATTTGAATTTGAGGTTCACAAGTGAGATCCGAAACAATGCAGTATTTTTCGGTGATGTTGAGATTTTCATTCAGGGTGATGAGTTAAGAACCAAAATGTACCGCAAACCAACAGCTGGCAATGCCATATTGCATGCCTCCAGCCACCATCCCGCACACTTGATCAGAAGCATCCCATATGGAGAGATGCTCCAAATTAGAAGGATCTGTAGCACTGATCAGGATTGTGCTGAAGCACAGAATGAGTGTAGGGATAGACTGCTGAGAACAGGCTATCTCCCAGACCTAGTGGACAAGGCAATGGGGAAAGCCAATGAACCTGGTAGATCGAGGACATTGGTTAGTACATTGGAAAAGAAAAAAATAGAGCAACATGAATCCCCACTAATCCTAACCTACAGTAGTCAACACTAAAGTATTTGCAGAATTGTGAATAGCAATTGGGCCCTGATAGCCAGTGATCCTGTTTTGGGACAACAAATGCCTCATTCTCCCAGCATCATATACAAGAAGGCCAAATCATTGAGTAACCATCTAGTTTCCAGTAGCCCTGAAGTTAGGATGAACAGTTCCTGACTGAACAGCAGGAAGGGTTTCCTAAAATGCTCTATTTGTAAAGCCTGCAGGTTTGGGATAAGCAAGACAGAATACATGACTCCCCTGAGTAACAAACCCGCTATCATACAAAGTAAGTTGACCTGCAAAACGGAGTACGCGGTATATGTGCTGGAGTGTCCTTGTGGCCTGCGCTATGTGGGCAGCACTAAGCTTCAGGTCCACAAGAGGATACTCCAGCACATACGGGCCATTACCAATGGCAATACCGCGTTCCCGGTGGTAAGACATTTTGAGGAATTGCACGACAAGAATACAGCAGGTCTGTCAATACTTTGTGATAGAGACAGTCCCACCACAGAGAAGGGGTGGGGACCGGGAGTCTCAGCTTCGCAAACTAGAGACTAGGCACATATTCCTCATGGACTGTAAGGCACTGAATGGTCTGAATACAAGTGAAGATTTTTACACCTATTTCCAAAAGGTCATTAGGATCAAAGAATACATACTAGTTGCCTCATATCTCCCTGATACTGTTTTTAATCTTTGTTATGCATTGTTATTTTGAATTACTATTTTTTTAACATATGGTTTGCACTTTATCAATAATCTTTTAACGTACTCCCATTATCGTTTTGCACAAGGTCAAATGGATCTAAGTGGTTAAATATCCATAGGCCCACTTGGGCAAATTCTCCACTTCAATATGGATACACCAGCAGAAAGCTGGTAGATTAACATAGACATTTAAATAATGCTCGTTCACGAGATAAAAGGTTTTTAAAGATTTTATTAAATATAAATCCTTTTAAATGCTGTTATTTAAGTATGTTTTTTATAAACTGGAATTTGATTGATTTCATCATGCGTCATCTCTACAACAGCATGACATTGTGAATGAATTTATTTAACAGTATTTATTTAAATATTTAAATATTTATGTGATTTATATAATATTTATAATATTTATATTATGTATTATATATGTATTTGAACCTATGAGATATATTACCATAGGAAGTGAAATGGTTGTTCAGCATTATTGTATTTTACAGGCATCTGAACTACTTATGATTGAAACTACTATTGTCAGCTGTATAGTATGTTTTCCATGTCTATTACTAAGTAGGAAGTACGTCGCTCACTAGCACTTTATATAATTTCAAACTTCCTCACTCATGTCATGAGATCACGTCCCAACGAGGGCTGAAACGTGTCATGGCGGTGGTGTCGGGCATTCAATAAAATATATGCACCATCCATTGGGTTTGCCTCGTCTTCTGTACAGAGCATGATTGTATCTGAAGGACGATTCTACTATATATATAATCCTATGCTTAAAGACTTTGATAGAAAAACAGACATTTGAGGTGAGCAGATCTAGAGTGTCGCTGGTGTTGAGAGTGCTCTAACAGGAGCTGCTTTCCACCTAAACTTGAGAGTTACCCAGAGTTCTCTCCTTCTTTTTTGCATAATTTATGCATCACTCTATGCCTGAAAGGGTTTTGTTTTGACTTATACTGGGTGCTCCCTTGTTTCTGGACAAAGCTATATGTGGTAAAGGAAGATGCACAGTCCAACTGTGTATGTTAAATAATCCTTTATTGTAGGTTCCTTCTAGGATAGGTAAGTATGAGAAGATAGGAAATATAGGTAAAACCCCACCAGGAGCCAGCTGTTAGCAGCTCAGCCTGAGTTGACCAACTGCCACAGTGAGGTAGAGAGAGGCACTATGAGCTAGAGAGACACCCAGGCATTCTATGATGTCACAGATGGCATAGTACAGGCTATCTAGTGGAGGACAGTGGAGAAGTAATTTACTACACATCCTCTCTCCTTAGGGAAGACACAGAATAGAGGAAAAGATAGGCAAGATACCTCAGATATAACATTTGCAGGAAAGTATAAAAATGAGATAAACAAAATCTAACAATGTACGATATGAGGTATCATTAGTATGAGCAGAATTACGATACAATGCTAAATATTAAATGAGCAAAAATACAATAACATTCCACACCCCCCTCCCTTAGTGAAACAGCATGGTTTAGACGAATAAAAACCAAAACAGCTAAGAAAGGTGGTCACACTCACAACCTCCCCGTACATGGGTACACCACAGGGTAAACACCCTGGAAACAAAAAATGAGTGTAGACACGGAGACTTGTGAGAGATACAACAGGAGTAAAAGTGTACGCCCCATAACAAAAATTCACCAGAGAAAACACTCTGGAGAAAAAAAAAACCTAAAAAAATTCCCCTGATAAAGACATGCTGACACTGAAAATAAGATAAAGCTCCCAACTCAAAGTCCTACCAACATGAAACCCTTGACCACGAGTTCCAAGAAGGTAGACTTCGAGCAGAAGATAGTGCCCAAACAAACTCCACATGAAACAACTCAGGGTACTAACTCTGTAAAATAGACAACCTCCCCTAAATGGAGTACACCACAGGATAACAATCCTGGGAACTAAAATGGGGCATTGACTACCCGTAAACACACCATCTCCCCTAAATAGGGTACACCACAGGACAATAAACCGGGGAACCAAAAATGGGGCATGAACTACCCACAAACACACAATCTCCCCTGAGTAGGGTACACCACAGGACATTAAACCTGGCAACCAAAATGGGGCATGGACTACCCGCAAAGACACAATCTCCCCTGAGAAGGGTACACCACATGGACTACCTGCAACTACACAACCTCCCCTGAGTAGGGTACACCACAGGACAATAATCCTGGGAACCAAAATGGGGCATGGACTACCCGCAAAGACACAATCTCCCAGGAGGACAACACCCCTGAATAGGGTACACCACAGGACAATAAACCTGGGAACCAAAATGGGGAATGGACTACCCGCAAACACCACCACCACAGTAAAGTAATATAAATAGGGCATTGACTACCCACAAACACACAACCTCCCCTATGTAGGGTACACCGCAGGATATCAACCCTGAGAACATGAATGGGGTATTGATTACCGACAAACACCCAGGAAAACCAAGACTGCAACATCCCCTAAAGAAGGTACAATATAAGGTACAACACAAACAAATGCATCGGCACACCCAAACATGCAGAGATGTGTAAACCAGTATAAATCATGCAACAAAATGTCAACTACTACTGTAATTAATGAATGACATCAGCTCCTGTGAGTGATCTCTCATCCGGGATCACAATACTTAGCACCCCACAGTCGCCACTGAAATTCACCATCAAAGTAAAAACACCACCTCCCCGAAGTAGGGTACTCCACAGGATACTCACCATCTAAAAAGATATGAGGCATTGACTACCCCACAAACACCACCACCACCCCAATGTAGGGTACACCACAGGATAATCACCCTGGAAACTGAAATGGGGCATTGACTACCCACAAAGACCACCACACCCCAGAATAGGGATAGAGTAATACATGTACACCACATGGGGCATTGACTTCCCACAAACACCACCACCTCCCCAAAGTAGGGTACAGCATAGGATACTCACCATGTGAAAAGATATGGGGTATTGGCTACCCACAAAAACCACCACCTCACCAAAGTAGGGTACACCACAGGGTACTCACTCTGGGAACTGATAAGGGACAATGACTACCCAGACAACCTCACCAAAGTAATTACTGTAGACAAACAAACAAAGACAAAGATCTTGAACACCAGTGAATGGTCTCTCTCCCGAAGTCGTCATTGATGAGAAACTAGTTCTTTACTTGTTCTAAGTAGCTCCATGTAGCTCTAGGAAGATTGAACCCTACTATGATGGATAAGTCATCACAACCATTGTCAAAAGCATAGTGATCTGCAACAGGCAAGGCCAGTCCAGCCTCATAGGTAACTCTGAAACAGTCATCGTGTCCCTGGTGCTGATCAAGTAAAGACTTTGCTCGAGTCATGTCGTTATCCCGAATCTCTGTCATGAATCTGGGACCTCAGTCCTAGTACTTCTGGAAACCCATCTGTCACAATTTTTCCTCGTGGTTCTGGGACTTTAGACCTTTGTCTTAAATCAACTGGCAACTTCTCTGTCAGGATCGCTCTGTCGCTCAATCCTCTCCTAGATTCCCTGACTTGCTTCTGAGTTCACTGTCCCAGTTCGGAGCTCTTTTATTTTAAAGTTTTGGAGTCGGCAGACTCTCTGCCACAATTCTATATTTTTTCATTCCTGGACACTCTGTCCTGGTTCTAGACTCTTCTTTGCTCACCGTCTCAGTTTAAAACTCTCTGTTCCAGTTTTGGGGTCCCTGTCACTGTTCTGGACTCTCTGTCATTCTACATGCTAATTTTGCTTGAGAGACGCTGGATTATGGTGCTAGTAACCAGGCAACAGTGAGAGACACTGGAGATCACGGTGTGACTTATGACACACACACGAGACAAGCATAGCAGAAATTTCTCACCTGCGACTTGGGGAAATTTCTTCTGACATTAGACAGGCAATCCCTCACGAAACAATATGAAAGTCATCTAGATTACATTTTTTCCTAGTTTTTACTCTTGAAATTACTGGCGGCTAAGCATGGGCGGAAAATCCGTTACGCTCGCGGATTTTGCGGATTTTCGGGAAATCCGCAATCCGCGAGATTTGCGGATTTCCCGCAAAATCCGCAAATTCGCACACAATTTTTGCGGCGCGCGGCGTTTATCATCGTTTGCCGAGTTGTTTTTTTCGATAGTTTGCGAGTGCTGCGCCATTTTGGATCTTGCTGTGTGATCCCGCGGGAATTGGCGAGCGCGATTACGTCATCGCGGCTTGCCAGCGATAGTTTGTCAACGCGAGTACGGCGAGATCACGTCTCGCGGTACTTCGCAATTGCGAGATTTGAGATGCGGCGAGCGAAAATATAAATTTGCAATTCTGCACAAGAAATCCACCAGCAAGCAGCATAAACCTTCTAGAAATGATGATTTTTATGTGAATAACTCCTTAGTTTGACATTTGCCTGCACTTTTTTAGCGAGGAGTCCATTTTGGGGAGGGGGGCAGGGGGGTGGGAGGAAGGAAGTGCCCCATAGTCTTCAACTTCCTGTTCCTGTTCAGCAGGCTCCTCCCAGTGCTTTGTCCATCTCCTGGTCACTTTTCATTTGGATGTGGAGCTGGAAGGATTACTTTTTGTGGATGCTGCTGGATCTTTGGATTTGAGGCCTTTTTGACTTTCTTTGGATCACTGTTGGATTAGAAATTTTACAAGTAAGTTTGTTTGGGGCATTACAGTTGCTGCAACTAAAATTTTGGAATTTTCGATTTTTGGGCTGTTTTGGGGCCTTTTGCCCAGGGGTACTCAGTGGTGGGTGGACTGATTCTTTCTGTGGGTTGTCTTGAACTTAAACATCATGGAGGCCATAGATGAATTGGGATTGTGCTGATTTTTCTGTGTTTTTCGATTTTTGACCTGTTGTTGGGGCCTTGACCAGGGGTAGTGAGTGGTGCATGGGCCTAGTCTTTCTGTGGGCTGTCTTGAACTTAAACATCATGGAGGGCATAGATGGAATGGGATTGTGCTGATTTTTCTGTGTTTTTCGATTTTTGACCTGTTGTTGGGGCCTTGACCAGGGGTAGTGAGTGGTGCATGGGCCTAGTCTTTCTGTGGGCTGTCTTGAATTTAAACATCATGGAGGGCATGGATGGAATGGGATTGTGCAGATTTTTCAGTGATTTTCGTTTTTTGGGCCTGTACTTGTGGCCTTTTCACCAGGGGTATTTGAGTCTAGCATGGGCCTAGTCTTTCTGTGGGCTGTCTTGAATTTAAACATCATGGAGGGCATGGATGGAATGGGATTGTGCTGATTTTGCAGTGTTTTTCGATTTTTGGGGGTGTTCATGGGGAGGGACATGCCATGTGGCTGGTGGCCATTTTGAGTGCAGCTACAGGCACTGGCCATGTGCTGGCAGGCAAGTGGCCATTTTGAATGCAGGCTTTGTTGTTAGGCCTCCAACCATTTTGCCTACTTTTCAACCTTTATTTATGCCCAGGGGTAGTGAGTCTTGCATGGGCCTAGTCTTTCTGTGGGTTGTCTTGAATTTAAACATCATGGAGGCCATGGATGGAATGGGATTGTGCAGATTTTTCAGTGATTTTCGTTTTTTGGGCCTGTACTTGTGGCCTTTTCACCAGGGGTATTTGAGTCTAGCATGGGCCTAGTCTTTCTGTGGGCTGTCTTGAATTTAAACATCATGGAGGCCATGGATGGAATGGGATTGTGCTGATTTTGCAGTGTTTTTCGATTTTTGGGGGTGTTCATGGGGAGGGACATGCCATGTGGCTGGTGGCCATTTTGAGTGCAGCTACAGGCACTGGCCATGTGCTGGCAGGCAAGTGGCCAGTTTGAATGCAGGCTTTGTTGTTAGGCCTCCAACCATTTTGCCTACTTTTCAACCTTTATTTATGCCCAGGGGTAGTGAGTCTTGCATGGGCCTAGTATTTCTGTGGGTTGTCTTGAATTTAAACATCATGGAGGCCATGGATTGAATGGGATTGTGCTGATTTTGCAGTGTTTTTCGATTTTTGGGGGTGTTCATGGGGAGGGACATGCCATGTGGCTGGTGGCCATTTTGAGTGCAGCTACAGGCACTGGCCATGTGCTGGCAGGCAAGTGGCCATTTTGAATGCAGGCTTTGTTGTTAGGCCTCCAACCATTTTGCCTACTTTTCAACCTTTATTTATGCCCAGGGGTAGTGAGTCTTGCATGGGCCTAGTATTTCTGTGGGTTGTCTTGAATTTAAACATCATGGAGGCCATGGATTGAATGGGATTGTGCTGATTTTGCAGTGTTTTTCGATTTTTGGGGGTGTTCATGGGGAGGGACATGCCATGTGGCTGGTGGCCATTTTGAGTGCAGCTACAGGCACTGGCCATGTGCTGGCAGGCAAGTGGCCATTTTGAATGCAGGCTTTGTTGTTAGGCCTCCAACCATTTTGCCTACTTTTCAACCTTTATTTATGACCAGGGGTAGTGAGTCTTGCATGGGCCTAGTCTTTCTGTGGGTTGTCTTGAATTTAAACATCATGGAGGCCATGGATGGAATGGGATTGTGCAGATTTTTCAGTGATTTTCGTTTTTTGGGCCTGTACTTGTGGCCTTTTCACCAGGGGTATTTGAGTCTAGCATGGGCCTAGTCTTTCTGTGGGCTGTCTTGAATTTAAACATCATGGTGGCCATGGATGGAATGGGATTGTGCAGATTTTTCAGTGTTTTTCGATTTTTGGGGGTGTTCATGGGGAGGGAGAGGGACATGCCATGTGGCTGGTGGCCATTTTGAGTGCAGCTACAGGCACTGGCCATGTGCTGGCAGGCAAGTGGCCATTTTGAATGCAGACTTTGTTGTTAGGCCTCCAACCATTTTGCCTACTTTTCAACCTTTATTTATGCCCAGGGGTAGTGAGTCTTGCATGGGCCTAGTCTTTCTGTGGGTTGTCTTGAATTTAAACATCATGGAGGCCATGGATGGAATGGGATTGTGCAGATTTTTCAGTGATTTTCGTTTTTTGGGCCTGTACTTGTGGCCTTTTCACCAGGGGTATTTGAGTCTAGCATGGGCCTAGTCTTTCTGTGGGCTGTCTTGAATTTAAACATCATGGAGGCCATGGATCGAATGGGATTGTGCTGATTTTGCAGTGTTTTTCGATTTTTGGGGGTGTTCATGGGGAGGGACATGCCATGTGGCTGGTGGCCATTTTGAGTGCAGCTACAGGCACTGGCCATGTGCTGGCAAGTGGCCATTTTGAATGCAGGCTTTGTTGTTAGGCCTCCAACCATTTTGCCTACTTTTCAACCTTTATTTATGCCCAGGGGTAGTGAGTCTTGCATGGGCCTAGTCTTTCTGTGGGTTGTCTTGAATTAAACATCATGGAGGCCATGGATGGAATGGGATTGTGCTGATTTTGCAGTGTTTTTCGATTTTTGGGGGTGTTCATGGGGAGGGACATGCCATGTGGCTGGTGGCCATTTTGAGTGCAGCTACAGGCACTGGCCATGTGCTGGCAGGCAAGTGGCCATTTTAAATGCAGGCTTTGTTGTTAGGCCTCCAACCATTTTGCCTACTTTTCAACCTTTATTTATGCCCAGGGGTAGTGAGTCTTGCATGGGCCTAGTCTTTCTGTGGGTTGTCTTGAATTTAAACATTATGGAGGGCATGGATGGATTGGGATTGTGCTGATTTTGCAGTGTTTTTCGATTTTTTTGTGCTCTATAACTGAACTGATGTTCCTCTGTCTTCCATTTTTTTTAGGTGCACAAGACTCAAGAGAACCACCAGTGCCAGGAAGAAGTCCTGCAGCGGTGTGTGTGTGCAGCATAACGTCACGCGACGTCACGTCTGGCCTCAGACAACTCTACAATTCGTGCAACTGCGGCCTGCTGTCTGACCTGCTCTGAAGAAGATGGCCCCGCCCCCAAAGAAAGTTCTCCGTAGCTCCTCTAGCAAGAAAGTTGCTAGTAAGGAGCAGAAGAAGCAAGTTACCAAGGAGGCTGGTGTGCCACCCGCCACTTTTTTTGGGAGAAAAAAAAAAAGTACGCCTGCAGCAGCAGGATCTGCTGGGGACCAAGCTGGGAGCAGCACCCCTGCTCCATTGGGTTCAGTGCCTCCACCACCACGCCAACTTAAGTCAAAGCCCTTGAGTGCTTCAGAGGCAGTCAGTGTACTTCTCCAATCACCATCGACCAGTGATGTTGGCTCATCGCAAGAAAGTAGCAGCAATGTCCCTGAATCAACACAGGTTGTTGTAACTCATCTGACAAGTGTTGAACAACCACAGCCGCAACAACAACACCATGTGCAAGTACACGCCCAAGTACATGTGGAAGGAGAGGCAGCAAAAGGAGATGCGCAAGCAAAGGTGCATGGAGGTTCACAAGTGCCCACAATAGTTGTTCCTCCCGAAGTAGGGGCACATTTGGAAATCGACAATGAAGCCGAGGTATCATTGGAAGCCACTCCTCCTGATGATCATTCATTGTCTTCCACATCCCTAGCAAGGAAAAGATCAAGGGGGGTGTCTACATCTTCTTCAAGCCCACCTCGTTCTGATGCAAGTGATCTGTCTTGGGAACCACAACTGCGGTCTGACAGTGAGGCACACCATGATCTGACACCGGTACCTAAGCGTAAAAGGAAGGTCGTCCAAAAACTCAAACCTATGGAGTGTGATGAGGCTCAACAAGAAGTGACAGATACTGCTGGTGATGAAGCCTCTCACGATGACGACGAGCCAGTCATCACAAAGGTCACTGCAGCCCCACCGGGCATGCAGCAAAGAGACATTTTGACCCTATCCCGAGAAGCTGCTGAGCGTGATGATGATGTCGGCGAGGAGGCAATGGAAATGGAATCATTAGATTTGGAGTTAAGTAGTACACCAAAACCTACCGCTTCCATATTTCTTCGCAAGAAGGTACCCACCTCGTCCTCGACCTCAATTCGTGGTGGTGAAAGTGCAAAACGTACTGAAGTTCGGCAATCCACATCCTCCACTTCATCTGGCATTAGCAGCAGGACCACCACCACCAGTATCGCCGCCTCCTCCGGCCCCCGAAGACATTTCAAGTCTCCAGTTTGGGACTTCTTTAGTGTTTGCCCAAAAAAGGAAAACGTAGCCATTTGTAGCCTTTGTAAGCTTCGATTTAGTCGTGGTAAGCTTGGTTCTAACTATGGTACCGGAGGCCAGAGAGGTCATCTTGAGAGAAGGCACGCTGTCCAATGGTTTCCGCACCTAGAGGCGGTCAAGAAAGCCGGAATTGCACGTAATGAAAACGTTGATTTTTCATCTGCTGATGACTAGGAGGTAGAAGAAGACGATTCAAACACTTCACTTACACCCAGTTCCCATGTCAGCAGCACACCCCATGGGAGCCACACTAAGAGTGTGGGAGAGAGTGAGACATCAATGCGGAAAAGTTCATCAGCGAGCGTAACTGGGTCGAAGAGATCATCATCATCCCGTAAATCATTGGTCCAGGGCAACATTAAAAAGATGTTGTTTACAGAAGCGCAATATGAACGCAACCACCCAATGACCCGTCTGTATAACACTAAGCTGGCTAAAATGCTAGCTCTGGACCTTCTCCCTTTTTCTTTTGTAGAAGGGGTTGGTTTTCTAGAATTAGTGACAGCGCTCTGCCCTAAATGGAAGGTTCCTAGCCGGTTCTATTTTGCCCGAGTTGCGGTTCCAGCACTACATGAAGATGTTCTGAAGGTGATTGGGGCAGCTTTGCAGAAGAGTGCTGTTCACACTATACATCTGACAACAGACATGTGGACCAGTGGCGCAGGCGCTGATTACATGTGCATCACTGCACACTGGGTCTCTTTTTCAGGGGCTAAAGCAAAGCTAAACTCAGGTGTTGACACTAACATTGTTTTTAAAGGTGCTCGGAAACATGCAACACTAGCCATGTTTGGTTTGGAGAAACGTCACACAGCAGAAAACATTTTGGATGTCTTTAACACAAAGGTCCTTAACTGTCTGTCCCCACTAAAACGCAAGGTTGGTTATGTTTCCACGGACAATGGCGCCAATATAGTTAAGGCCATGAGGGACGGTTACTATTTCAGAGTGCCGTGTTTGGCGCACTGTATAAACCTGGTTGTCCAAAAATTCTTGGGTAATAAACGCAGTGCAGCGTACAGTGTATTGGAGACCTGCCGAAAAATTTGCAAGCATTTCAGGCATTCTTTTAAGGCCCGGAAGCAGCTGAGGAGCCTGCTATATCAATGTCAAATGCCAGTGAAAGCACTCATCCAGGAGGTGGTAACACGTTGGAACTCAACCTTCTACATGCTTGAGCGTCTGTATGAGCAGTATACGGAACTCGATCAATATTTCTTGAAAGAGGGTATAGAGGAGCTGAGGATGGGTGGGCCGCAATGGAACATAGTTGAAAGCCTGACACGCATGCTTCGTCCTTTTGAGTTCTTCACGCGTGCAGTCAGCAAGGAGGACTCTAATTTGGGAAAAGCTATCCCATTGTTGTACATGCTGGAGGACCAACTGAAGGAGGTGTGTTCTGTGGTTGGAAAAGATGACAAAAAGCAAGACTCTTTGCTTCTGGCTGAGCAATTATTAGAGCTCCTACAAGGTGATGAACGTCTTAAAAAGATCCACTCAGAACAGCATTACATTTGTGCTACTATTCTGGATCCACGCTACAAAAAGGCGCTGGCAGGCCAAGCATTCTTTCCTTTTGATGATGAACATGTTCCAAAGTACAAACGTTGGCTAGCCTTGTCAGCCAAGAAGTTTGAAACAGAACGGCTGGAAATTGAAGGAAATGGCAGTACATCAGCAGGCCATCCCCAGTCAAAACAATCCACTTCTGCACCTGTGGCTGTGGCACAAGCGACCTCTCAGCCGTTAAAGACACCGGCAACCGGATCATCTGCACGAAAGACAACAGAAACATTGGAGGCTGAAGAGGATTGGCTAGCTCTGCGTGGGTTTGGTTCTCAAAAGGTCAGAGGCACAGCAAGAGCTAAGCAAAGTGGAGGAACCTTGGATGAGGACCTTGAGTCGATGGTGAAGGACTATCTGAATGACTCAACAGAGGTCTATGTTAATTCTGACCCATTGGCGTATTGGCATGGGAAAAAAGAATTGTGGCCACAGCTCACCAACCTGGCTTTAAACTACTTGTCTTGCCCACTCGCATGTGTGTCTTCTGAACGGGTTTTCAGTGCGGCTGGTGGGATTGTAACTCCCAAACGGAGCCGCCTCTCGCCCAAAAATGTGGAGAGGTTAACAATGATCAAGATGAATCAGCACCTCATACCACCAGATTTCAGAGTACGAGAGAGCGTGCCGGATGAAGAGGAGGTGGCCAGCAACATAGATGAGGGAATTTCTACTCTGTCAGGTGACACTGACCTCACCCTGCCTGAATTCGCAGAGTATGATGACGAAGCCTTATTCTTATTCCTGGACCGTGATACCGACTTCGAGCCCTGAAAATGAGACAACGAATCAATAACTTTCTTTTTCATCCTTATTCACTTTTATTCCTGTGTGTCTGTCTTTCTTTGTTGTGCACAGTTAATATAATTCAAACTTTAATCAGATAATCACAAAAACAAGCCCATCAGCAGAACTGTCTTCACTTGTTTGCTAATTTATTTGAAGGTGCCGCAGTCTGCATTCCTCAGGTTCACAAGTTCAGAAGAACATGCTCCTCTATCCTCCTCCTCCAGACTCCTATTTCCATCAAAGCAGAGGGCTGGTTTACGCCCAATGAAGAAAGACTCAGCACTTGAGGGGGTGTTGTTCTACCTCTTTGCAGGTGAGTTGACGGGTCTGGGGCCATTGCTGGGAAGCACTAAAAGTGGTTTGGACCAAATCCGAGGCGGAAAATTTTTTGTGTTTTTGATGACTTGCTTGCCTTTGAGGTGCTCTTAGGGGGGGTTCCGTCTGTTTGTGGGTGAGTTTCGTGGTCTGGGAGCATTGCTGGGACACTCGAATCTTGATTGCATTTGCTTTTCAGGAAATCCGTCGTGCCAACCCCGACTTATGGCCTAGCTACGCAGCGCGTTTGGACCGAAGGCCCAGAAATATTGCAAGTATGAGATTTTGCTTTTGGCCTGTTTGGGGGTGTTATGCTTCTTGGCGGGTGGGTTGACGGGTCTTGGGGCATTCCTGGGAAGGTCTAATACCGGGTAGAAGTGGTTGGGACAAAATCCAGGCCGATTTTTTTTTGGGCTATTTCTGACATTTTGCTCTATGTAGCGTTTTCGGGGGTCCTGTTTGGGGGGCTTCCTGGTGTTTGTGGGTGAGTTTCGTGGTCTGGGAGCATTGCTGGGACACTCTAATCTTGATTGTATTAGCTTTTCAGGAAATCCGTCGTGCCAACCCCGACTTATGGCCTAGCTACCCAGCGCGTTTGGACCGAAGGCCCAGAAATATTGCAAGTATGAGATTTTGCTTTTGGCCTGTTTGGGGGTGTTATGCTTCTTGGCGGGTGGGTTGCCGGGTCTTGGGGCATTCCTGGGAAGGTCTAATACCGGGTAGAAGTGGTTGGGACAAAATCCAGGCCGATTTTTTTTTTGGGCTATTTCTGACATTTTGCTCTATGTAGCGTTTTCGGGGGCCTGTTTGGGGGGCTTCCTGGTGTTTGTGGGTGAGTTTCGTGGTCTGGGAGCACTGCTGGCTATATATACTTTACTTTGCAAGAGGTTTGAAGCAAATCCATGGTGGCAGAGGGGACTTAGGGCCTAGCTGCAGAGCGCGCGCGGAGTGATTTGGGAAATTTGTGAAAAATTGACTAAGTCCCCATTTTTGTACTTTTGCTCTTTGGCTGTTTGGGGGTCTTCTACTCGTTTTCTCCTGGGTTGACGGCTCTGGGGCCATTGCTGGGAAGCTCTAATACCGGATAAAAGTGGTTTGGACCAAATCCGAGGCGGAACATTTTTTGTGTTTTTGATGACTTGCTTGCCTTTGAGGTGCTCTTAGGGGGGTTCCGTCTGTTTGTGGGTGAGTTTCGTGGTCTGGGAGCATTGCTGGGACACTCTAATCTTGATTGCATTTGCTTTTCAGGAAATCCGTCGTGCCAACCCCGACTTATGGCCTAGCTACGCAGCGCGTTTGGACCGAAGGCCCAGAAATATTGCAAGTATGAGATTTTGCTTTTGGCCTGTTTGGGGGTGTTATGCTTCTTGGCGGGTGGGTTGACGGGTCTTGGGGCATTCCTGGGAAGGTCTAATACCGGGTAGAAGTGGTTGGGACAAAATCCAGGCCGATTTTTTTTTTGGCTATTTCTGACATTTTGCTCTATGTAGCGTTTTCGGGGGTCCTGTTTGGGGGGCTTCCTGGTGTTTGTGGGTGAGTTTCGTGGTCTGGGAGCACTGCTGGGACACTCTAATCTTGATTGCATTTGCTTTTCAGGAAATCCGTCGTGCCAACCCCGACTTATGGCCTAGCTACGCAGCGCGTTTGGACCGAAGGCCCAGAAATATTGCAAGTATGAGATTTTGCTTTTGGCCTGTTTGGGGGTGTTATGCTTCTTGGCGGGTGGGTTGACGGGTCTTGGGGCATTCCTGGGAAGGTCTAATACCGGGTAGAAGTGGTTGGGACAAAATCCAGGCCGATTTTTTTTGTGGCTATTTCTGACATTTTGCTCTATGTAGCGTTTTCGGGGGTCGTGTTTGGGGGGCTTCCTGGTGTTTGTGGGTGAGTTTCGTGGTCTGGGAGCATTGCTGGGACACTCTAATCTTGATTGCATTAGCTTTTCAGGAAATCCGTCGTGCCAACCCCGACTTATGGCCTAGCTACGCAGCGCGTTTGGACCGAAGGCCCAGAAATATTGCAAGTATGAGATTTTGCTTTTGGCCTGCTTGGGGGTGTTATGCTTCTTGGCGGGTGGGTTGCCGGGTCTTGGGGCATTCCTGGGAAGGTCTAATACCGGGTAGAAGTGGTTGGGACAAAATCCAGGCCGATTTTTTTTTTGGCTATTTCTGACATTTTGCTCTATGTAGCGTTTTCGGGGGCCTGTTTGGGGGGCTTCCTGGTGTTTGTGGGTGAGTTTCGTGGTCTGGGAGCACTGCTGGCTATATATACTTTACTTTGCAAGAGGTTTGAAGCAAATCCATGGTGGCAGAGGGGACTTAGGGCCTAGCTGCAGAGCGCGCGCGGAGTGATTTGGGAAATTTGTGAAAAATTGACTAAGTCCCCATTTTTGTACTTTTGCTCTTTGGCTGTTTGGGGGTCTTCTACTCGTTTTCTCCTGGGTTGACGGCTCTGGGGCCATTGCTGGGAAGCTCTAATACCGGATAAAAGTGTTTTGGACCAAATCCGAGGCGGAAATTTTTTTGTGTTTTTGATGACTTGCTTGCCTTTGAGGTGCTCTCAGGGGGGGTTCCGTCTCTTTGTGGGTGAGTTTCGTGGTCTGGGAGCATTGCTGGGACACTCTAATCTTGATTGCATTTGCTTTTCAGGAAATCCGTCGTGCCAACCCCGACTTATGGCCTAGCTACGCAGCGCGTTTGGACCAAAGGCCCAGAAATATTGCAAGTATGAGATTTTGCTTTTGGCCTGTTTGGGGGTGTTATGCTTCTTGGCGGGTGGGTTGCTGGGTCTTGGGGCATTCCTGGGAAGGTCTAATACCGGGTAGAAGTGGTTGGGACAAAATCCGCGTGGAAAAGCCTTTAGTTTTGGCACTTTTTGTAACTTAGGGTTCGTTAGGGTTAGCCCTAGCAGCAGGATTGCATGTGTTTCGGGGTGTTCTAGATTTTTCCAACTGAGTTCTGGGGTCTTAGAGCACTCGTGAGAATGTGTAATTTTGGTTGCAAGTCATTTGAAGAAAATCCATGGTGGGAAAGGGGGGATTTGGCATAGTTAAAGAAAGCCTTTGCCACTATTCTTAACTTAGGGTTCGTTAGGGTTAGCAGTATTTCTATTGCATGTGTTTGAGTGGGGGGGATTTCGAGTCTTGGAGCGATGCTGGCTATGGCTACTTTTGCTTGGTTGCTTGCAAGTGGTTTGAATGCAATCCACGGTGGGTAATGGGTAATTAGGAAGGGGGTACTTCGGCCTACTTTTACTTTCAAAGTAAGTTTTGTCACCAGTTTTCTGCTAGGCCTCGTTTTTTGAGATTTGATCGGGGGTCTTCTACATTTTTGCGACTGGCTTTAGTAAGGGTCTGGGTGGGAGCACTGCTAGGAAGATCTAATTTTGTTCTAAAACACAGTTTACAGTACACCTAGCTTGAGGGGCAAGATCCGCTACATTAATTTGCCCATACTTATTTATCCTTCAAAAGGTGACTCAGAGTACGCACTTTCAAAAATATTGTACTGTCTACTAGGAAAATCAAATTGTGACTTTTTGCACTCCACAGCCTACATACCTTATATTTATTTATCAGTGGTGTTGTAATATTATATCACTTCCTGTTTTTCGTTGAATAATTACAGGCCGGGTTTCAGTCTCTGCAATGGGGAAAAAAGGATGGAGTCAGGCTTCACAGTAGCGAGCCACAATTCAGCATCAGGCAGGCAGTGGACAGGGTGTCTTCTGGTGACCAACATCGATGGACGAAGCGTCGGCTGCAATGGAGGAGTGCCGCTAATAGGAGGATTTATTTTCTGCAGGCAACTTACTTACCACTTCCAACAGGACCACTACAACCACATAGATACAGTATCCCTTGCCTTTTTCTCTGACTGTGACTGCATTTCTTGGCTCTCTCTCGGCTTCTACATTGATCCCTTAACACATCACTTAGTCCACTCCACTATCACATCTGCACCACACATAGTCATTTGTAAGTGCTCCTACGTAATTCGCAAGTCGCAGCACGCCCCAGGCCGTAGAGGACTGGGATGGCCCCAATGATGAAGCATGTCACCAAGGGGCAACCCTGGTGAGTGAGGGGACACCTAGAAAAAAAGCAATTTCTCCTTTTCTATCTACTATACCTTCCAGCCCAACCCCACTGAGTGTTGTTGTGAATGGATTTATAGTGACCAGCAAGGCTCTCGGGTATCTGGCTACAGAGACCTTATGTTGAATATCGTTATCAATAATTTACACATAGGCCCTTTACTGTTGCATTCTTTCTTCCACAGTTGTCGAATGTACTACTTACTTTTCACTGACATACATGCAGTAGTGCATGCACTTTCAAAGATTGATGGATAGGTTTGTACCCAAAGAATTGTTTATGTTCAATTGTTTGTCTATGCTGTGCTTTTTTTTGCAGGGTGTCTTCTGGTGACCAACATCGATGGACGAAGCGTCGGCTGCAATGGAGGAGTGCCGCTAATAGGAGGATTTTTTTTCTGCAGGCAACTTACTTACCACTTCCAACAGGACCACTACAACCACATAGATACAGTATCCCTTGCCTTTTTCTCTGACTGTGACTGCATTTCTTGGCTCTCTCTAGGCTTCTAAATTGATCCCTTAACACATCACTTAGTCCACTCCACTATCACATCTGCACCACACATAGTCATTTGTAAGTGCTCCTACGTAATTCGCAAGTCGCAGCACGCCCCAGGCCGTAGAGGACTGGGATGGCCCCAATGATGAAGCATGTCACCAAGGGGCAACCCTGGTGAGTGAGGGGACACCTAGAAAAAAAGCAATTTCTCCTTTTCTATCTACTATACCTTCCAGCCCAACCCCACTGAGTGTTGTTGTGAATGGATTTATAGTGACCAGCAAGGCTCTCGGGTATCTGGCTACAGAGACCTTATGTTGAATATCGTTATCAATAATTTACACATAGGCCCTTTACTGTTGCATTCTTTCTTCCACAGTTGTCGAATGTACTACTTACTTTTCACTGACATACATGCAGTAGTGCATGCACTTTCAAAGATTGATGGATAGGTTTGTACCCAAAGAATTGTTTATGTTCAATTGTTTGTCTATGCTGTGCTTTTTTTTGCAGGGTGTCTTCTGGTGACCAACATCGATGGACGAAGCGTCGGCTGCAATGGAGGAGTGCCGCTAATAGGAGGATTTTTTTTCTGCAGGCAACTTACTTACCACTTCCAACAGGACCACTACAACCACATAGATACAGTATCCCTTGCCTTTTTCTCTGACTGTGACTGCATTTCTTGGCTCTCTCTAGGCTTCTAAATTGATCCCTTAACACATCACTTAGTCCACTCCACTATCACATCTGCACCACACATAGTCATTTGTAAGTGCTCCTACGTAATTCGCAAGTCGCAGCACGCCCCAGGCCGTAGAGGACTGGGATGGCCCCAATGATGAAGCATGTCACCAAGGGGCAACCCTGGTGAGTGAGGGGACACCTAGAAAAAAAGCAATTTCTCCTTTTCTATCTACTATACCTTCTGTCAGGTTACGCAGCCCCTAAGCGCCTACCGTACTATGAAACTACATTTCCCATGAGTAGGCGGGAGACTTGCAGGAAGTTTATCTGGGGAACAGACGCGCTTCCTGTTGCGCGTTATTCTGGTTTCTGTTCTGCACCGGCATGAGAGCGGACGCTCTGCATGCTTTTCTATCGTGTCTCCTGTGGACTATCACCTTCCCCCCCCCCCCTGAGGCTCAGTGGGGAGCGCTTCCGTGTTCTGTCCTTGGCGGTAGACGGACTTCACGCGTCTTCAGGTAAAGCCGCTCTAAACTCTTCGGCCGCCCGTGCGGTCAGCTGATTACTGCCTGAACGGATTGTTAAGGGAGGTTCTGTGACTGTTTTCTAACATAATTCTACCTTTGATGAATTCCTGTTTGGTTGAATTGTGTGTGGCGGAGCACAGTGGCGGTCTATACCACGTGTTAGCGTTCACATCGGGGATCGTTTTTGTACTATTAAAACGGAGCGCGGTAGTAAGGACAACTACGCGTCTCCGTTGTATAACTGTGTATTTCAAAGGAACTCCATAACTGGGCATGTAGTGAGGTAACTACAGGCTACCCCAGTTCTCTTTGTGTAGTGCACCGTGGGGTGTGTTGTTGGCAGAATTCAGTGGTGGTCGCAACTACGTTTTTCTGTTTGACCTTCACCAAAGATTCTCTACTGGGTCATTACTTAGAGAGCGCAGTGTTATAGTTCTTGCTTCCTACACACTACCGTTTCCCTCTTCCTTTTTGTTGGACCATACATCTTTGCTTTGACTATTTGGAACCCCCTTTGTACATTGAGTCCTCTACCATGTTTGTGGTATGTTGTGAGTAGTGGGTTTGATGTCTTAGTATAACGCGAGTGTGTTTGGTGCGACAGGAGTGTGTTCGTTAACTATATGTTTATGTGTTTCTTAGGCCTTCCTCACAGATTGTGGCAGAAGGGCTTTAGTATTTCCTATCCAAGGTCATGTTTTCTTGGTGCTCAGGTACTTGTCTACTTCCTTGGTTATTTAGTGAGACTATATGAGAGTACCCTTGTATGTTAGGACAGCACTTCACTGATGCCTGTCTTGTCTTCTGTTACAGGTATCCTTTCCCTGCTGACCCTACCTTTACCCATCCCACATTTTTTATTTTAGTTTGTTATTTTTCTCCCCCGCCTAATGGCTCGAACACCCTGTGTTTACACTTCTGGGTGTTGGTGACATTTGGAGGTGGAACCATATTTGCATCGACTGGATCACGGGGAGTAAACCTGACACCTTCCAGACCAACCCCATTGAGTGTTGTTGTGAATGGATTTATAGTGACCAGCAAGGCTCTCGGGTATCTGGCTACAGAGACCTTATGTTGAATATCGTTATCAATAATTCCACACAGGCCCTGTACTGTCGCATTCTTTCTTTCCACAGTTGTCGAATGTACTACTTACTTTTCACTGACATGCATGCAGTAGTGCATGCACTTTCAAAGATTGATGGATAGGTTTGTACCCAAAGATTTGTTTATGTTCACAATAGTTTGTCTATGCTGTGCTATTTTTTCTTGTCTCCCAAAACCTTTCCCAAAAACCCCCGTACCCATCCATTTTTCAAACCCTAACCCTCTTCCCCCGGGCTGTGTGGTTTTGATTGATGTGTGACTAAATTATTATGACAGCAATAAATCCACACACTTGCTGGGGAGGATAAGGTGATAGCAACAGGCTGGTGAAGAAATCCGAGGATATATTCTTACTCTGCTTGACAAAGAACCATTGCTAATGTGAAAGAACTTCAACCGAATTAGTAGTTATACTTTACCATTTGTTAGGCTACAATGTGGCACTGCTCTACTGTACTTCTGTCACCTGCTATATTCTCAGTTGTACCGTTGAATTGCTCAGGAGGACAAACCAGATTTCATTTTCTTTTTTTTCATAGGCATGCAACTGCCACTGTGTCACACCACTAGTACCACCGCTATGAGGAAATTTTATCCGACCAAGATTGGCAACCTTATTCGGTGTTTCCCGTGGAGCCAGCCCTGGGTCTAGCCCTACTTTCAAACACAAATTACAGGTAAGATAAGTGTTTGGTGGTTTGGGGGTATAATGGAGTATTAGTACGAGAGACGAGAGACTGAAGGTAGTACTACTAAAGTCCTAGGACTCTTGGATTCACTTCACTTAGTCTGTGAGAGGCACTTAGTGTTGAAAACATTTGGGCATTTACACTTAAAGGAAGAAAATGGAACTAAACTTTCAGGAAAACAGTCAACGTTAAACCCCCACCCACCAGGCAAGCAGTAAAAAACAGGTATGCTCAGATAAAGTTTGAAAAAGTATATTTATATCCCTAACAAAATAATCTCCCGCAAGACCCTCCCTAACCCCAACGATTGTCCTTCAAAAGTCCCCAAAAACCCAACTCCCAATTCCCACCCCCCAAAAGTCTCTAAAAAAGGGGCAAGGGACACTATGGGTGGATGCTGTTAACTTTTTGGGCCAGGGCATCATGCTCCTCGCGGAGCAAGGCGAGCTCCTGCTGAAGGCGGGACACCATCAGGGTAGTGCGGCGCAGGCGTGCCTTCACTGCCTTGCAGGTGCAATGCCTGTGAGAGGCAGCTGTTGGCCTTGCTGCTCGGCGGTGGCGTTTGCCTTTGGCAGCCCGGCTCAGTCTGGGTGGACCACTGTGCTGGGTGGCAGCCCGTGGGGCCACGGAGGCCAATGCAGACGACGTTGTTGTTGTTGTCGACTGCACACTTTCCTCGTCCTCCAGGGCCACCAGCCGCCGATATTCCGCAACAGTGGCCTCGATCCTCCGTTGCCGGGCCGCTCTAGCCAGCTCCTTCCTCCTTGTTCGTTTGGAAGGAGAACCTATATGAAGAAAGAAAGACATAGTCTGTAACCAATGCTCTTTAAGATTAACTCAATCATTCAGCAGAAATTTGTGTTGCACTACAACTAGCAACTTGCAAGCGCATTACATAACTATTGAGGCCAGTATCTATCTAACCTCACACTTCTTCATCCTTGCTCTAACATTAGTGGGAGTTTAAGGAACAAATTCTACGAGCACTGTGGACTTCCATTGGAGTCGACTATGAAAGTACACCAGTCTTATTCTTCTTCTTATCTCTTGTTTTGGAAAATTGGTACGTTATTTTCTGCAAGCCGGCATAATGCCAGCGCAGTAAACTTGCACCCGAGAAAAAGAGACGCACGCCATGAGGAGTGACCTAGACTTGCGTTGCCGTTGCGTTACTGTACCCGTCCAGTACATGCAGGTGGTGAAGCTCTTACTTTTCTATCACGGGTGGCACTGAGAATACTCTGTTACAACTCAAGGGCTACTGCTTAATTAATGTAACTTTCACCCTACAGTGGAAATGAGTACTAGAAATGGAAAATTGAAGAAGATAAATAATCTGATTATCTATCACTTCACATGGGATGTTTTTGCTTATATATGGGATGACTTTAGGTGCTTTGCTTTTTATTGAGTGACCAGTGATACATCCACACATGAATGACTGAGTACTACTAAACTTATTAAGAGAGGTAGGGAGTGGCCACCATAATAACCGGATCTATGCAGTGCTTGCAATACAAACTACTGCTACTATTTATGGTAGTATTTGGACAAAATTAAAAGTTCTTTTCCTTGCCTTTCCTACACTGGAACGGACGTGCGGGTGCAGTGTTACATGCTCTTCAAAGTTACACTTAGTTCATCCACTGACCGTCTACTCTCTCTAGATCATGGGTACTCACAAACTTTCTCTCAGGGGCTACATTTACAGTGTAGTTTGGGGCCGAGGGCCGCACTGGTGGGGGCGGAGTCAGAGGGGGCGGGGCTAAAGCAAAACGATAACTTGTGACCATGAGGTTGCACACAGGTCCCTGCAGCAGATGCCCTCATCCACTGAGCCACCAGACCCAGCATTTACATACATCTCTCTCCCTCCTGCCCTCCCTCCATCTCTCTCTCCCTCCTGCCCTCCCTCTCCCTCCCCCTCTGTCATCTCACTGTGTGAGTGTCTATCTGTGTCAGCCTTCAGCCCGGGTTGAGACCGCTTCCTCAACGCGCACACACAGACAACAACACCAAAGTACTTAACAGGTCTTTAAAAGACCATTAACATATTATTGAGGCTTTGTTTGTTGTAGCGCCCCTGCTTCTCCACCCTGACAATCACTGCTTGCCCGGCCCCACAGAGCAGAGGCTTTGTTCTATTTCACCTCTTTGTGGCCTTGCATCTCCACTCTGCTCTGTGGGGGCCGGGGGAGCAGTGATTGTCAGAGTGGAGATGCAGGGGCGCTAACAGGTGAAATACAAAAAAGCCTCTGCTCTGTGGGGGCCGGGGGAGCAGTGATTGTCTGCAAGGTCTGCGCACCGCCAAGGAAGGCTTGCCGGGCCACCACCGGCCCGCGGGCCGTACTAGGAGTACCCCTGCTCTAGATACACATATGCTATCTAAGAGTCAGATAGTAGCATGATCCAGGTATATGGACACATACAGTTTCTGTGTCACCCACCCAGGCTGTTGTCCTTCCACCCATCATTGCTTCATCATTCACCCAGCCATGCATCTCATATTCTTGCCTTCCCAGCTAGTCTTCAATCTCAATAAGTAAGGAATATATAAGAGCTTACCTCTGGCCGCCACCACCACCGTCTCAACTCTCACAGCCGCCGCCGCCTCCTCCCCTGAAGAATCGCCCTCCGCCTCCGTGTCGAGCACCACCACCTCCACACTGGCCCCGCCACCAGATGTTCCACCTACAAAGTACATTTAAGAATGTTAGAATAAAGCACTCACTAGTCACTAGTCTTTGGTCTAGGAATGAAGACATGTGAAAACAATGTAATTTGTGACTGTCTACGTGAAAGTTAAAAAAAATGTCCCTTTTTCCAGGGAAGGTTGTCTTGCTGCACTTTCTGGCACAACTGATGAAGGCTGTTTTTTTAACACGCACCATTTTTCTCCACACAGACAGAAGATGGACTTCTAACAACAAGATCAAGTTGAAACCAGGTGAGAGCTCGGCTCGACCACAAGAAATGTCTTCAATTAATCGTCAGCACTAACCACTTTTCCATTATCAGTTAAACGTTTAGTTTTATTATGACTTCATTTTAATAAATGTGTTTACTTTTAATAAAGCTTTTAAACTTAAATACAATCTATGTTTTTTGGTCAAGACTAGAGTGACTGAGCGAAAGGTTTTGCAATTTTTGCAAGCATGAGTCCAGATAGAACACTTCAAAAGACATTATGGACAATCCCAGAGGACTGCACTAAGTTGATAGAGCTATTGCTGACTAGAATCATGGGAGTTTCGCCAACCGTGCAATCTTAGTTAGCTACACAGACAGACTAATAAGAATAATCTAGTAATACCACAGGGAGTCATAGTAGAGGCAGGATAAGAATTTAGATACAGTCTACAAGAAGAGCAAAGACAATTTTGAAAAAAGTCAAATGAGGAACGCTAGGAAAAATAGGTACTAGTCTAAAATGAAAACTTACTGGGGCCAGCAGAGGAGCCCTCGCCTGCCCGATCCTGGCCCTGTTGAACAGCATCCGCCGCCTGCTGGTCCTGTGTCCTCCTCTCGCCCCTGGGGGGAGCTGACGTACAACATGAAAGAAAGAACAGAAAACATGGATGATTGTTGCTTGTCAATGTCAACCAAATCAAACATTTCAAAAGAACAATAACAAAATATTTCCGCGAAATTATATTGATTATGGTTACTTTTCATTTATTTGCGGACCTGTGACTTCGAAAGTCACGTAACTCACTAAACAAAGTACTGAAACGTTCACCTAGGACTGGCAGGCAGCAGTCCGCAGGCAAGACGCAAAGTGACAGACAAACTCCATTGTGATTTCAGTCAGATCAGTGACAACACTAACAGTTGCCTGCTACATTACCAGTCATTTAAATAGTCAAACTATCAATCCACCGCCACTATTTTTCTTATTGTCAGGGGTACAAAGGAAGGGGCAGATTTAAGCCCTTGCGGCTCTTTTGCGCCGTTCTTGCGTGACTTTTGTGACGCAGCAGCTAAACAAAAAAGGGCGCCATGGTGCGGCGTATAATATTATAACAACGTGACGCATTTGGGAGATGCATCCCGTTATAAAGCCCTGCGCCATCAGGGGGCGTTCC
Organism: Lissotriton vulgaris; assembly: GCF_964263255.1. Lineage (NCBI taxonomy): Eukaryota > Metazoa > Chordata > Amphibia > Caudata > Salamandridae > Lissotriton > Lissotriton vulgaris. The sequence continues at coordinate 80,872 of NW_028240941.1, read as the reverse complement.
GGCGCAAGGGAGGGCATTCCTGCGCTGGAACACATCCTAATAGTGGCTGAGGGAAATCTACAAAATATCAATCAGTCACCTTTAGGACAATGATGCGTCACACAAACCCTGCACCTGCTTGAAGCAGACGTACGGCTTGACCCAGCATTGGGGAGATAGGGTACCCCAGAGCATTGATGGAGCTGCGCCATCGTTGCGACGCAACTCCAGCAGTAAAGCTTCGTTGACGTTTTAGGCCCATGGTGCGCCGCATTGCAAATACGGCGCACCATGTTTGGTGGTGGTAGCGGGCCGCACAATTAATGGCGCATCCCTGCTACTTTGCAGGGATGCGACGGTAATTGCAATTCTGCCCCTTAGGGGCATACTTACTTACGCGTTCTGGCGCATCTCCAGAGATGCGCCAGATCAAATGCGTCACGCAAAACTACCCTTGCGACACGGCAGATGTGCCTCATTTACAATGCGGCGCGCCCTGGCGCAAGGGTAGGCACTTGCGTGACGCATCTCGTCACGTAAGAGCGGCGCATCGCTGGAGTCACGTCGCCAACGCAATGCAACTCCAGTAATGCTCAGGGCCACCCAATACTTAACATGCTGTGTCAGTCCTTTCGCCTGCTTCGAGCAGACATAAGGAATTGAATTGACGTAGCAGCGTCGCAGAAGTGCCTGCGTTAAATCTTGTACATTTCACGCAGGCAATTTTGCGAGGCGCACAGCCGCTGGACCGCCCACCCTGCGTACTAGGAACGCACCCATTGTGGTGCAGGCCCATGGCTTTATAACGTGACGCATCTCCCTAGATGCGTCATGCTGTAAATGACTCGCAGGGATGCGGCACGTTTACGCCGCTGTTGCGTCACGCAAGGCAACGTAAACGTGGCGCAAGGGGCTTGTAAATGTAATCTGCCCCCTAGTGTCTAGCATTACGCAGTTCTGTAAAGTACACTCATACATAATAGTTACTCAGGCCAATGAGACCACGAAATAGAAAACAAATAAGCATAGTAGCAACGCCACTGAGAAGGAGAGCAGTGCACCTGAAATGCACAGAAGATTTTGAAATATAATTTAACTACAATGTAATCGTCATCAGCGGCATTATTGGCTTGCTCCATGTAAAAAACAAATATTTGCAATACAACAACACAGAGCAGGAGAAAACATCATAGTAGTGAGTGATTAAATGGCTACTACTACTCACCAAGCCCGGGGATCTCCAAGCCGAGCTGGTCCAGCAGGTCGCGCTCGCGGTCCAGGAGGTCCGTCCAGCGATGGGTGACCTGGCTGTAGGTGCGCTGGACCCCGTAGAGGTGGGATATGGCCCAGCACACCTTCTCCCACCGCTTCCGGCGCTCCCGCATGTTGTAGCCGCCGGCCGCGATCCTGCCGCCTCCCGCGATGGTCCTGGGCAGGCGGCGCTGGACGAAGTAGACCAGCGCGCCCACTTCCTCCGGGCTGAATATCTCCCGTCGCGTCACCTGCTCCCCCCTCAATCTCCCGCATGCTGTCCTGCCACTGGGTCCAGCACTACTCCCCGCCGCCGCTGCGGCCCTCAAGTGCCTGGGCAGCTTCACGGCGCCTGGCTTGACCATGGTCTGGGCAGGTAAGGTAGGAAGAAGTAGAAAATTAAGAAAGAATAGGATAGGGAAGAAGAAAAGAAAAGAGTTTAAAAAAGTAGTTTAAAAGTAAAGAAAAATAGCAGAAAAGACAAAAATATACAGCTAGGAAAAGAGAGGGATAGATAAGAAGCAAAATCGTAAAAAAAAACTGAAAACAAGCAAAGGATGGCAAAGATACCAAGAGGATTAAACACCATGCCCAGACACAGGAAATGAATGAAAAACAAGATGGCCGGCGCCCGTTCACGAGCGCGAAAGTATGTTCGCGCGAGATTTTCCTCGCGATCTCGTGCGAACCTCTAGATTTCCCGCGCGATCTCGTGCAAACCTCTACTCGCAATGCGCTTACTGCGCGAGATTATACATAGCGGGCGGAAACGGAAATACGTCACGCAAACAAAATGGCCGCGCCCGTACTCGACCTTGGGGTAAATTCGCGTGTTGCGCTGCAAGCGGCTCGCGAATACTGCAAAAAAACTCGCGAAACAACAAGCCGCAAAAAAATAAAATGCTCATTCGCACGAATTGGCGGCTTCCGCGGTCGGTTTCGCACGACGCCGCGCCCCGCGAATAGCGCGAAAAAAAACGAAAAACGATTTCAGCAAAAGCAAAAGCGATGAGCAGGTGCAAAAGGTCAACCTCATGATTTGTAACGATTCTTTGTAGTGCTTCCTGAGGGGGCCCTCCAGAATTCGGTTGCCTGCTTGCAACTATTGTGTGACCCTGCTCTGACCTTAACTGTATGCCACAAAGGTCCTGATTTACAGCTAAAGGAGCAGACAAGCAGGTGCCAGGCTGGAACTTTAAATTCTTTCAGTGACACATTAATTAGCCCCTAATTCATTATTGTCAGTTGGGGCAGGGCAGGTGTTGTTAATAAACTAACCCCAAATTAATTCATGTCAGTTCAAGCAGGGCAGGTGGGCTTGCTTTTCCCCCCCATCTTCTACAGTGATGATGAACCAGAGGGTGGCATTGATGTAACAGAGGGTGGCATGGGTCAAAGAGAGGGTGCCAGTGGTAAAACAGAGGGTGCTGGGAGGCTGTGATGATGAACCAGACGTAGAAACAACATAGTCGCGACCGTTGCGAGCCGACAAGTAAGTTCGCAATTGCGAACTAGTACCAAATCCTCGCGAACTGGCAGAAACAATTGCGAACACACACAAAAAAAAAATCTGCAAATTCGCGGGAATTCGCGGATTTTGCGGATTGCGAGTTCGCAAATCCGCAAAATTCGCGAACGCGAGATCCGCAAAATTCGCCCATGCTTACTGGCGGCTGATTTCTTGTTCCGTTGTTGTATTAATTGCAGTTCTAATTAAGCTAATTAGCTTTAGCCACTCTCAGTACTAACCAGTCTTTCAGCTTCACTGAATTTGAGTTTGAGTCCCATTATATATGTGCCTGACTTGCCATACTTTTCCAGGTCAATGTCAAAAACCCCTTTTGTTTCCAGTTGTTTGCGTGTCTTTGACTTTCAGCTGTGCCACTTTCTATATTTCCAGTTGCGTTGACAAATTTGCAGCGTTGCGCTGTTCGTGTAACCATGGAAACTAATCCTCCAAGTGGGAATGACACCACAAAATGGCTGACTACTGTCGCGACGTCACTCTTACTTCTATAATCATGACGTTTGACGTTGCTCCCCACTACGTCTAGAGAGTAATGAAAGAAACGCTGGGACGCAAAAGATGCAGCCTTTCCACTAGCACCCACAAAGGTTCTGCTGCGTCATCAAAGCACCGAAGGCCGCCCAGCAGAAGGATCTTGCTTAACAACAGATCTCTCTGCGCATCAACAACGAAACAGTTAATGGAAGGTAGGATCGCTCACCTGCAATTGAACAGTTGACATTGAACAGCTGACTGCCTTCCTAACAGTTGACTGCTGAGTTCGATTGCGGCTGACTTCCTCTTCCCCTTCTCTTACTCTTGTCTGTAAATCACCTGTTTTTTAGCAACAGTCAGACAGTAGAAGTTGAGAAAAAAACCTGGTTTCTCACTTCTTAAATTTCCGTTTCCAGAAGCAGAAAAATCGTGGGCTAGTGATTGCTTTCTTGTTGTTTCTTCCGATTAACTTGTTCAGACAGCAACTGGCAAATAATCATATCACATTTAAAAGAGTTGACAGCATCTTTATTTAACAGAAAGTTTTCTTTTGGATTAATGTATCTTCACCTCAATCTTCATAGTACAATGGTACAATGTCCTTTGAAATTTTTCTGTTACTCACAGTTGCTTGATGCTAAAGGTAACCGCCATTGAAGTGCACAATCAGACCTTAATAAAGACGCTGATGAAGTACACTGCCATACGCTGCCAGAAACACATCACAACACCAGGCAGACCGGCAATTTACTGAGGATGCAGGCAAATCGTGCAGTAAGGTCACAACACTTCCAAGGAGATAGGGGCTTAAAATATGCATCCTCGTCGCCAAGTTGTGGTATAGGAAGATGCACAGTCCAACTGTGTATGTTAAATAATCCTTTATTGTAGGTTCCTTCTAGGATAGGTAAGTAGGAGAAGATAGGAAGTATAGGTAAAACCCCACCCGGAGCCAGCTGTTAGCAGCTCAGCCTGAGTTGACCAACTGCCACAGTGAGGTAGAGAGAGGCACTGTGAGCCAGAGAGACACCCAGGCATTCTTTGATGTCACAGATGTCATAGTACAGTCTATCTAGTGGAGGACAGTGGAGAAGTCATTTACTACACTGTACCTCTCTGAAGAGCTCTAATTATAGCGAAACACTTTGTCAGGGGTTGCTTTTACTCATTTCAGGTTGGCTTGAGTTGGTATTTTACCAATTCAAAGCTGTAATACTGTGCCTGGAGTGATGAATGGCTTTTGTCATTGTACAGCTCGGCTAGGAAAGCACTGTACTAGTCCTATACTTAAAGACTTTGCTGTAAAAATGGCAAAAGACTTTCCCCCAGATGCATCAAGAACTCATTTTGCTATTCCTAATTGCGAAAAATAACGATTCGCTATTAAGGAATAGCAAAATGCAATGCATGAAGAAATCACTAAAAAAATAGCGATTTCTTAAAATTCCTTAATTGCGACTCGCAAATTGCGAGTCTCAATCAAGGAATACCTCCCAGTTCATTCCTATGGGCCTAAAGGCCCATAGGAATGAATGAGAAGACATTCTCAATTTGCAAATCGCAGTTAGAGAATCGCAAATTGAGAATGCGATTTCAAGGGTGCAGGGGTGTCCAAAGGACACCCTGTTGCACCCCTGAAAATGATCTGTGCACATATGTTGCGCACACACATGCCCTTAGGGCATGTGTGTGCGCAACACGAAACTTTGAAAAATACACTTTAGTGCATTTTTCAAAGTTTTTGCAAATTACCATGAAGTTCAACTTCATGGTATTTTGCGAGCCCTATTAGCGAAATCTCTATTTTTTTAACTTTAATGCATTGCATTTAAGGAATCTCAATTTGAGATTCCTTAAATGCTAGTAATTGCAATTTTGCAATTTCTTAATTTGCGATTTTTGCATTTGGGATGATGCATCCCAAATGCAAAAATACCGGTCGCAAAGGGGCAGATTCTCAGAGCGGATTTTATCTTGATGCATCTATGCCTAAGTCCTTTTCTATCTCGGTGTGGATAGCACTTTGCTAATCCTATGCTTAAAGACTTTGATAGAAAAACAGACATTTGAGGTGAGCAGATCTCGAGTGTCGCTGTTGTTGAGAGTGCTCTAACAGGAGCTGCTTTCCACCTAAACTTGATAGCTACCCAGAGTTCTCGCCTTCTTTTTTGCATAATTTATGCATCACTCTATGCCTGAAAGGGTTTTGTTTTGACTCATACTGGGTGTTCCCTTGTGTCTGGACATAGCTATAACTCTCTGAAGAACTCTAATTAGAGCGAAACACTGTGTTGGGGGTTGCTTTTACTCATTTCAGGTTGGCTTGAGTTGGTATTTTACCAATTCAAAGCTGTAATACTGTGCCTGGAGTGATAAATGGTGTTTGTCATTTTACAGCTCGGCAAGGACAGCACTGTGCTAGTCCTATGCTTAAAGACTTTGCTGTAGAAATGGCAAAAGACTTTGTCCTTTTCTATCTTGGCGTGCATAGCACTTTGCTAATCCTATGCTTAAAGACTTTGATAGAAAAACAGACATTCGAGGTGAGCAGATCTAGAGTGTCGCTGGTGTTGAGAGTGCTCTAACAGGAGCTGCTTTCCACCTAAACTTGAGAGCTAACCAGAGTTCTCTCCTTTTTTTTTGCATAATTTATGCGTCACTCTATGCCTGAAAGGGTTTTGTTTTGATATACTTATATATATATACAAGAAAGCGGATTTATTTCAGGAAAGGGGTTTTGTGCGTCGTTGCTGAGGAGGAACAACGATTGAACTTGTAAACTCCGGAAGCGCCGTGTAATCACTAAGTGGATAAGCAAGCATGTCGGCTGACAGTGTCCGAGACCGGGAGGCATTGGCACTAACGATGTTCTCCGACAGTTCTCCGCTCCCTTCCAACAGCAGGGAGACACCTGACACCACAGATAATAGCGGCAGCAGCAACGTTCTACGGGACCTGGTCAAGGCATTGGAAAATAAATCCCGAACCGAACAATCCAAGTGGTGGGAGTCGAAATCATTACAGAGGTATGTGGAGGTAAACCGAATCCCTCGGGGTTTGCGCATTCTAACAACACCCACATACGATGACCCCAACCCTGAATTAATGAGAGAGTGGGCGGAATGTAATTTAGATGCCTCTCGGCGCCAGGTCCTAATTTTAATCAAATATGCAGATATTGATCGCGCGAAGTTGATAGTTGAAATTGACAGCATTAATGAACAATTGGCAGGCTTGGGTGAAAGCGAGGAGAAGGAACAGCTTTTAAAGGCTATGCAAACCCGCTTAAAAAAGGAAGAAACCAAAATCATTGAGAGAAAAACATATAAATTTCAAAGGGATCGTAATGACTACGAACTTGGTCAGATATTTACATTTGCCAGAAAATACGATGCCCTACGTGGAGGGGGAAATAAAACTCAATCCCAACGCAAGCGAAGACCCAATAAACAACCAAGGGAGCAAAAAGATACCACAAATTCAACATTCAGTTCGGACCTGGATTCAGGCTCTGAAACGGAGTGCATCAATCAAGCACAAAGAGCTGGCAGTATCAGGCCGTCACCGGGGCAGGAGATGGTTTTTTTATGCCAGCAAAGGCTGCAAACACTGAGGGCAAGCACACAACAAAAACATATAAACAGCGAGCAAACCTCAGGAGGCGCCAAAGGACAATGGCCAGCAAAAAGAGGCTATCAAGGGAGAAAGAAAGGCAGAGGCCAGGGTCGAAACCCGGGAAATCAGTCCAATTAATTACTGACAATAATAAGACCATAAATCTGACTCCCTTATCACTATCACCCGGGGAGGAGAAAATATTACAACTTGGTTTATCGTTTGCACCTCAATGCAATTTCAACTACCCAGCGACAAGATGTGACATGTATAAAGCAGTAAGGAAATTAAAACTGCGCAAGTTCTTTGCAACTAAGACCAAACAAAAGGAAAAAATAACATCTACTATTATCAACCCCATTGAAGAACATGGAGTAATGTTAAGCCAAGGCACACAAGATATTACGGAGTTGTGGGAAACAGATGGAGCAGGTTATGGAGATAACATGGAGGAAATAATTCAGGGGGATATTGATGAAAGTGGCAATCGGACAGTAACGGTTACTCCCTTCAAACCTCCATCAAGTTTTACCCCGGTTCTCCCACGAGACTCCATAGATATTTTTCACGAAAACGTGGTAAGTGACTTAAAAGATCTCAAAACGAATATGCCGAAATGGAAATTCAACAGATTAACCAATGGGTATAAAGCACTGGTAGCCCGCCTAACCAAGGATAAAAACATCGTGATCCGTGGTAGTGATAAAGGGGGCAACATAGTGTTAATGACTAAATCGGACTATGACAAGGAGGCTTACTCTCAGAATACAAATATCTCAAGGTCAACAATCCTGTATTACCAATCATGTATTTCATCCCAAAAATTCATAAGGACCCTCTGAAACCTCCCGGCAGACCGATCATCTCTGCCAGAGGTAGGTTATTGGAACGAACATCAATCTACATAGACTACTTCCTACAGGGCTATGTACAAAAATTAAAATCATATGTACGGGATACTAGTGATTTTCTGACAAAGTTAAAAGAGGCCGATTGAAGACAAGGTGACTGGCTTATGGCCTTAGACGTAACATCGCTGTATACCAGCATCTCTCACACTCAGGGATTGGAAGCAGTAAAATATTTCCTTTCCAGGAGATCAGAAGGATGTGAAGCCCATAATGTTATGTTATTGGATATGTTGGATTTCTGTTTATCGAATATTATCTTTATGTTCAATAAGTTGATTTATCGTCAAATTCAGGGTGTGGCAATGGGGGCCAGCTTCTCCCCGAGTTTCGCATGTTTGCACATGGGAGCTTGGGAGGAGCTGGTCCTCGGAACCTCATACCTGGAGGAAATGGGGAACAACATTATTGTTTGGTTTCGTTTCATTGATGATTTGTTTATTATTTGGCGAGGCAGCGAGGAGTCTGCAGAAAAATTCATCACTGATATCAATGTAAATGAACTAAATCTTAGATTTACTGCAACACTCAGTCAAAACACTGTTACCTTTTTAGACACTGAGGTGTATGTAAAAGACAACAAACTGCATACTAAGATATACCGGAAGAAAACTGCTGGAAACAGCAGTTTACATGCTGCGAGTGGCCATCCTAAGCACCTCATAGCAAGCCTCCCCTATGGGGAGATGCTAAGAATGAAAAGAGGGTGCAGTGATCCTGTGGAATTAAAAGTGGCCCAAAAAGAAAGTAAAAAAAGATTTTTAGACAGAGGATATTCAGCTGAGATCATCGATAAAGCTATTGCCAAATCAGAAACACTATCCAGGGATGAGTTACTAGAGGGTAATTACCAGAAAAGACATAATCCAACTAATCTAGACAAATGTGAGTTTAGAATAATAACGGGATTCATTAGACAATCAAGGGACATCTACAGGATTGTTAATAAACATTAGCCCCTTGTGACGAAAGACCCTATTATTGGCAAGGATTTGCCTACTAGGGTATCTCTTACCTACAGTAGGGCTCCATCCCTAAGGGACCAAATAGTGGATACCAATCCGGAACCTGTCAGAGGCAGCAGTTGGTGGCAATCAGGCAGAGGTTTCTACAAATACAAAACATGCAAAGCATGTACCCATGGCATCAATACCAAAAGTTACAAGGATGGATTCAGTGATATAGTTCACCCAATATCACAGGTATTGACATGTAAAACTGACCATGCGGTATACGTCCTGCAATGCCCCTGCCCGTTGATGTACGTGGGTAGTACAAAACTCCCTGTACACCAACGTATTCTTCAACATCTCAGAGCACTTTCTAATGGTGACAACACCTACCCTGTTGCCCGCCACTATCGCGAAGCTCACCAAAGCAATAACAAATCATTGACGTACTTTGTGATAGATAGCGTGAATACCAACAGACGGGGTGGTGATAGAGAAACCAGATTGAGAAAGCTCGAAACCAAATACATCCTCTTGTTAAATACCAAGGCCCCAACAGGATTGAATATTACTGAGGACATGTATACTTGTTTACTGTGAAAGATTAGGAACACAGGGACCTACATTACAACAACAACATCCTATAGAAACATGGGAGAATCTGGGCTGGGACAGAGGTTAACCATATTTGTATCTATGGGATGACAGTTCGCTTCCTTTATGAAATTGATCTTGGGACTGTAGAACCGAGTAGCAGCTGCTATATGTTTGAAAAAAAGTAAAAGAAGAAAACAAGTAAAAAAAGCAAATGAGAAAAATGAAAAACAAAACAAATATTTAAGTTTAAATGGTCCTGCTCGTAGGTCTTTATTCCTGAGTAGCTGATTTGATCCATATTAATTTGTTTTTTAATATGTTTTGCACTATTTTCACTTTATTTTGGACATGGATGTAAACAAATATCAAACAGCTTAAGAAAGACTACAGAGTAAAAAAACTATTTAAAATGATCAGTTAAATGCCAATAATCACATTAACATCCTCTATGAGTAAATTGCCTTAGGGCAGAGTTATGTTTACATTTACATTACAAACCTGCAATGATTTGCACAACCAATGTTATGATTTATCATTCAATTGTTATCATAATGGTGTCTCTTTTGCACTATTGCATTAGTTTCAATTAGTTTTTTAAGCACTTTAGCAGGAGCACTTTAATGTAAATAATGTAAATATGTAAATGCATTGAAACAGTATTTATTTTATTTTTGTATGCAATTTTTCAGTGGGATGATTTTCTATTACAGATTGATTTATTTTTGTATTTGACGAATAATAACGAAGCTCAAGATCGTCTACCTATTAAGAACCGAAGGGTATTTTACTTTTTGATTTATACATTACAATTTATTTGTGCCATAGATTTGCTTTCTAAATAATGTGATTGTAACATATCTAAAAGAAGTCAAAGCAGAAAGTATTTCTTCCATGTCCATTTTTAAATCAAGCATGTGATCAACTTTTTTCAACAGAGGCTGTCTCTTTAAAAGAACGGCTCACTATGTTTGACACTGTCATGTGAACAAGGCTCCTCGGAGCCGAAACGTCATGCGATGTGCTTGCACTAAATAAACGAATTGCACTTGCTTGGACCGTGTCTGCGTCTATCTGTGGAGTGGGGGAGAAGCCTCACCCTGTGGAGATTGAGCGCTGATTCATTGGATATATATATATATATACTTGTTTACTGTGAAAGATATATATATATATATATATATATATATATATATATATATATATATATATATATATATATATATATATATATATATCACCACCCTCCATTGCCACGCAAGGAGCCCACGACCTTTTCAGGGCGGCCAGTGCATGCTGGTGCGAGGCTTCCAGAAAACATTCCAACTCCTCCTCCTTTTACCCTAAAATGAGGTGCACCGACTCTGGTAGTTTTGCAGGTAAAGTTATTTTATTGTGGAACTGTAGGGTAGTTCCTATTTTCCCAATAGGCTCTGCACATTGGAATAACATAAATGATAGCTTAGACGTAGGACTGAGGTCGACTAGGGGCTCTATTGAATATGTTAGACTTAATTGTGTGTGCCAGCTAGCTCAGAGGTCACTAGAAACTTTCTCGAGTAAACAAGAAGGCGTTTAGCTTTCCTGAATAGACAAGAAGGGATTAGCTTCTGACAACCATATCACATGACAACTTTGTTCCCCCTGCAATAAGGAATATATCTCTAGAGTCGCGGAAAAAATAGCTATTTTACTCAGTCAATCGTGCATGCTTCGTTTCACCAGAAATGCAAAGAAATAGAGAGACGGGCGTTTTCAATAAAAAGGGTTATTTATTGAGAAGTCTTCTTTCTCATGCAAGAGAAATGAATTGCCACAATTGCAATACTTGTCATAAAGTAAAGTGCGTACAGTAAAAGGAGTATTATGAAATAATACTGTAAAAGCATTTATATGGTTTCTAAGACATAAGATACTTAAAATGGATAAAATACATACAATGATAAAATAATGACTAAACATACTCAACTGGTGTTTCTAAGATATGCCTACCCCAGTGTACCTAACCTAAGCCTAGTACAGGGAAGGAGTAGACGAGTTACAGTTTTTTGCCAAGAATCTGAATCAAGAATTCTCTATGGGTCTAATCAGTTCCGTACCTTGGGTATAGAATGAAGGAGGTCTTGTATCTCTCTCTCAGGACTCGATCTCCCAGAAACCCGCGAGGGTGTCAGGGAAACACTGGAGCTGGATTTTCTCAGCAGGAGAAAAGACAGCATCTCTCTCAGTGCGTCAACAGGGAGGGTCGCTTCCTTCTGCACTCGCATCAGCTGGGCGTCGGGCAAGTAGATTTGTGTGTTTGCTTAAGGCAGATGCTGGTATATTTATACCTGGAAGGTGCCGAGTTTGACGTAAGGTTGGACATAAGACGTCACTAAGAACTGGCAGCTCTTTCAGGACTCTCAGGAGTTCTAGGACAAATCAAAACAGAAGCACAGGAAATTCCCGGGCTGCTGGAGGCTCGGTTTGTTTAAGAACGCGTTGTACTTTCTAGGAGTCTATGGGAGTCGCCTTGCCGTATTTGGACTGTATTGGCTATGGCTTAATATGGATATGATTCTTATGCCTTCATAGGGATATTATTTTTTTATAACCACACAAGGGCATAAATCAGGAATATCTAATTAGGGTCCTAGATACATTCACAACAGCCACTCCACTTATAATGTCCATCATTACTAAATACTAAGCAATTCTAAAGATATAACAATGCATGTGCTTTCCAGCCCACCCCAAAATACATAGTTTGCATTTGAAATGGTATATACATGAAAAATGAGTATAATACTGTATGTTTTCAAGCATTGGTATCATTCAGAAAATGCATATTTTGTTCATTTAGAATGTTGACTGAATGAATCACGAAAATTATATTTATGAAGTGGCTCTTAATACAGAAGAGAAGGTCGAGACCATTCCATTACATATTTATACAAGACTGTACATGTGCTAGAGGCTAAGTCATAATATTTTCTCTAGTTATTTTAAAAATAGAAATCTTGTTCTCCAAGAATAGTTCTACTTTAAGCAGAGTATCATGTGCCAAAAAAAGTAAATATTTTGGGAGTTGGAAAAAAATGTGTGCTCACTATTTCAAATATTATTCCCGTTGTTAGTAGAGAACATTACCTCAGTTAGGCCGGCAAAAAAATTGTCTACAACAGTAGGTGAAAGCTGGGCCAACTCCGAAAAAGTGGAAATAGTGCATACAAGCGATGCATTGCCATCATCGGTGTTTAGATCGGCAATGGTCACGGAAGGTTGTACCTGTGTGCCGCTTTCATCTCGTACCTCACCACCACTTAATCGTAATGATGAGGTCTCAACGAATGCCGTCATGAGAATGGGTAGCTGCTGGGGACAACACATTGCACAAGCCGTTACTGAACCAAGCAAAGCATCGACATCCATAGGTACTGCTGATGGAAGTGTGAGACAGACGTCTAACAAGCATTATACTCCGCAAAGCAAGCATCTTAATACAGGTAGGATGCAATCTTGCCAGATTGGTCTGAATGAAAGAAACCAGGTAGTATTCAGATCTCTTAGCCGAGCCAATCATGGACTTTAGTGATCTGCTATCGGTATTGTACTGCTAGGATCGTGTCTTCCATTGTAGCCTGAGTTTTGTCTGTGACTGGACTTGCAGAAGTAACAAAAATAAGATTACTGCTACGAGTCCCAATATGAGAGGCAGGCCGTTGAACACAGAATGCACAAAATTCGGGAGGATGCCAAGAACTGCTTCGAAGGGTGTTAGCAGTCCCGAAAAAATTGTCTTAAATACATGTGCGATGCCGCTGATATCAGACATGTTTAAGATTTGACTTAACATTTCTACGAAATGTACGGGGCAATTTGTTGACAATAATGCATGTATCTCAGCTGCTGTCCTTGCAACTTGCAGATCATACGTTTCTCTAGATGAGGTTAAAGGCACAGTTGTTTGTAAAAGAATAGACTTCATTCTGCTTAAAGTATCAATTCGAATAGAAGAGATATTCAAAGAAGGCCATATTGCCGCCTTCATGTCTGGTTTGCTGTTTGGATACAATACTTGCATACAACAAGTGACCATGGAAGTAACGCTCACGAGATAGGCTTTTCCTGGCACCATTCCACAACAGCTGTGTTCACCTATTATAACGTAGCTGCCGTTGGAAAGCTGTCATACAGGCCTGCTGGTATATACTTTTGGCAATATTGAAACTGAAAAGTTGTTATCGGGATTGTAATGGTGCCATGTATTATCCATTCAATGACCGGTCGTTCTGACATTGTCATTGGTAATTTTTCTAGTTTTTTCAATGCTCAGCACCGTATAGTCTGTCCCTCTTTTTGCCAAAGAGATTTGTATATCAGTATGGTTATAGATAGAAAATAATGACGTTGTGTTGATTAGACACCATGGCACGTTGCCTGAACGCAAATTTTGTAACGTCCAGCCTAACTGTACAATAGAACGTAATTGGGACTGGCCATGTTGTAACATTAGCATATCCTGTTCTATTATATCAATAGCAGAAGATACAATGCTGGGGTAGCGCTAGAGGGCGCACTAGCAGCATGGCCGCACTGATGTGAGGCTCCTGCTGCCTGGAGACAATATCCGACATTTATCCTGACTTGCCACTATCTGTGTTCGTCCTGACCGCGGAATTCTGCTGACCCGACACTGGTGCACCTGTGGTACAAGTTTTGGCCGTCTACGTCGCTTCTGCCCGGAGTTACGACCGGTGGAAGTTTCGACCGTGCATTGGCCCGGAGGTGCTGGCTCCATTAGCCGGGCTGGTGATCTACGCAAGTCCGCGGCGTACCACGTGGCGTGTGGGCCCCTACGTGGACTCTTATCGGAGGCCCTTGGTGCTGCGCTGGCCACTGGACAGATCCTGAGGGGTGAGAAGAAAATTCGCGGGGGCTTCCGCCACCACACGTTGAGCGGTGGCTGAGGAATATTGTGGCGGCTGCCGCCGGGAGAGACGCGCTGCGCTGCTGGGCTCCGGCGACCGGAAGGATTGGCGGCCATCATGCAAGGCGACTGGCGAGGGGTGTTCTAACGCCCTTGCCCCTGTTTGCTCCAGCTACTAATCGCTGACTTTTGGCGATCGATCTCACAACTGCTATCTCCCTGCTTTGTACGGCTGCTGGCGCCAAGTCATGGGTAAACCGGACAATAAACAACCAAAGCTGTAGTTTGACTCATTGGCGGCCAAGAGAGGCCTGCGGAATGCCAAGACGCGGGTGGGTCCCGCGCCCTCGCTGTGTCCGAATCTGACTCCCAACCTGTCGCTCCTGATTTTCAACAAATGATGCAGGAAATGAGACAGGGGTTTGCCACTATTGTGGACAAGGTGGACAAAATGTCGTCGAGAATGGATGCCGTGGTACAGAAAATGGACGTCCATGAGGAACGAATCACAGCGGCCGAGCAGCGTATCTCCGACCATGATGACACTACGGCTACCCACACTACGCAACTTGCGAGAATGGACAATGTGCTCCGGATCATAGCTGCGAAGAATGAGGAATTGGAAGCCAGAAGCCGCCGCAATAATATACGCGTGGTGGGGGTACCGGAGACGACCAATGTGGGGAAATGGAGACCTATGTGGAGAAGATTTTGATTGCAGCGATCGGCCCGGAGGCCTTCTCCAAACAATTCATATTAGAGAGGGCGCATCGTTCACTGGGTCCGCGGCCTAACACTGGTGCGCCGCGGCGGCCCATTATTGCCCGTCTCCTGAACTATCGAGATCGTGACACAGCTCTTCGGGCAGCTCGTGCCACCCGCACACTATCCTGTGAAGGGGTCAACTTTTCCATCTACCCGGACTTCACCCCTGTGGTCCAGGAACAGAGGCGTAAATTCATTGACGTCAAAAAGAAGCTTAGAGAACTACAAGAGGACTATGCGCTGTTGTACCCTGCTAAATTAAGACTAACACACCAGGTGAAACAACATTTCTTTACTAATCCACAGCAGGCGGAGGATTTTGTGAAACATGCAGCGGGGCGTCGCAATGGAGAGGACAGACAGGAGGATATCCATTCTGCCAACGAGGATGAGTGACACTGTACTTTATTTATTTGGCTCCTGCATTTGTGCTTGCGAGATCCTGCCTTTTTTGTGTCCCCCCTTTCTTTTTTATCCTCTTCCTTTCCCTTTGTTTGTGGCTCCACTTACGGGGTCTGAAGGTTGGACATATCGTGTGCTACTGGAGGTCAATGGTCGAACACTGAACTGAGGTGGTAATGTATTCCAGGCATCCCCCCCCACTACCTGGGCCGCTCCTACTGTGAGGGTGAGGGTCAAAGGCGAGGTGTGGGGGGTGGCCATGTGCACTTCTAGGTTACACCCTGAAGGGTATACCCCATTGCACTTGTTACTTCTGATGCGAATGTTGGGATGTGTGGGTTTTGTATAGGGTGGGGGGTTGGTAGGGATTGCTGGCAGGTTGGGGTTGCTTCAATGGGTGGTGGGTGGGTGCTCTTGTATAGTGTTGCGTCCCTTGGGACTGCTTTTCTTTGTTTTTCTGTTTTTCACATTGCTGTATTCATGCCTGCCTCTTTGGGTCCTAGCTTTCGTCGGGGCTGGGCCGTTGCGGGCCTCTCTTGTTTGCTTTGCTGGGAGGTTAATGGGTGGCATGTTGTGCACTTTTGTCTTAGTCGGCCTGCATTGGTCGGACTGTTCCTGATTCTGGGCTTACGTTTTGAGGCAGTGTGGGAATGAGGTATTGTGGTTGTATGTTGTCAAGTTGGGGCGGGGGTGTTACCGTGCGGTGTGCTTGTGTTGTAGATTGGATGCGGATGTGGTTGCATGTTCTGTACTGGCTCGTTTACGCTTTACTTCGACTGCGAGGTGTGTGCATGGATATTTTGGCAGTGCTGGGTTGCAATGTAAATGATGGCTGACACTACGCTTGATAAAGTGTCGATCCTGTCTTGGAATGTGCGGGGGCTTAACGATGCAAGGAAGCATAGAAATGTGTTGGCATACTTGGATAGGCATCGGGTGCGGATAGCTTTATTGCAAGAAACGCATCTCCGCCCCCGGGTGGACCCCAAATTTGCCAGTCACTGGGCCACTGTTAGGAAATTTTCGTCATATTCGTCATACGCTAGGGTGACTGCTGTGTTGATTAAAAAGACGCTTCATTTTCAGGAGTTGGGGGTGCACTTGGATTCTGCAGGGCGCTATGTGATTCTGTGGGGTAGGCTTGGTTCGGATACTGTTGTGATAGTGAACTGTTATGCACCCAATGTTGACACTCCTGTTTTTTTTACTACTCTCTGGGGACATGTCCTTGCCATAGAAGCCACACATATCATATGGGGTGGGGACTTTAATGTAGCCTTGAAACCTGGTGCAGATAGATCTGCTGGGAGTGCTCAATATAATGTGCAAGCGAGAGACACCTTACAAGGCACATTGGATGAAGCTGGGTTGGTGGATAGTTGGAGGTTTTCGCACCCTGAAAGCAGGGAGGGTACACACTTCACTGCACATGCACGAACATGGGCGCGTTTAGACTATTGCTTTATCTCACGGGGACTCAGTGTAGGCTTGCACAGGGTTGAACATCTCTCCAGGACTTACTCTGACCACTGTCCGGTTCTGGCTGTAGTGTCTGTCCCGGGTCTCAATAGGCCTCGACCCCCATGGAAATTGTTCCCTTCGGTGCTCTTGAACCCCATTTTCAAGTCAGAACTTGGGGATGAGATTGAAGCATTCTTTCCCAGGAATAAGGGATCGGTTGATAGCGTGGAGGTGATCTGGGAGGCATTTAAGGTGACGATTCGAGGCGTCACAATTTCTAAAAGCTGTGGGATACTGTGAGAAATCGTCAAGACCATAGCGAAATTGGAGACGTAATTAAGGGACTTGGAGAAAGTAATGATAAATAACTCTGACCCAGAACTTTGCCACAAGTTTAGGGACAAACTGTCGGAATTCGAGAAAGAGGCCGCTTGAGAAGTGAAATACAGGGGGAAATATTGGACTGCTAGGAAGTATTGCGAAGGGGAGAGACCGAGTAAGGTACTAGCCGCCTCTCACGAGAAATCAGCGCTTTAGCACTAGTATCCTTGAAGTTAAAACGAAAGACGGCACACGGTGTCAAGACGCTAAGGGAATTCAGGGCAAATTCCTGCAGCACTATGAACAGTATAGTAGAACCGAGTAGCAGCTGCTATATGTTTGAAAAAAAGTAAAAGAAGAAAACAAGTAAAAAAAGCAAATGAGAAAAATGAAAAACAAAACAAATATTTAAGTTTAAATGGTCCTGCTCATAGGTCTTTATTCCTGAGTAGCTGATTTGATCCATATTAATTTGTTTTTTAATATGTTTTGCACTATTTTCACTTTATTTTGGACATGGATGTAAACAAATATCAAACAGCTTAAGAAAGACTACAGAGTAAAAAAACAATTTAAAATGATCAGTTAAATGCCAATAATCACATTAACATCCTCTATGAGTAAATTGCCTTAGGGCAGAGTTATGTTTACATTTACATTACAAACCTGCAATGATTTGCACAACCAATGTTATGATTTATCATTCAATTGTTATCATAATGGTGTCTCTTTTGCACTATTGCATTAGTTTCAATTAGTTATTTAAGCACTTTAGCAGGAGCACTTTAATGTAAATAATGTAAATATGTAAATGCATTGAAACAGTATTTATTTTATTTTTGTATGCAATTTTTCAGTGGGATGATTTTCTATTACAGATTGATTTATTTTTGTATTTGACGAATAATAACGAAGCTCAAGATCGTCTACCTATTAAGAACCGAAGGGTATTTTACTTTTTGATTTATACATTACAATTTATTTGTGCCATAGATTTGCTTTCTAAATAATGTGATTGTAACATATCTAAAAGAAGTCAAAGCAGAAAGTATTTCTTCCATGTCCATTTTTAAATCAAGCATGTGATCAACTTTTTTCAACAGAGGCTGTCTCTTTAAAAGAACGGCTCACTATGTTTGACACTGTCATGTGAACAAGGCTCCTCGGAGCCGAAACGTCATGCGATGTGCTTGCACTAAATAAACGAATTGCATTTGCTTGGACCGTGTCTGCGTCTATCTGTGGAGTGGGGGAGAAGCCTCACCCTGTGGAGATTGAGCGCTGATTCATTGGATATATATATATATATACTTGTTTACTGTGAAAGATATATATATATATATATATATATATATATATATATATATCACCACCCTCCATTGCCACGCAAGGAGCCCACGACCTTTTCAGGGCGGCCAGTGCATGCTGGTGCGAGGCTTCCAGAAAACATTCCAACTCCTCCTCCTTTTACCCTAAAATGAGGTGCACCGACTCTGGTAGTTTTGCAGGTAAAGTTATTTTATTGTGGAACTGTAGGGTAGTTCCTATTTTCCCAATAGGCTCTGCACATTGGAATAACATAAATGATAGCTTAGACGTAGGACTGAGGTCGACTAGGGGCTCTATTGAATATGTTAGACTTAATTGTGTGTGCCAGCTAGCTCAGAGGTCACTAGAAACTTTCTCGAGTAAACAAGAAGGCGTTTAGCTTTCCTGAATAGACAAGAAGGGATTAGCTTCTGACAACCATATCACATGACAACTTTGTTCCCCCTGCAATAAGGAATATATCTCTAGAGTCGCGGAAAAAATAGCTATTTTACTCAGTCAATCGTGCATGCTTCGTTTCACCAGAAATGCAAAGAAATAGAGAGACGGGCGTTTTCAATAAAAAGGGTTATTTATTGAGAAGTCTTCTTTCTCATGCAAGAGAAATGAATTGCCACAATTGCAATACTTGTCATAAAGTAAAGTGCGTACAGTAAAAGGAGTATTATGAAATAATACTGTAAAAGCATTTATATGGTTTCTAAGACATAAGATACTTAAAATGGATAAAATACATACAATGATAAAATAATGACTAAACATACTCAACTGGTGTTTCTAAGATACGCCTACCCCAGTGTACCTAACCTAAGCCTAGTACAGGGAAGGAGTAGACGAGTTACAGTTTTTTGCCAAGAATCTGAATCAAGAATTCTCTATGGGTCTAATCAGTTCCGTACCTTGGGTATAGAATGAAGGAGGTCTTGTATCTCTCTCTCAGGACTCGATCTCCCAGAAACCCGCAAGGGTGTCAGGGAAACACTGGAGCTGGATTTTCTCGGCAGGAGAAAAGACAGCATCTCTCTCAGTGCGTCAACAGGGAGGGTCGCTTCCTTCTGCACTCGCATCAGCTGGGCGTCGGGCAAGTAGATTTGTGTGTTTGCTTAAGGCAGATGCTGGTATATTTATACCTGGAAGGTGCCGAGTTTGACGTAAGGTTGGACATAAGACGTCACTAAGAACTGGCAGCTCTTTCAGGACTCTCAGGAGTTCTAGGACAAATCAAAACAGAAGCACAGGAAATTCCCGGGCTGCTGGAGGCTCGGTTTGTTTAAGAACGCGTTGTACTTTCTAGGAGTCTATGGGAGTCGCCTTGCCGTATTTGGACTGTATTGGCTATGGCTTAATATGGATATGATTCTTATGCCTTCATAGGGATATTATTTTTTTATAACCACACAAGGGCATAAATCAGGAATATCTAATTAGGGTCCTAGATACATTCACAACAGCCACTCCACTTATAATGTCCATCATTACTAAATACTAAGCAATTCTAAAGATATAACAATGCATGTGCTTTCCAGCCCACCCCAAAATACATAGTTTGCATTTGAAATGGTATATACATGAAAAATGAGTATAATACTGTATGTTTTCAAGCATTGGTATCATTCAGAAAATGCATATTTTGTTCATTTAGAATGTTGACTGAATGAATCACGAAAATTATATTTATGAAGTGGCTCTTAATACAGAAGAGAAGGTCGAGACCATTCCATTACATATTTATACAAGACTGTACATGTGCTAGAGGCTAAGTCATAATATTTTCTCTAGTTATTTTAAAAATAGAAATCTTGTTCTCCAAGAATAGTTCTACTTTAAGCAGAGTATCATGTGCCAAAAAAAGTAAATATTTTGGGAGTTGGAAAAAAATGTGTGCTCACTATTTCAAATATTATTCCCGTTGTTAGTAGAGAACATTACCTCAGTTAGGCCGGCAAAAAAATTGTCTACAACAGTAGGTGAAAGCTGGGCCAACTCCGAAAAAGTGGAAATAGTGCATACAAGCGATGCATTGCCATCATCGGTGTTTAGATCGGCAATGGTCACGGAAGGTTGTACCTGTGTGCCGCTTTCATCTCGTACCTCACCACCACCTAATCGTAATGATGAGGTCTCAACGAATGCCGTCATGAGAATGGGTAGCTGCTGGGGACAACACATTGCACAAGCCGTTACTGAACCAAGCAAAGCATCGACATCCATAGGTACTGCTGATGGAAGTGTGAGACAGACGTCTAACAAGCATTATACTCCGCAAAGCAAGCATCTTAATACAGGTAGGATGCAATCTTGCCAGATTGGTCTGAATGAAAGAAACCAGGTAGTATTCAGATCTCTTAGCCGAGCCAATCATGGACTTTAGTGATCTGCTATCGGTATTGTACTGCTAGGATCGTGTCTTCCATTGTAGCCTGAGTTTTGTCTGTGACTGGACTTGCAGAAGTAACAAAAATAGGATTACTGCTACGAGTCCCAATAGGAGAGGCAGGCCGTTGAACACAGAATGCACAAAATTCGGGAGGATGCCAAGAACTGCTTCGAAGGGTGTTAGCAGTCCCGAAAAAATTGTCTTAAATACATGTGCGATGCCGCTGATATCAGACATGTTTAAGATTTGACTTAACATTTCTACGAAATGTACGGGGCAATTTGTTGACAATAATGCATGTATCTCAGCTGCTGTCCTTGCAACTTGCAGATCATACGTTTCTCTAGATGAGGTTAAAGGCACAGTTGTTTGTAAAAGAATAGACTTCATTCTGCTTAAAGTATCAATTCGAATAGAAGAGATATTCAAAGAAGGCCATATTGCCGCCTTCATGTCTGGTTTGCTGTTTGGATACAATACTTGCATACAACAAGTGACCATGGAAGTAACGCTCACGAGATAGGCTTTTCCTGGCACCATTCCACAACAGCTGTGTTCACCTATTATAACGTAGCTGCCGTTGGAAAGCTGTCATACAGGCCTGCTGGTATATACTTTTGGCAATATTGAAACTGAAAAGTTGTTATCGGGATTGTAATGGTGCCATGTATTATCCATTCAATGACCGGTCGTTCTGACATTGTCATTGGTAATTTTTCTAGTTTTTTCAATGCTCAGCACCGTATAGTCTGTCCCTCTTTTTGCCAAAGAGATTTGTATATCAGTATGGTTATAGATAGAAAATAATGACGTTGTGTTGATTAGACACCATGGCACGTTGCCTGAACGCAAATTTTGTAACGTCCAGCCTAACTGTACAATAGAACGTAATTGGGACTGGCCATGTTGTAACATTAGCATATCCTGTTCTATTATATCAATAGCAGAAGATACAATGCTGGGGTAGCGCTAGAGGGCGCACTAGCAGCATGGCCGCACTGATGTGAGGCTCCTGCTGCCTGGAGACAATATCCGACATTTATCCTGACTTGCCACTATCTGTGTTCGTCCTGACCGCGGAATTCTGCTGACCCGACACTGGTGCACCTGTGGTACAAGTTTTGGCCGTCTACGTCGCTTCTGCCCGGAGTTACGACTGGTGGAAGTTTCGACCGTGCATTGGCCCGGAGGTGCTGGCTCCATTAGCCGGGCTGGTGATCTACGCAAGTCCGCGGCGTACCACGTGGCGTGTGGGCCCCTACGTGGACTCTTATCGGAGGCCCTTGGTGCTGCGCTGGCCACTGGACAGATCCTGAGGGGTGAGAAGAAAATTCGCGGGGGCTTCCGCCACCACACGTTGAGCGGTGGCTGAGGAATATTGTGGCGGCTGCCGCCGGGAGAGACGCGCTGCGCTGCTGGGCTCCGGCGATCGGAAGGATTGGCGGCCATCATGCAAGGCGACTGGCGAGGGGTGTTCTAACGCCCTTGCCCCTGTTTGCTCCAGCTACTAATCGCTGACTTTTGGCGATCGATCTCACAACTGCTATCTCCCTGCTTTGTACGGCTGCTGGCGCCAAGTCATGGGTAAACCGGACAATAAACAACCAAAGCTGTAGTTTGACTCATTGGCGGCCAAGAGAGGCCTGCGGAATGCCAAGACGCGGGTGGGTCCCGCGCCCTCGCTGTGTCCGAATCTGACTCCCAACCTGTCGCTCCTGATTTTCAACAAATGATGCAGGAAATGAGACAGGGGTTTGCCACTATTGTGGACAAGGTGGACAAAATGTCGTCGAGAATGGATGCCGTGGTACAGAAAATGGACGTCCATGAGGAACGAATCACAGCGGCCGAGCAGCGTATCTCCGACCATGATGACACTACGGCTACCCACACTACGCAACTTGCGAGAATGGACAATGTGCTCCGGATCATAGCTGCGAAGAATGAGGAATTGGAAGCCAGAAGCCGCCGCAATAATATACGCGTGGTGGGGGTACCGGAGACGACCAATGTGGGGAAATGGAGACCTATGTGGAGAAGATTTTGATTGCAGCGATCGGCCCGGAGGCCTTCTCCAAACAATTCATATTAGAGAGGGCGCATCGTTCACTGGGTCCGCGGCCTAACACTGGTGCGCCGCGGCGGCCCATTATTGCCCGTCTCCTGAACTATCGAGATCGTGACACAGCTCTTCGGGCAGCTCGTGCCACCCGCACACTATCCTGTGAAGGGGTCAACTTTTCCATCTACCCGGACTTCACCCCTGTGGTCCAGGAACAGAGGCGTAAATTCATTGACGTCAAAAAGAAGCTTAGAGAACTACAAGAGGACTATGCGCTGTTGTACCCTGCTAAATTAAGACTAACACACCAGGTGAAACAACATTTCTTTACTAATCCACAGCAGGCGGAGGATTTTGTGAAACATGCAGCGGGGCGTCGCAATGGAGAGGACAGACAGGAGGATATCCATTCTGCCAACGAGGATGAGTGACACTGTACTTTATTTATTTGGCTCCTGCATTTGTGCTTGCGAGATCCTGCCTTTTTTGTGTCCCCCCTTTCTTTTTTATCCTCTTCCTTTCCCTTTGTTTGTGGCTCCACTTACGGGGTCTGAAGGTTGGACATATCGTGTGCTACTGGAGGTCAATGGTCGAACACTGAACTGAGGTGGTAATGTATTCCAGGCATCCCCCCCCACTACCTGGGCCGCTCCTACTGTGAGGGTGAGGGTCAAAGGCGAGGTGTGGGGGGTGGCCATGTGCACTTCTAGGTTACACCCTGAAGGGTATACCCCATTGCACTTGTTACTTCTGATGCGAATGTTGGGATGTGTGGGTTTTGTATAGGGTGGGGGGTTGGTAGGGATTGCTGGCAGGTTGGGGTTGCTTCAATGGGTGGTGGGTGGGTGCTCTTGTATAGTGTTGCGTCCCTTGGGACTGCTTTTCTTTGTTTTTCTGTTTTTCACATTGCTGTATTCATGCCTGCCTCTTTGGGTCCTAGCTTTCGTCGGGGCTGGGCCGTTGCGGGCCTCTCTTGTTTGCTTTGCTGGGAGGTTAATGGGTGGCATGTTGTGCACTTTTGTCTTAGTCGGCCTGCATTGGTCGGACTGTTCCTGATTCTGGGCTTACGTTTTGAGGCAGTGTGGGAATGAGGTATTGTGGTTGTATGTTGTCAAGTTGGGGCGGGGGTGTTACCGTGCGGTGTGCTTGTGTTGTAGATTGGATGCGGATGTGGTTGCATGTTCTGTACTGGCTCGTTTACGCTTTACTTCGACTGCGAGGTGTGTGCATGGATATTTTGGCAGTGCTGGGTTGCAATGTAAATGATGGCTGACACTACGCTTGATAAAGTGTCGATCCTGTCTTGGAATGTGCGGGGGCTTAACGATGCAAGGAAGCATAGAAATGTGTTGGCATACTTGGATAGGCATCGGGTGCGGATAGCTTTATTGCAAGAAACGCATCTCCGCCCCCGGGTGGACCCCAAATTTGCCAGTCACTGGGCCACTGTTAGGAAATTTTCGTCATATTCGTCATACGCTAGGGTGACTGCTGTGTTGATTAAAAAGACGCTTCATTTTCAGGAGTTGGGGGTGCACTTGGATTCTGCAGGGCGCTATGTGATTCTGTGGGGTAGGCTTGGTTCGGATACTGTTGTGATAGTGAACTGTTATGCACCCAATGTTGACACTCCTGTTTTTTTTACTACTCTCTGGGGACATGTCCTTGCCATAGAAGCCACACATATCATATGGGGTGGGGACTTTAATGTAGCCTTGAAACCTGGTGCAGATAGATCTGCTGGGAGTGCTCAATATAATGTGCAAGCGAGAGACACCTTACAAGGCACATTGGATGAAGCTGGGTTGGTGGATAGTTGGAGGTTTTCGCACCCTGAAAGCAGGGAGGGTACACACTTCACTGCACATGCACGAACATGGGCGCGTTTAGACTATTGCTTTATCTCACGGGGACTCAGTGTAGGCTTGCACAGGGTTGAACATCTCTCCAGGACTTACTCTGACCACTGTCCGGTTCTGGCTGTAGTGTCTGTCCCGGGTCTCAATAGGCCTCGACCCCCATGGAAATTGTTCCCTTCGGTGCTCTTGAACCCCATTTTCAAGTCAGAACTTGGGGATGAGATTGAAGCATTCTTTCCCAGGAATAAGGGATCGGTTGATAGCGTGGAGGTGATCTGGGAGGCATTTAAGGAGACGATTCGAGGCGTCACAATTTCTAAAAGCTGTGGGATACTGCGAGAAATCGTCAAGACCATAGCGAAATTGGAGACGTAATTAAGGGACTTGGAGAAAGTAATGATAAATAACTCTGACCCAGAACTTTGCCACAAGTTTAGGGACAAACTGTCGGAATTCGAGAAAGAGGCCGCTTGAGAAGTGAAATACAGGGGGAAATATTGGACTGCTAGGAAGTATTGCGAAGGGGAGAGACCGGGTAAGGTACTAGCCGCCTCTCACGAGAAATCAGCGCTTTAGCACTAGTATCCTTGAAGTTAAAACGAAAGACGGCACACGGTGTCAAGACGCTAAGGGAATTCAGGGCAAATTCCTGCAGCACTATGAACAGTTATACTCTACACAACAGTCGGGGGAAGTCCGCTATGGGGGCTATCTTGATGACATTGCGTTGTGCTGGCTGTCCGATGGAGATAGGGCATTCCTTGTTGGACCTCTCGAGGTCGACGAAATCCATGAGGCCATTATGTCTTTGAGTAATGGAAAGGCGACGGGGTTGGACGGACTCCCTGCTGAGTTTTATAAATCCTATATCGATACGATGGCCCCGGTGCTTAAGGAAGTGTTTGAGGAGTCTCTGGAGGTAGGGATTCTTCCGGGATCAATGAGGGAGGTGGCGATTACGTCTCTACTAAAACCTGGTAAGGACCCTCTCGACATTGACTCATACCGGCCCCTGTCGTTGCTTAACTGCGACACAAACATTTTAGCCAAGGTACTTGCGTCGCGATTGTCGTTGCTTATGCCCACTATTGTGCTTCCGGATCAATCCGGCTTTGTGCCGGGCCGTGCCACTACCCATAATCTTCGCACACTCTTTTCATTGATTCCGACCATAGCTCATGATCTCCCTTTCGCCGCAGTCTTTTTGGATGCTACAAAAGCATTCCATTCGGTGGAATGGAACTACCTGATTGACATACTGTGTAGAATGGGTTTTCCTAAAATCTTTATTGCATGGGTGAAATTGCTGTACACCAAACTGATGGCTAGAGTGATTGTTAACGGAACACTCTCTCCTCCGATGCCTATAACCAGAGGAACTAGGCAGGGTTGCCCTCTTTCCCCACTGTTATTTGCCATCGCGATAGAGCTGTTGGCGTGCCGGATTAGACAATTGCATAAACACAGCACATTTAACTGCTTTCAGCGGCAGATAGGAGTGTCACTTTACGCAGACGACATCACTCTGTACGTGAAAGACCCACAGGTGAATTTGAATCCGCTCCTGCGGGAGCTTCTCGTTTTTGGAGGGATATCGGGGGTACACATGAACTGGAAAAAATCACATTTCTTCCCACTCACGGCGGCAGTTGAGAGATTCCAGCTGGACTATCCCCTAGAGTGGTGCGATACTGACCTTCGCTATCTAGGTATAATGGTTTCTCTTAACACAGAAGAGACGATCAGACTCAATTATGGAGTGGCCATCTCTAAACTGACTGATAATGTTACACACTGGATGTCCTTGCCACTCTCTATGGTGGGCAGGGCCTCGTTGATAAAGATGGTGGTGCTCCCCCGCTTCTTGTACCTATTTCAGAATGTTCCCTACCACCCCGGCGCCTATTTTTTCAAGCGGCTTCAATCGGAACTCCTCAGACTATTCTGGGGGGGCAAACAACCACAACTGAATTGGTCTACCCTAATGCTGCCTTATGAGAAAGGGGGGTTTGATGTCCCGGATTTTGAGGTGTACTATTTGAGTGCTCAGGCGCAATATGCATATTACTGGGTACATCCTACGCCCTTTATGCCACAGATAGCTGCTGAAGAGTGGATTGTGCATCCACTCCCACTCAATGGAATGAGATACAAGGGAGGGTTAAAGATGTGGAAACACCGGCCACCACAGTGACATGAACGATAGATGCCTGGACTCGAATTGCAAAACTCCTAGAGGCCACACTGCTTTACTCCCCGGTGATGCCGCTTACCTATCATCCCCAACTGTCCCTATTGCAAGAAACGGGGTTTCAACTTATGTGCAAGCGAAACCAGTTGACTACGTGGGGTGACCTGTTCCTCGAGGGCACATTCCGTACGAGAGATCAATTGTTTCGTGTGGAACGACCCTCTCCTTTAGACATTTTCTATTACATCAGGCTCCTTCAGGGCCTCCGTGCATTACTTCCCCAATTTCCAGATGAACCGGGGCTGGTTTTGCCACTACATACTATGCTGGTGTCCGATGGCATACATCTAGTGTCAAAGTTATATACTACTATCAGGACACAGCGAGAGTTACCTGTTGGCCGTGCACGAGAACAGTGGAATCTTGAACTCGGCACCGACATCGCTGATGATCAGTGGCACTATTGTTGTAACGTCACCGCAACCATTTCATCAAGCTGCAGGCTTAAGATCATACACTATAAGTTTGTCCAGAGATTCTATTACACACCTGTTAGGAAGCTTCGATTTCATCTGGCAGAGGATGACAGATGTGCTCGTTGTCATGCGGAGGGTGCTGGCTTTCTTCACTTGGCGTGGGAATGCAGTGCGATACATGATTACTGGGTTCAGGTCCATGGCGCGCTGCAGATCATGACTGAAGAAGGTATACCATTTGATCCCTTGGTCATGTTACTAGGATACACGAAAAACATGCCAAGATCCTACCGTAGGTTTGCAGATGTCGCATTGTTGCTTGCGAAGAGGAGAATAGCTTGTAGATGCGGGAGGGGCAGGGCTTGAAGTTCAAGGAGTGGTTAAATGATATAGAATACTTTCAGGATCAATATAATATTTACGCTGACTTGATGCCTGTGCGCTGTAGGCCTAAAGATTTCTGGAGCCCGCTACAAGTCTACTGGCTGTCTGTGTCCGCTCAACAGGAAGATTTGGAGAGCGGTAGACACGATGGTGAGGCGTGACTGGTACATTCCATGATAAATGTATACCACTACTGTGAAACGATATGCTAAGAGTTACTAAGTGTTGATAGCATTGAGGGGCCTTGTATGCTGCTCCCCGAGCACTGATTAGCGATGCTTATTGCCCTCCATGGGGAGGCCATTTCCTATACTTTTGACGCTGTGCGTCATATCACAACTATTTTAGGGTGTTTTGGGATGTTGTCTTTTCCCGGTGCCTTGCATTGTGCGCTATACTGTACTGATGTCATTTTCACTGTATTGCCCTTCCTCTGTGAATTGTAACCCACTGTACACTGCGCTGTGAATACTATGTCTAGCCATGCCTGTATTACATCTGTGGCATACCCTCCCGGCCGTATTTATTAAAGTATGAAACAAAAATAAACATTAAAATAACAGTTTCATATTATGTACAATTTCATTACCACATTGCGATGTTTTGGCTAACCTTAACATATTCTCTAATACAAAGGTTCTCCTAGCCGAACTAACATCCTACAAAACATTAACTTGAAATTTTGAAATTGTACATCCTAACGTTTAAGGGCCAACGGCAAGGTCGTAACCGGTGTCAAGATCCCTAAACCCTAAATATCTATCCCCCTCACTTGTGAGGGGCGACAGCACAGAGGTGTACCTCAAGTGCAACTACCAATTTCCCTTGACTTGACGGGGGCCCCAATAAACTCGACGCCACTTAAAGGTCGTTCGAGGACTCGTGTGAGGTATCTAGAAGGTAGCGTAGACCCCCTCCCAAACCCCACACAACTTACCACATCTGCCGTCGCAGATATCCTGGCCCCGGGAAATTCCCCAGGAGGGGGCTGTAGCCCCTCCTACCCAGGAAGGGGCCTTGACCGCCTTTCCTTTCCTTTCGGCGTCCCATCCTTAGAAGGGACCGCCTACCCGTTGAGGGGCCAATGGCCACCTCCCTCGAGCGCTCCCATCCGTAATGGGTGACGCCCACTCATAGGGATCTACCAATTAGTGCTCACCGATCATGACCTTACCGCCCGACCAAAAAATAAATACGACAATTTAACTAAATTACTCAATTACAAAACAACCATAAACCATTTCACGTATGATTACTGATCAATACTTAGTGCAGAATTCCTTTATTTGAAAAAACATATTGTAGCTGACCATTCTTTATTGCATACCAAAAATAACATGACAATCACCACAACCTGCAAGAAATAGAATTACCACATCAAAAACTTTATTCAAAACAACTGGCTGTCCTCAGGGGCTGGTGGGTGGGTTCAAAATTGGCTCTTCGTTCCGTCTCGAGCTCACGTGCAGCGAGGGGGTGCAGCTTCAGAGCACAGGAACAAGAGGATGCGTTCTTGGCTTGTTGCTCCTTTTATCCGTCTTCAGGGCGGGCGTAAACCCGCCCCTGCCTGCCTTTTGGGCGTGGCCAGCCGCGTCAGTGTCTAGGCCAGCCCACTCGAGGGCGGGAAACATCGCGCCCCGGCTACGCCGCTTCGGGCATACCAGCCGAGGCTCGCCTCCCGCCCAAAAATGGCTTCCCGGGGGGCTCGTGGTACTCGGCCATACGTTCGGGGGGACCGAATGGTCGCCCCTTTCCATATGGCCGCGATACCCGCCACCCCCTCTCAACACACTCCCCAAGGATGGGAAACCGGAAACAGTTCTGAACTTTTGGAAGACGGGAGGGAGTGACCCTCCCGGCCGTATTTATTAAAATATGAAACAAAAATAAACATTAAAATAACAGTTTCATATTATGTACAATTTCATTACCACATTGCGATGTTTTGGCTAACCTTAACATATTCTCTAATACAAAGGTTCTCCTAGCCGAACTAACATCCTACAAAACATTAACTTGAAATTTTGAAATTGTACATCCTAACGTTTAAGGGCCAACGGCAAGGTCGTAACCGGTGTCAAGATCCCTAAACCCTAAATATCTATCCCCCTCACTTGTGAGGGGCGACAGCACAGAGGTGTACCTCAAGTGCAACTACCAATTTCCCTTGACTTGACGGGGGCCCCAATAAACTCGACGCCACTTAAAGGTCGTTCGAGGACTCGTGTGAGGTATCTAGAAGGTAGCGTAGACCCCCTCCCAAACCCCACACAACTTACCACATCTGCCGTCGCAGATATCCTGGCCCCGGGAAATTCCCCAGGAGGGGGCTGTAGCCCCTCCTACCCAGGAAGGGGCCTTGACCGCCTTTCCTTTCCTTTCGGCGTCCCATCCTTAGAAGGGACCGCCTACCCGTTGAGGGGCCAATGGCCACCTCCCTCGAGCGCTCCCATCCGTAATGGGTGACGCCCACTCATAGGGATCTACCAATTAGTGCTCACCGATCATGACCTTACCGCCACAGGCCGGATAGTTGACCGGCTATCCGGACCCCCCACACTCCTACCTAAAGGTCATGTCTTAAAGTCCCCAGCCAAGCTATCAGGTCTCCTATGAGTAACTCGTTCCCCACCCGGGACAAATGAACACCATCACCCAAATACATACTGTCCCCTTTAATACAACCCTGCGAAATAGAATGCAGTGTACTTGAACGGAACAATCGACTCACTTTATTATTAATCTGCCTTACTGAATGATTCAGAGCAGAAACTGAAAGAGCCCCCCGCCACATTTTTCGCGGTATCATATGGGACCATGCGATTGTGCACCCTGGAACTCTTCTCGCTAACCAACTTACAGTGGAAAGCATTGCCTCAAGAAGTAGTCGTCTACCAGTGGACACCAAATCGTTGCCCCCAAGATGTACTATGACTATAGCCGGCGGTGACCTCGTCCGCCCTAACAAACCCTCAAAAAATGATTGAAACTGGTCAATACAAATGCCCGCCCTTTCCGTAGAAGGACACACTGTACCCGTATTCCCCAGCCACGTGAATCATGTCACCTGCTTTGAATACGACCGCGGCCCGCCTCACGTATGAGTGGCCCACGACCCACACCTCCTTTTTCACAGCCGGTGATGTCTGACCGCTGACCCGGTGTTGGGTCGACTGCACAGTCCGCCCCGCCTCGTAGGCTTGCGCAACTGAAAACCAAAGAAAAACAAGAAGCGTGAGTACATCATTACAGCTTCACAACATGTGCAACCGCACATACCTTTTATAACAGTTCGAGGACCAACGCCCCACACGTTTAACTTGTTCGACATTCAGACCCCTGGCTGTAGCCTCTGTAGCAGCCCCTATCCGAAAGGAATGGGTCCCAAACTCGCCGGGGTTCAAGCCCGCAGCGGAGATTGACATCGCAAGCACCCGCTGAAACTGAAACCTCGTCAGTGGGGTGGTGTCAGCGTGTCGCAACAATGTCCCCCCCCATGATGCCACCCTTTGCGCCAAATATTCCTCTACGCAACTTACCGGGCACATGGAGGACCCGGGAATCCTTTGTATGATTATGCAGTCCCCCATCGCACCCTGGTCGGTCTTGGACCTGACAAACGAGATGGACATTGTCTCCCCTCTGACCTGAACGTGCTCTCGGCACAGTCCCCCCGTCACATCCTGCTTGTTCCTCGCCACTAGTTCGCTTACCCGCATAGCCCCATGGAATGCCAGCGCAAAAGCGGCTCGGAATAACACTGTTTCATACTGGGATGAACACGTTGAAGGGAGTACAGATAATAACAGGGCCAGCCTATCCAGACCTATCGGGCGCCTTTCATCTACTCTGCGACCCTCAAGGCGTTGCCACCCACGTAGCGCTTTTTGTACTACGAAAGACGCTGTCGGGTCCTGGATCCCATAAGCCCTAGCCATAAAGGAAATGGCTGCCCGATGCCTCTGGGCAGTAGCCACAGATTTGCCTGTCTGATGTAAAGACAGCAGGAAATTTACTACCCACTCCTCCTGGCCCCAAAGCTCCCCTCCAGCAGTCCCCAAAAAGGCCAAATAGGAACGGAACGCCCCTTCATATGCCTTCCTTGTCCTGGGTGCTAAACTCTCTCCCACGAGGTTTCGTAGTTCGGGGCACCGAGAGACCAGAGAGCTTCGGGAAAGGGTGCCGCCACCGGGTCCGCTGTGGGCAGAAAACCCCAGAAGGCCTGCATACGGAAACGAGAAAGCGCATCAGCCGCTTGCTTCATCACCCCCGGCACATGTCTTGCCTTAAATAGGACATTCAATTGCATACACAACAAGACAATTTCTTTCAGCAGCCTCAGGATCCATTTGCATCGTGCCGCCTGGCTATTGATACACTCAACCACGGTCATGTTATCAGACCAGAATACCACAGAGTGATCTCTAAACCCCTCAGGCCAAGTTTTCAGGGCCACCAGAATGGGGAACAGTTCAAGAAAAGCAATGTTACTCATCAACCCATCCTCATGCCACCATGACGGCCATTTTTGAGCCGACCATTGTGTGCCAAAGATGGCACCAAAACCAATGCTCCCTGCCGAATCTGTCCACAGCCCCAGCTCCTCGGAGGACACCGCCGGTTTGTTCCAGACAACTCGACCATTGAAATCCGCCAGAAATGCCAACCAAATGCGCATGTCCTGGCGAACCTCGGCCGAGAGCCTCGTGCGATGGTGACCCTCCTTCAGGCCGACCATGGCCTGAGCGATCGAGCGGGAAAAGGGGCGGGCCATCGGTATTACTCTCAGGGCAAAATTCAGCTGTCCCACCAATTGTTGTAATTGCTGCAACTTAACCTTAGACTGACTAATACACGTCTCCAGGGATGCCCTGAACCTAAGCACTTTTTCACTTGGTAAACGAAAACAACCCTCCTCCGAGTCGAGCTCGATCCCCAGAAACTCGAGGCAAGTCGAAGGACCCACCGTCTTACCGGGTGCCAATGGCACACCAAAATGGTTCATTAAGACACAAAATTCATTCAAAGCCTGACCACATTCCGGATCCCCGGCTGCCCCTAGAAACAAAAAGTCATCGAGATAATGCATAACCTGATGAAACCCCGTCTTCCTTGTGAAGACCCATTGCAGGAAACAACTGAACTGCTCGAAATAGGAACAAGATATAGAGCACCCCATTGGCATACATCTATCCATGTAATAGTGTCCCTGAAACTTGAAACCAAGAAGACGCTGATCGTCTGGATGTACCGGGAGCAACCGGAACCCTGACTCGATATCAGATTTCGCCATCAGCGCACCGGGCCCTAGGCGATTCAAAATGGCTACGGCCTCATCGAAAGATGCATACCGTACTGAACACACTGCCGGGTCTATCGCATCGTTTACGGAAAGACCACGTGGGGCTGATAAATTATGTATCAGCCGAAACTCACCCGGGTCCTTCTTGGGGACCACCCCTAAGGGGGAACAAACAAAGTTAGCAACCGGTGGCACATTAAACGGACCGGCGACTCGACCTCGAGCCACCTCTTTCCCAATCTTCTCCTGTACCACGGTCGTGTGCTGCAAGACTGATATTTGGTTTTTACATTTCGCTAAACCCTGAAACTCCCCCACTGGGATGCGGAAACCATATGAAAACCCGTTCCGCAACACCCCAGCGGAAGCGTGGTCCGGGTATTCGCTGAGCCAAGGAATCATTGCCATGGTATCAATCGGAGTAGGTAAAGGCGCCCCTCGGACTATTTCAGACCTGTTTGGCGCCTCCTCTACCCCCGTTATCACCCGTTTTGGCTCTGCACATGGACTCAGGATGGGACGCTTGCCCACACCCGCTACATTCGTGCCTAAATTTGCATGACCCCTGGGGCCTCGTACATTTACCCCTGTTAAAGTTCCAACAACTCCCCTTTTTCCCTGTGGTGCCGTTCGGCCTGGACTGGTATTCGTTACTCGCGCCTGATCGAAAGGAGGTCCCAGAATATTGGCGGGAGGACTCCCCCACACTACTCCCTACTAATGGCAAATTCAACATACCAGTATCTGCCATTTTTGACCATGACACAGAATCGTAACAATCCCAAGTTAAGTTTTTATCATGTTCTTTCGCTTTTCTGAAAATATTATTGTAACAGAACCACTGATTGCCCCCATGTGACACGGAATACCCCATGATCCGTGACTGATAAATCGGCAATTCAGACAGTAATTCGGGCCTACGTTCGCCCAGGATGGATGTAAAAATCCCCCACGCCTTGCCCCAATTGCCAATGTTCTCATTTACCTTGAAGGCGGCCATCTTTGCGCGCCAAACACTCGGATGCATGAGCTCCTTTTGGCTCTTAACATATTCCATCTCATAATGATCGGTAAGCAACGAGAAGATGTTTACATACTCATCAGCCCATATCTTCTCCTTAATAGCTAGAGGGACATGTTGACCCAACTTTTCCCTTCTTGACGGGGCAGACTCATCCCTCGCAATCGGCAATGGCCGCTTACCTGAACCGGAAGCTGTATCTGCGGCTGAGCCTATCCCAGGTGGCTTTCCTCCTGCCGCGGCCGGCGTGATGGCTGGTGATGCTGCCTTAGCCGCCTCCCTTGTTTCACGCAGTTGCCTCATCAAAACCCGTGCGTCGTCAGCCGTGGTGCCCTCGTTATTTTTACCCAACCACGCTGCTAGTTGTGCTGCCAGCTCGGGTGGCATATCCTCCCCGGACACGGGGGTGACCACCACGGGAATCGGATTCCCCTCCGCCGGCACCGGAGTTGGCTCTTCGAGTGGGGTACAGGGAACCGGGATGACCCCTCCAGCTGCTCCCCTTCTGGGCCTCTTGCCTTTTCCTCCCGGAGCTGCTCCAGCCAACGGACCTTTCGGTCCCTCTTCCCCATCTTTCTCCGCCATTCGCTTCTTTAGGTCGGTCACCTCTTTCATGAGAACACGCAGCATCTGGTCGGTAGTCATTCGCTTTCCAACTTTCTTAGGCATTCCCCAACAGAGTATCTGTAAGACAAACAAGAAAGATTACCACATTCAAAATTGGCTCTTCGTTCCGTCTCGAGCTCACGTGCAGCGAGGGGGTGCAGCTTCAGAGCACAGGAACAAGAGGATGCGTTCTTGGCTTGTTGCTCCTTTTATCCGTCTTCAGGGCGGGCGTAAACCCGCCCCTGCCTGCCTTTTGGGCGTGGCCAGCCGCGTCAGTGTCTAGGCCAGCCCACTCGAGGGCGGGAAACAGCGCGCCCCGGCTACGCCGCTTCGGGCATACCAGCCGAGGCTCGCCTCCCGCCCAAAAATGGCTTCCCGGGGGGCTCGTGGTACTCGGCCATACGTTCGGGGGGACCGAATGGTCGCCCCTTTCCAAATGCTGTCCAGTGAATAAATTCTGGAGGACAGAGTTGTTAACCCATTGTCCACTACAGAAAGAGATTTTTCCAAATTAATACGATCAATTTCTCGTATTTTTTCTGCAGTTTCAATTTGTGTTATTTTCAAAGCTTCATTGTAAGCTGCGTATATACCGGCGTATGAAACGTTTTTGACGCTGTTTGCGAGGTCCCAGTAAGAAATCTCGCAAGTCAGCACCTTCTTTAAGTAAAGTTAAGTGTTGCTTAATTTCGGGAAGTGTGGATCTCCGTAGCCATTCGAGGCATAGTTTTCCTACACTGTATGTTGTAACTATCCCTGGATGTTGTCTCTGGGAATATCTTGGGTTTGGCCTATTTTGTTTGAACTCCTGTATTTTGTTCAGGAATCTATCTTGACAGTTATTAGTGTCTGTGGGTCAGATCAACCATTTGTTCCAATTAGGATTTGTTCTGTTTTGTTTTAAAATATGGGACACGTCTAACCCCTCATCTATAGTGCTGTTTCTTTCAGGCATAGGCTTCGGTATAGACAGGTTATTTAAATCTTTTATCTTGGCTAGACCAAGACAGGTTGTCTGTTGAATGGTGTCATGCAGGAATATTATTTGTACAGGGATCATGCAGGCCCTGAATAATGATTCTAAACCTTGTACCTGCCATTCTTTTGTACCCCAGACAGTTTTTGTCTCAATGTTGATTTTCCAAAATTCAAAACCAAATGTAGACATTTTTTCATAAAATTTGTCGGAATAAATCAGTTTAGTGTTTGTCAACATGTTTGTCATTCCTGTCTTATTCATAATTGTAAAATAAAACGTTTCTGGATCAGTGACATTAAACCCTGAGAAGTATGGGAATTTTGCACAAAATGTTTTGAACTACCTTTTGGCGGAGTTGGACAATGTTCCCATTGATTATGACTGAACACATTTCTAGGGTTAGCAGATTTATGCAAATAATGATGCCCAAAATGATTGAAGCAATACATTGCTTCATAATTTGATGAATCCTGTAAATAATCATTTTCTGTAAATTTTTCTGACATTTTTAAATCTGACATCATATTATTAATATTTTCAAAGTCCCAGTCATCAGAGAAAGTACTAGGTGATACAAAGTCACTTAACGAAATCTTGAACTCATGTGGATATTTCAACAGCTCAATCGGGCCATAGATTTCGTAATCAGTATTGTCCCATGCTACACCACCAGGTATAGGAATGGCTGTGATGTTCACTGTTGATAGTTCTCTTTTTTCAACGTGAGAGGATCTGTGAGGTTTTAGAACCAAGTTGATGTTCTGACTTGCTGTGTCCATTGTACTGTATTTTCCATCAATCATTCTTCCCAGGCCTAAAACTAAGATGAGCCAGAGCAGGAGGAAAAGTACACCTAACACAATCCACAGTTCAATCCAGGGTGAAATCAGATAATTGTCTCCAAGTTGATGAAAGAGTTCTGTAATTTTATCTTTGAAAGTTTTGTTTGCTGGCTTGTCTCCATGTTCACTTCGATCATCGGAAAAGTCATTGAAATTGATAAAGTAGCCAGATGAAGTTCTGTCAATTGTTTGGATGGCATCAGGATTGTTATTAATCTTTGGAGTTGCTTCTTCCTTTTTCCTATTAGAATAGTTCGAGGCTACATCATTGTAGACAGGGGTTTCTTGACGAACTGTTGCTATTTGGGTTTCAAGAGGCACAAGTTCCATGGCTTTGTTGCATAGTCCTTTTTTATTCACTGCAGGTTTATCAAATGTGATTAGTCTCTCAGTTTGAACCTCTTGGATTGTAGCAAGGTTTGGTCTTCTGCTACTTCTTGGGAGTCCACTGGGCCTTCTACTTGTTATTGGCCACATGGTTGTGATATTTCCAGGTTGATTGATACAACTCAGTTCTCCTTTTTACCAGCAAGGGGCGGTAGTACCACTGATCTTGTTCCGTTGATAGCTAAGACAGGAAATGCTTTTCTGTTAGAAGGCCCAAATTCCTTCTTCACCGCGATTTTTTTTCTGACCTGATCCCCAATCTTTGGAATCCAGACAGTTCTTGATGGGACAGGTGGTTTCTCTTCAGTGGTTATTGGCTTTAGTTTTGTGTTACTTAGACTTCTTCTTGTTTCATTCAAGTTCTGTAAAACAGCCAAATGATCTTTGATATCAAAAGTTTTTTGTTCTACCACTGAAGTCTGACTATCGAGGTCTTCGATAATCATTCTTGTACCAAACAAAAGTTCATACGGAGTGATTCCACCCAGAGAATTTCTTGGCAGATTGTTAAGACTACGTTGGACACTTATTAGATGTTTGACCCACCCATCACCAAAACCTAATACCCCGGCTGTTAAAGATTGCTATATGTCTTGGTTTTTTCCCTCCACTACCGTTCTACCCTCAGGCTGGAAGTGGATTAGAGTACCGCAATGCAATTCCCATGCTGGTCATGGCCTCTTTGTAAGCTCGAGAGCTAAATGCCGGACCCTGGTCAGAATGTAGCATGCCAATTGCGTATATGCCATAATAGACTCGCAAATCATTTGATAACAGTTCTTGTGTCAGCCGAGTGCTGGGGTCACATCTAATTGAATCTTGTCCTAGTAGCTGTGGGACCGCATACGTCCGTTAGGACGCATCAGTGTAGACAATCTAATGCTGTCTAACAGAGGTGTCTGGGCTGGACTGACTGTGCTATTGTCAGTCTCCTGGTTCGGTTTATGACTGCGATCTCTATTGCAGTCCTGACAATCCACTGCAAAGTTATAAATTTGAACGCTCATTCCCGGTCACCAGTATCGTGATTGCAATTCTATTAGAGATTTCAGGATTTCTTGGTGCCTCAGACCCAATCCCATGTGTGCTTCTTGAATCAAGAAGACTCTCTGGTTCGTGTTTGGAATTACTCTATCCCCCACTCCAGGGATTTGAGCAAACGGAACGGAGTTCGCATCAATTATGTATGTATTTCTGAGTGGATAGTTTAGAGGTAATGCCGCATAATTGCCTTCCATTGAGGCTTTTACTGCAAGCAGCATTTCACCATTTATTTGTTTTTTAGAACATTTTTTTGTAGCTACAGAAGCCGAGTGATCAGCTGCCGCTGTGGCTTTATCAGCCAATGAATTCCCTGCAACGTGAACGCTATCATGTTGAAGACTCAGTGTATGTATCACGTGAGTCTTTTGTAGTTGTTTCTGCAAAATAACTATTTGTTCCCAAAGCATTTTATGTTTGATTGTGCCACCTTTTGCATCTTTGAAACCATTTTGAACCCAGTTCTGCAAGTAATCATTGTAGGACTTGACGCAGTAATACGAATCGCACACTATTAGTGTGGAGAATTCGCGATCGGTATTTTCAAGCTCCGTTTTAAAAGCCTGTAGGTCAGCTCGCTGAGCTGTACAATCTCCAAATGATTGAGTTTTAGTGACCAATGGTCTAAATTTTCCTTCGTGCCATCGACCTTTAACAATCGCGCAAGCAGCACTATATGGTTGTTTACCCCCAACTGCGGGTTGTGCTGAACCGTCTGTATATATTATACAGCCGTAATGTTCCAGAGGCAGAATCTCAGTCGGGAGAGGACATTCGTATTCGTATTGGAGATATTCTTGCGTTTTTAAGTTAGGATCAAATTTGTATACTATGTCTGGTGCAGCAAGAGAATTAACCCATTGTATCCATCTCGGATGTAATGCTTTAGCATTTGGAATGCTTGCTCTTGTTACTGCTTCTAAAGCAGGTACAGGTGTAACGATTATTATACGTTTACCTTGTGCGAGGGCTCTTTCTTTTGCTACAGCAGTTTGCACCGCAGTTAGAATTTTTTCAGTAGAACTGAATTTCATTTCAGTTTGTGTGTACAAGTGTGATTTGTAAGCTATTGGTACCGTTTCTCCCTCATTGGAGGTCAGGTATGTAAATCTGCATATTCCTGGCATGACTCGGATTACAAGGCTGCGTTCGTTTGCGCGTGTTTGCAGGTTTTGTTTTAGTTAACATGTCTGTTTGTAATGATCTTAAAATTTCTGTGTATTTCTGAGTCCAATTAGTTGGTTTGAAATCAGGTTTTATTCATTCGTAGAGTGGTTTAACCCTCTCTGCATAATTTAGAATGAAAGTTCTTCAGAAGTTCAGGAAACCTAGAATTGATTGTAAGTTTTTCAGCGTTTTTGGAGCTTGGAGTACTGCACACTTTTCTAAGAAGTTGTCTGCTAGGCTTTTGCCTTCACTTGATAATTCGTATCTTAAAAATAGGACTGTCTGGTGGGCAATTCGTGATTTTTTTAAGTTAAATTCGTACCCTTCAGATGCGAACCCAAGTATGCTGGTGTTCACTCTTTTCAAGTGTGTCTCCAGGTCAATGTCTGTAAGATAGATGTCATCGACATAGGATAATGCTTCATCATCATATATTTGTAGTAACTCTGTTACCCTAGCTGAAAATAATCCTGGGCTGTTCTTGGATCCTTGTGGGAGACGACAAAATTGCTTTTGAGTCCCCATGCTGGAGAAAGCAGTCAAATACCTGCTTTCTGGTGCAATTTTTTGACAGAAAAAAACATTTGAAATATCTAATGTCGTTTTATATTTTTTGCGCACGATATTACTCATTAGTGCTGCACTGTGTGAATTTTGCACTGCAAACGTTTTACAACAAGAGTTTAGGTGTCTGTAGTCCAAAAATAGATGATATGAATCGTCTGGCTTGGAGACAGGAAAGAAAGGATTGTTCATTTGGGAGGTGCATGTTTCAATCACCCCCTGATATTCAAGTTTACTTGTTTTTTAGCTTCTTGCTTAACAGGATACTGCCTCTGAGCAGTTGGTTGATTTTTTAACTGGATTTTATGGTGAGGAGAATCCTCATCCCATCCTCCATGATTTTGCAGGAGCTTGGGCCACTGCCCATTTTCTTGCATATGTGTATTTTTTATGTATTGGAATGTGATTTGAGAAGGCAGGCATAATCATTTCTTCGCCATGTGGGCACTCCCTGACAAACTCTGGTGGCCAGTCTTTTTCTGCAAGAAGGATATCATAGCCTTTATATTAGTTTTCCTAGTAGAGACCTTTTATTTTCCTAGTTTTATCTCCCTCTATACGTAATGTTATTTCATATAGTTTATGGGGCACGCTAACTCGGGAGTCTGCAGTTTCCACTTGAATGTATTCATTCGTGTCCACTGTCTCCAGAAGATTCATCAGGATCTTGCGAGCTATTGTCACTTTTGCTGCGCTGTCTAGCATTGTTTGGGCCCACTCTCCGTTCTTGAGTTGCTCTTGAGTTGTGTCCTCAGGATCCTCGGCATGTTTTATTTTAATACTGGCTACCTTCTTTTTGGTATATTGTAATTTTTTACTTTGATGAGCATCTTCTTTGTCTTTGGACTTGACGCCGTTTTCTTTATGTTCTGACCGTCCTCTTCGTTCCGATTTCTGTGAGGAAGTCTGAAAAGATCGAGAGGAACGTGTATCAATATCTTGATATCTATCAGGTTTTCTCAAATTTTCCCTATTTCTAAGGTTATATCTTTTTTCAGAGGGCTCCCGTTGCGGAGACTTGCCCCCCCCCTTCTGGAGATCTCTCTCTTTGTTGGGGAGACCTTCCACTGGTCTGAAAATGTTTTTCTCTGGGATTTGTTTGCTTATTACCCTCCCAGTTCTTTTTTAGAGAATTAAGATTATTTTTAATGAAAGTCTTTTCAGGATTTTCAGTTAGTTGCGGTTTTAGTGG
This sequence comes from Lissotriton vulgaris, assembly GCF_964263255.1. Classification (NCBI taxonomy): domain Eukaryota; kingdom Metazoa; phylum Chordata; class Amphibia; order Caudata; family Salamandridae; genus Lissotriton; species Lissotriton vulgaris. The sequence continues at coordinate 39,936 of NW_028240941.1, read as the reverse complement.
TTTCCCACCCAAACTGTCTCTACCTAATTCCTCATAGGATTTTTCAATTATTCTGGCAAGTTCAAAAGGTTGGTCTGCTATGTCTGTTTCTTTTAGTGTTTGGCGGTAGGTTGTACTGTCAACTGTCATTTGAACTAGTTGCCTATATGCATTTGTTAATTCTTTTATTCAAACTAAAATTTCTTCGCTAGACATTTTTTTAATGTCAGGATCTGGTGTATAGCTGGCTAGAACCGGCCATGTGGCTCCTGGTCTACCTAGTGGACCGAGCCTGGTAATGTGATTATGATGTTTTAGGGCGCCATTGAACCAGAGCTCATGCTCTTGGTAAGTTATTGGAATTTCAATTTCCTCGAAAGGAGTGTATTCCGCTGGGGGTTCCCCTACTTTGTAGTAGTGGAACTCGTGTGTTACAGCATTTGCTGCTGGAAAATTTATAGAATACCTCTGTCTGCCGATATTCATGTGCCTCGACAACAAATATTACTGTACCACCTCTTGATGATACTCTGTTTTCTACAAGTTTTATAGTTAAGGTTTTCCTTACATTTACCAGGATGAGTATTGCATCCGGTTCATCTTGTTGGAGAAAGTTGAGCTGCTAGTCCAGCTCTAGCCCTTTCGTCGTCACTCTCTGTCATTTTGCTGACAGAAAGTTTGCAGAATAAGTTTCAAGGAAACAAAAATTAGGTGCACAATATTTTGGAACACTGTATCCTTCAATGTTGACTAAACCAAAAACTAATACATAGGTTTCTCTCGACCTACTAAGTTTTGGCGGATATTAGCCTTTTACCCACTCCAGACTACTATTGGAGTTTTTACGGGAAAAGGGGTCTGTGTGAAAAGCACGACAGAGTTACTCTAGTATCTAGCGTTAAATTATCGCCTTACCAAACGTTGGGCGCCATGTAGTGTAGTTCCTATTTTCCCAATAGGCTCTGCGCATTGGAATAACATAAACGATAGCTTAGACGTAGGACTGAGGTCGACTAGGTCTCTATTGAATATGTTAGACTTAATTGTGTGTGCCAGCTAGTTCAGAGCTTACTAGAAACTTTCTTGAGTAAACAAGAAGGCGTTTAGCTTTCCTGAATAGACAAGAAGGGATTAGCTTCTGACAACCATATCACATGACAACTTTGTTCCCCCTGCAATAAGGAATATATCTCTAGAGTCGCGGAAACAATAGATAGCTGTTTTACTCAGTCAATCATGCATGCTTCGTTTCACCAGAAATGCAGAGAAATATAGAGACAGGTGTTTTCAATAAAAAGGGTTATTTATTGAGCAGTCTTCTTTCTAATGCAAGAGAAATGAATTGCCACAATTGCAATACTTGTCATAAAGTAAAGTGCGTACAGTAAAAGGAGTATTATGAAATAATACTGTAAAAGCATTTATATGGTTTCTATGCCATAAGATACTTAAAATGGATAAAATACATACAATGATAAAATAATGACTAAACGTACTCAACCGGTGTTTCTAAGATACTCGTACCCCAGTGTACCTAACCTAAGCCTAGTACAGGGAAAGAGTAGATGAGTTACAGTTTTTTGCCAATAATCTGAATCAAGAATTCTCTATGGGACTAATCAGTTCCGTACCTTGGGTATAGAATGAAGGAGGTCTTGTATCTCTCTCTCAGGACTCGATCTCCCAGAAACCCTTGAGGGTGTCAGGGAAACACTGGAGATGGATTTTCTCGGCAGGAGAAAAGACAGCATCTCTCTCAGTGCGTCAGCAGGGAGGGTCAGCTTCCTTCAGCACTCTCATCAGCTGGGCGTCGGGCAAGTAGATAGCCGATCTGCTCCAAACCACAGTGTGTTTGCTTAAGGCAGATGCTGGTATATTTATACCTGAAGGTGCCGAGTTTGACGTAAGGTTGGAGATAAGACGTCACTAAGAACTGGCAGTTCTTTCAGGACTCTCAGGAGTTCTAGGACAAATCAAACCAGAAGCAGGTGAAATTCCCGGGCTGCTGGAGGCTTGGTTTGTTTAAGAATGTGTTGTACTTTCTAGGAGTCTATGGGAGTCGCCTTGCCTTATTTGGACTGTATTGGCTATGGCTTAATATGGATATGATTCTTATGCCTTTATAGGGATATGATTTATTATAACCGCACAAGGGCATAAATCGGGAATATCTAATTAGGGTCCTAGATACATTCACAACAGAACACTAGAGGCAAGGGGCTTACTAATCCCAACGTTTCTGCTCAATAGAGCCTTGATCACGGGAGGCAGTCTCTCTGACTTTTGAATCACCAAAAGAATATGCCCCATGTTTGAAAAGGAAACCACATGGGTGATTCAAAGGTTAGAGAGACTGCCTCCCTTGTGAGCCCCTTGCCTCTAGTGTTCCATATATATATTACAGCTCCCAAGGAAAAACTGCTAAGGAGGAGACTGCACTCTGTGGAAACTGAAAATTCTTTATTGGAGGTGGCATGTAGACAGACAAACATCTACACGTTTCTGCTGTAGCAGCCTTGTTCACAATGCTTTTTTGTTCCCACAGGAAGTATTACATAAAGGTACAATATAGATAATAAGCATAGAAAAAGCCATTTCACTCCAATACCACAACTGCGGAAAGAAAAAAAATCGGCTATTGTGTAACATGTCAGTGAACCACAATAATGTACTGTGTTAGTTACACAATCCTATATCATTTCATGCACTGTAGTTGTTACCCTTTTTAGAAACAGAGGTAACTTTGGCATTTATCCATTTATCATCAACCCAATTATTATCTTTCCCACATTGACAGCCTTTGCAAAAAAAAAAAAAGCATATTAAATCAACTTGTGATATTGCCCCATTGGGCTTTGTCCAGTTTAAATATTTGTTGCAAAAGTCACAAGTTCTACCAGTGCGAAAAAAGCAAATTGAACAAACAAATAATATAGCCCCAATGGGCTTAAACCAGTTTACATGGATGGTCGAAAAATCACAGATAAAAAAAAAAGGCATTTGTCGATGCACCACCCCATTGGGCAAATAATTTATTCTTGTGAGTGGTTCTATGGAAATGCCTTCCTTCTTTCAGGAACATCCCAGTTGAAATGTGGGTGGAATAATCTCAATGGTCTGGCCACAAATCATAACTCAAAAAACGAATGAATTTAGCCCCATTGGCCATGCACCGATAGATTTATAGGAACGGGAGAGCGAGAGGGGTGAAAAGCTAGATAGGAAAATATTGCCAAATCTAACAACTAAAAAGAAGAAAAACAGAAAAATGAAAAAATGAAAAAAATAGATATCTTTTACAATCTCCTATCCAGGTTATCCAGGATGTTCATCCTGGATAACCTATAAAAAAGTAAACAATTCTATTGGTATTACATTGCCGTAGGAACTATAAACACATTAAAAGCATGATATTGATGTACATGCAAGGTTGTAAAGACAGAATTGAAGGAAACTGAATATCTCTACATATTATCAGGGAATAAAATGAGATGCTCATAGGCGCTGATTTAAAAAAAGGTGTATGTTTCCTCATCGATATTCATGCCTATTGGCTCTTTGGTCCCCATCCTGAGAATATATCTGCACTCCAATTGTCTGAGGACCTTTTCTCTATCGCCTCCTCTCAAGGATTTCTCAACCTGATGTGATATACAATAAGTCAATTTAAAGTGGTCTCTGTTATGATACTGCATGAAATTCCTGGCCACCGGATACGTAATATTCACATTCTTGATTGCACGTAAATGCTGAAAAACCCTTCAGGCAAGGACATTCTAACAAATAAACCATATGTTCTGACTTGCTGTCTAGTGTTTTAGATATAATCAAACATTCTCCAAAGCAGATTGTAACCTCTGTTGTATTCTTGCCTTGCTGACATGCCTTACGCTACGGGAATCTTTTGAAATTGTTAATGGGTTTTAGGCACTTGTGGTGTGTATAAGTGTATGTGTTCACTAGTATATGCCCTAATGTTGGTGGCCTTCGATATGTTATATCTAGTCTGGTGGAAATCTCTACTCCTATGACAGGATCTCTCTTTATTAAATACCAATGTCTGTTAAGGGCTTTTCTCAAATCTTTGTGGTGTGAGTTGTAGGTGGTTATAAATCTATTCGCCTGTTCAACCTCCCCGTCGGGTTTGTTTTGTTTGAACAGTAGATCTTTTCTCTTTGCCTTTATTTTGGCAGACTCTAAACCTGGTTGTTGCTACCGTCTGTCTGCCAATCTGTCACAAACCTCCCTCTCTGATGTCTCATGTTTTTAGGTGGAGGCACAGATTTGTTTGGCTCTCAGTAGTTCCCCGTAGGGTATACTGTTTTTAAGTGAATGGGGATGTGAACTGTTGGCATGTTATATAGTATTTCCCACTGTACGTTTGCGGAAGATTGTTGTAGAAAGGTATTGGTACTTGACCTCTATTCTAAAATCCAGAAACTCATTCTCAGTATTGCAAATACGACTCGTAAATGTTAGACTCAGCTCATTGGTATTCATACAACTCACAAATCAATCTACAGACTTGATGTCACCTTTCCATAAGATGGAAAGATCATCTATGTAGCGCAACCATATAACAATTTGTGATGACCATTTATCCAATTCGGGTCTTGTAGCACCTGCTCCTCCCACCACCCCATATATAAATTTGCATAGCTGCGGGCAAAGCAGGTGCCCATCGTTGTCCCCTGTTTTTGTTTGTTTCGAGTTTTGTTGAATAGGAAAGTATTACATGACTGGCACCACGGAATCATTTGTATCAACGTGACATTGTGCTCAGCATACTGTCATGGTCTTTGATTCAAAAAATATTTGATGGCTCACAGTCCATCTTCGTGGCGAATGCTGGGATATAAGGAGTTGACTTCCAGACACACCATGAGAAAATCGCCTCCCAATATACGTAAAAAATCTGTTTAAAAAAGTCTGTAGTGTCTTGTTTATAAGAAGGTAGGTCTCTCACCATTGGTTGTAAATAATAATCAATGTACTTAGAAACATTCTTCAGCAGACTATATCTCAAATTATAGGTCTTCCAGGTGGACACTCACTGTTTTTGTATATCTACGGTAGTAAGTACAAAATAGGGAGTATGGGATGATTTACTTATATATATATTTATCCACAGGGGCAGACAAATCGATATCTAGCCAAGAATGAGTGCACTTGAGGGAGAAACCACATCCGTCGGGTGATCACAGGTGTTTGAAGACTTTCGACGCAAGCGACTCCCACGGAAGGCACTTCCTCAGTGATTGGAATGTTTGGGAAATCTTGGGTCAAACGGCCCGTAACTACCATCATGGGCACACACTGGTATGTGCTCGATTCTTTCTTATCGCCCAATTAATATTTTTAATAGCAACAGTCCCAAGGGATAACTAATATTTAGAGTGCAAGCCCCTCTTTTCTAAGTCTGGATGGTCAACTCCGCTCCCCTCGCGGAGATTGCAGAGTTTTCCGTACTCTGCGTTACGTGGAGCTCACAGAGTTTTTTCCCTCGCTCACATTCATCAACGTCAAGTTGGTGAGCCCGAGTGAGGAAAATCCACCTCCCTGCGAGATTTTTCCTTGTTTGCGATCGTCAACATCAAGTTGTCGAGCATGAGCGTGGAAAATCAACCTCCCATCGAAATTTCTCAACGAGGGCGGTCAGATTTCTCATTGCGATTGATCGCGTATGCTCGCGACCGTTCGAGTTGAGAAAGCTGCTGCTCGAGAAAAAATCTACTTGACCGGCAGAAAGGAAGCAGCGCCTGCTTGCGCTGTGCATGGTGCCGTTTGTGATGATTGCAAAGTGCGGACAAGCACCTGGTACAGAAAATCATTGCGAACAGCATTTATGTAAAGAAACTACTCCGCTTGAGTGAGTATTATTGCACTTTGTGACGTTCCGCTACATGGAACTCCACCCAGGCTTACCCTTTTCTCAAGTAGAAATGAACATGTCTGCGGTAATGAGACCTGAGGAAGTGGCTGCCTATATCTTTAAACAGGTAGCTGGAGGAGGAAAGAGTGGCCCTTAAGGAACAGGCGCTACCACTACCCCCCCTAGTAACCTTAAAGTATTGTACCGAACCTTAGAAAAAACCTATGAAAAAGAAATAAGAAAATGGTGGGAGTCCACCTTGCTTCAAAAATATTTGGATGTGGAACATATACTTAGAGGGCTGCGCATATATACGGTTCCATCTTATCAAAATGCTGACCCACAGCTATTAAAAGTCTCGGCGCAACATACTGCGGAATCAGCACAAGGTATGGTTAGGATCCTCATTAAGTAATCAAGGAGCTACCAGGCAAACGTCCGAGAGGGGATCAACAGATTGGAAGAAATGATTGATAAAGACCAGGATACCAAACAAAGTGAGGAACTGAAAATTGCCAGGAAGAATTAGCCGAGGAATTACAAAGGTATCACAGACGCCGAAAGCATCCCAAATTTCCGTGAGATGAACAGATTCTGAATCAGGTTAGATGCTGACAGTAGCACAAAAATATGATGACCAAAGAAAGCAATTAAATCGACAAAAAGGAGGTGGCATTTTTGCCAACAGAAAGACCTCGAAATCAGAGGTAGAGACACCAGAAGTTGGGCTTAACCTTCTGCCCTACTGCAGAGTTTGATCATGCCAAGACCCGAATTTACCTTTTTAAGTATATGAAAGAATAAAAACGACAAAAGATTCATCTGTTACATCCCAAAAAAGCACCTCAGGGAGTAGCAAGTATATCAGATTATATGGATCTCCTTATCGGAAATGACATAGAAACACTGATGCACTGCAAGCTCTGGAAGCTCCAGCTGAAGCATTTGATGACAAACTGAATATGGATAGCTGTCTCACACGACCTGGCATCATTCAATTCAGTGGGAAGAGTGAACTAAGGAGGAAATCCTGAGTCATCCTACAGACCCCAACTGATGCCTTTGATGTGTTCAATGAAGCCATTACTGCAGACCTGAAATCTATGAGAAGGAACTGTAATGATTTAAGACAATATAACATCCCCTTTAAACAATGGAAAGCTATACAGGCTCTCAAGTATGATAACTCCTTGGTGATAAAACCCTCGGACAAGGGAGGGAACATCATTTTGTTCAACAAGGATCAATATTTCAAAGATGTTATGAGGCAACTAAGTAATGAGCAGTGTTATTTACCCATCCAAAGAATGTAATATGTTGATTGTGTAAGAACATTTGACAACCATTTGAAGACCTGTGAGATAAAGGCATGATTGATCAAGATGAATATTACTTTTTACACTGCAAATGTCCTGTCCTTTCCACTTTTTAGCATCTCCCAAAAGTGGATAAGGACCTGTTGAACCCTCCAGGGAGACCCATTGTGTTTTCTTTCAATAGCCTTTTGGAGAATACTTCTACTTATATTGATTCCTTTCTGGCCCCATTGATAAAAGAGGCACACAAGACTTCTTCAGATTGATTGAGGGAATTACATGGGAGGATGATATGCTGGTAACCACCTTAGACATAACCAGTCTCTACACCTGTGTAGATCATGAGCAAGGCATCATTATAGTCAAATGGTTTTTAAACAAAAGGTCATTGAAATACCAGAAACACAACATCATGCTTTTGGAAATGATTAGGATCTGCGTAGAGAATAATATTTTCACATTCTCTGTTCAGACAGCTGCAAGGGACTGTAATGGGCATGTGCTTCGCCCACAGTTACGTCGTTTGCTGGTCGGAGAAGAACGTGGCCTGGGCAGAGTTCCTGACAATTGGATCGAGAATGTGGCATTGTGGGCCCTACATATAGATGACCTGCTTCTTGTGTAGAGGGGCAGCTGCACATCAGCTGACAAATATATGTCTTTCCTCAGATGTAATGACCTAACCTAGTGTTCTCTGAGCATATCAGCGATACCAATGTGTGTTACCTAGATTTGGAAGTTTATGTGGAGGACAAGGTTGTATAGAAAACCTACGGCAGGGAATTCTGTCCTACATGCAGAAAGATATCATCCTAGAAGTCTGATCAGGAATATCCCCATGGAGAATTCCTGAGCATAAAACAAAATTGTACAAACAATAATGAATACCAGAAAGCAAAGAATGGCGCCATAGAGCAAGGGGCAATGGGATACACAACTAGCACCCTAAATGAGGCAGCGAAAAGAGCAGATCATGTCACCAGATCGGAACGTTTAGTAGCTAAGACAACAATTGGTCCTAAAAATTGCAATGAAGGCGTACCAGTGAGGATAATCACACATTAAAATTAGAGATCTCATCAAATAGTTTGGATCTTTAGGAGAAACTGGCACATTCTTCAAACAGATAACATTCTGGAGAGTATCATTACTGCACAACCTCTGATCACGTACAGACAGCTGTCTGTCGATCAGCGATCACCTAGTACATAGTCATTATCGCTCTACCCACAATAAAATACAGTGGCACAGGTTTCTTTCCCTGCATGAAATAAAAAGCCTGCAAATATAGCAGCAAAGTGAGCAAATATAGTGTCAACGAGCAGGGCAGGGCACCAAGAATTTCAGGAGTATTAATAGCCTACTGAACTGTAATTGCGAGTTCATGATATATTGAGTGTCCTTGTCCGAAACCCTACATAGGGACTACAATCCATCCCACTAAGAAACTAATTTAAGAACATATGCCAGCCATCACCAAAAAGGATCCTAGCTATCGAGTGTCCCGTCACTTCGAAATTGCACATAGCAGTAATCGTGATCTTCTCAAATCTTTCTGCATTGACCAGGCCCCAAAAGATGAAAGAGAGGGCTATAGGGTCCGAAGAGTATGTGTACTATAATCTAAATATATCATTGACCTACAAACAAAGGCCTCAAAATGCCTCAATAATGAAGAGGAACTTTGGGAACATTTTGAATAAAAACTGAATATCTTTTTAGGGGGGTAGCCCGATTATATGTTCATCTGATTCCCTTATGAGGACTATTAGGCTCTCAGCACTATTCCCATGTAGGGTTGTATCTAAGATATGTCGATCTGGTTTTGAATGATTGGCTGCCGCAAATTTAATAATTTACATTGCGTACATGTTTTCCGTTACATACAGTATTCTCAGTGCCCATTCAGGGCGATATGATGAGACAATGTGGGAGATTTCTGATTTGCTATATTTGATTTTTATAAATATGTTTAAGTACATTTTTATTTTCTTAATGCAAATATGGAATACACACGTTTTATATAATGAATTTGTTTTCATATTCTCAGGTATTATGGGGAGAGGGAGGAACAGCAGTGCTAATTCACTTCCCCTGAAATATATGTATTATCAATGGGAACTAGACTCAAAGGGCATAGGGATAGTGTGTTTGTACGGAAGAAATAAATATTATTTCTTTTGAAAGTCCTCACCCACCAAACTAGTTGGTGGCATGCTTTATCATCGGGCTCCACCCGATGGCATCGAATGTGTTCCGGATGTGCTTCAACACCTGTTTACAGAGGAGCTGGTTTCGTGGTGAATGAGTGTGCAGTGATAGCATGTGAGTGTGAATTAAAAACTGTCCTGGGGTCCCAATTACTATACTAGGTAATTTTATTAGCGGGCCCGGCAGTGTTAAAAACAAGGCAAAGGATGTGTATTGTGAAGTTATCAATGGTCTCCCACATCCTGTGTGGTCAACATGTTTCTGCCAAGCCTTCGTAATGAGCTGGCTTTCTTCAGGACCTATGAATGTGTGAAGTGCTCCTGAAGTGATTTAAAAAAAAGGTAGGGTCAGGAATTGAGTGTAAGTGACCCAATATGTGTTGCACGCGCTCAGGTGCAATATGGGTAAAAGGGTGCTCCACAGAGATCCGATGCATACCAAGTAGGTACTGATGCGGGAACCAAGTTTCACCCAAAAGGCGTTTCTAAGCTGACCCCAATGCCGAATACTCATGAAGCTTTGCTCTGATAATATCAGAGTACAAAGCACAGGGGGACGCACCCTGTATTTACTTGGTGACACTGAAATGTCTGCATCAATATCATCTTACATATATGAGTAGTGCTATCGGTACTGCCCTCTCCACCCCACAAGACACAGTTTATCAAGATTTTTCTGTGGTACATTAAAATGATTTTCTAAACGGCTGGGTGTTGCTGTCTACTAAAAGTAGACTTCACGTAAACATTTTGTGGATAATTTGGCTGGCCATGACATTCATTCTCTTTCTAAATCACAATGACACATCAAATGACATGGTCTTAGACCGCCTGCTGGTAGAACTGCTGTGGGGAAATAAAGGAAAGTGAGTGGGGTTGCAGACATTGCAGATAACTTGGGAACGTGGAGGTCCCAATATTGGAATTTTATTATATAGCAGCGCAGCTCCAGGGTGCTGGTAATGTCTTGACGACCATGATAATTTGGAGAAACAGTTGTTGAGGGGTACTCACGGGAATAATTCACTCCCAGGTGTACTGATGTTCGGCTCGTGTGTGCCTGAACATCTCTTGTATATTATTATGCTTGTGGCCTTTACATGGGAGTCTGCGGTTAAGGTTGTGATACGTAGGGCATCTTATGTCCCTGAAGCCACGTTGTGGGTGGTTGTCCCATTTGGGCTGATCGGTCAAGTTATGTCCATCTCTAGATGGGTGGAGGGCGGCTGCAGAATGATGGGAGATCTGTATTTAAAACAGCATTTATTGACCAGGGAGGAAGCTGTAACTGCGTTTGATCTGGGCAGGGGTCAGTATCTTCAATAAGCAAAAGTGGCTGCGGTGGCGCGGGAGGTATGGTCGATGTCCCCAGAGGAGCCTCCAATAGCTGTCACCCTTCAGGCTCTTGTGAGTTTTGCTGGGGGCCGTAGACTGGTCTCTCATATTTATCGAGCATTATGAGTGAATCTCGCTGTGCACCCCCTTCTGATTCAGTCTAGATGGACGAGATATTGGAGATGCCCCTTACAGATTCTGAATGGAAGAGGGAAGGAGTAAAACCAATCAGTTCCAATACCAGATTTTAACTTATCCAATGTAATATTCTGCATCAAACCTATGTAACCCTGTGAGTGCTGCATAAAATATTTTCCTACTGTTGTCCCAGATCTGGTTGTGATGTTGCCTGTTTTTTTCATATGATATGGGAGTGTCCGAGACTGAATTCTTTTGGGGCTCCATACTAGAGAGATTACGCCGAGTTATGGGATGGACCCTACCCCAGTCTATAAAAGAAATACTGTTGGGTTAACTCCCCTATTCCAAGGGAAAGAAGCTTATGCATAGATTTCTCCAACTGGGGTTAGTACTGGCCAAAAGACGGATAGCGATCCACTGGATGGGCTCCCAACCTCCCAAGGTTTTAATTTGGCCCAAAGATTTGAGGGAATTGGCAACAGTGGAATGGATCTGTATGAAGAGGGTAAGGAGAGATGATAAGTTGGAAGAAGATGCTAGGACCTGGTATTCTTTGATGGTAGAGGTCCCCTTGGAGATTGCCTCTGACACGCAGCGATCAGAGGGCACACAATTAGTCCGCGCTGAGGATGATTCAGAGGCGTGGCGTTGTTAAATGCAATACAGCTGTAATGAGCAAGTGGGTGAAGTGACTTACGGAAATGCGGGAAGTTCTTTTTGTACGTGACTAGGGTGTGGGAGGTGGGATTGATTATGTAATTTTGTTTTGTGATTGGTTTATTGGGAAATCTAAACTTGTTATATGCATTGTACAGAGTAGAGGTGCAGATGCTTACAATTAGTATGCTCTCCTTGTTCAAGAGGTATTATTTCTTCATGCATATTTTTCCCTTACAATCTTAGCTACATGTCAAAAACGTTTGTACTACATTTATTGTTACTTTATAAGATTTATCTGAGCTGAGAGATTGATGTTTCTGTACTGACTTTCTGAAATCAGAAGGTTTCAACACTCAATAAAAAAAATATGTTAAAAAAATAAAAATAAAATTACATGGTTTCAATTTGATTTTTGCACAAGTAAAGAGATATATTTGTTAGGAGCACCTTACCAGTGACATGGAATAATCACTACCTGTTCATTTTCTTTCTTTCGTATCCCTCAAATAAATTGAAAATGAAAAAAAGATAATGGAACCCCCCAGTGTGGGCAAAAAGGTGTTTTCTTCTGAAACTAAAGAGACCATCCTGGCTATAATACCGGCTTCAAAAATGAAGAGGGCATTTTACAGGATTCTAGCTCTTTACCAATAACTGTGATAAAGTGTGACCGTAAGAACAAAGCAGCCTGGTCATCCTTTGACACTTATTCTGAAGAGCCTTTTGGTAAGATTCTCAATTCCCTGAAACCTTCCAACCACCTCTTCGATCTGCTCCCAGCTAACTCTGTTAAAGACCTAACCCCGTGGCTGCTACCGCTTTGGACCAAAATCATCAACAGTTCACTGCTAGAAGGTTGCATTCCAGATGCCATCAAAGTCTTACAGGTCTCACCCATCCTAAAGAAACCAACAGCTGACCCCACGGATCTTAACAACTACCGCCCTATATCCAATATTCCTACCCTGGCCAAACTGCTTGAAAAATGTGTCCACCACCAACTAACTAAACATATAGATCACTTTGACCTCCTTAACAACTACCAATCAGGCTTCAGAGCAGGGCACAGCACGGAATCAGCCGTGACTTACATTATTGATGATGCACTACAAATCCGTGACCAGAACAGATCATACCTATTTATCATGCTATAGCTATCTTCAGCCCTTGACACGGTCAAACACGAGAATCTGCTTGATCTTCTCAGACTTTGGATGGGTTTATCAGGATCAGTGGTAAACTGGCCTACCTCTTTTTTACATAACCAAACACAACAATTCAAGATCAGCAACACTCTTTCCAATCCAGTATCGGTAAGGCTAGGCGGCCCGCAAGTGTCCTCACTTTCCCCGACACTGTTTAACTTGTTCATGGAGCCACTGACAGAAATTCTACAAGCGTCTAACGTGCAATATAATATATACGCTGACGATACACAACTTTATCTAAAGATTAATACCTTGGAAGACATTAAACAGCTTAACACCACACTCATGAACACCCAAACATAGTTGGCAGAAAATCATCTCCAACTGAACGCTCACAAGACTGAATTCCTTCTTATAGCCCCCGCTAAAATGCCCTTGATTCAAGACTTAATCCAACATCTCACTGCACTCAACGTTCAACCAACTATTGTGGACATAGCAAAATCCTTGAGAATACCTCTGGACAGCAATTTCACTATTCAGAAAGACATTAGCAATGCTACAAAGGGAGAAAACTTCCAGATAAACATTCTAAGGAAGCTGAAGCCCTTCTTGCCAGTCAACAACTTCAAGCTGGCTGCACAAGCCCTAGTTATCCCTTGTGTGAATTATGATTGTGTCTCTTTATGCGGCCTTCCAAAAGCGATTACAGCTCCCCTTAGAGCCTCAATAAACTCTGCAGCAAGACTTATCCCTGGCTCGAAAAGAAGTTCCGACATCTCCCCTGATCTAAAATCCTTGAATGGCTCCCGCTTGAAGCAAGAATTCATCTAAAATTAGCTTGCATGACACATAAGGCCTTACACCACAAGGCACCTATTTACCTCACACAGAAATAGACAATCTTTGGTGGTTTAAGGTCCTCTAGGGATGCAGATAACCTAGTACTGAAACCTCAAAGATTCAATAAAAAGAAAACATATAAACAAACCTTCTCTGGGATGGCGCCTAGGATTTGGAATACTCGTCCTCCAGAAACCAGACTGAATTTCTCTACCGTATCTTTAAAAAAGGAAGTAAAAGCGATTCTCATGGCAAAATTTACTTGACTACTCTAACCTGCCCTGGACCTTTTTTCAATCGAGACGCTCCTATTATGTTGTTTGACGACTTTTTTTGTTTTTTGTCCTGTGATCCCATGCTTCTTTTTCTGTGTATTCATATTTTTGTCCCATGCTTGTTCCTTCCCTCATATTACTGCATGTATAATTTGTCCTGCTATTCATTATGTATAATCAGCTTTGCTCACTTGAAAGCGCTCTAATATACGCAAGGATCTTTTTCGCACTCTATAAAACCTTCAAAAATACAATAAAGGCAGCACCATACGATGCCAGCAGATGGAGCTGCATGATCCTCTCTTGATTTAATGCTGGCCAACACTAGCTAAACATTGCAATATTGACAAAATATAATAAAATTGTGTAAGGTTGAATTAATTTCTTTAAAAAAAATACAACTGCACTGTATCCAGGCCATGCCTCCAACTGCTCATATGCAGCTAACCCACCAGAGACACCACCATAAAAATACGTTTTTCTAATCTTGCAGAACTCTCTCTGGAGTCACCAACCCATGTAGTCCATAAGATTCTCTCAAAAAGCACAGCGGGCCACGCTGCCTCCAGCTAGAGTCCCTCATGATTACGGCATGGCAAAAACAGTTTACAATTAACAGCAGGGTGCCACAAGGTCCAATGGGTCAGAGTACCCCTACACTGCCCCTGTATTCTTTTTCTTTCATGTTCAGGCCTGTAATGGCAGCTGCAATAGCTCTCTTCATACAGTGGACAGCCATTCAGTGAAGAAAACAAAAAGTGGCGGATGGAATATTTGAATTTGAATTAATCTCAGCCACTTGTAGTTATTGGGGCACATCCCAGTCCATGATTATTTTGCACACCATATCAACTCAGTTTGGACCCAGCCATATGCAAATCAGTCTTGACCCTGCTCCAGTGGGAACAGTCCAGCCCGAAATGCCAGGCCAGGTCTGCCTTGAATTGGAACACAAGCAACCTAGGACTGTTTTCACCCTGATTTGGGTTCATTACCCAGGTATAGCTTTGTTCCAGTGACAAAGTGTGCACAGAACCCTCATCTACTCATACCCATCCCACTTAGGGTGACATACCGAAGTATACATAAATTGATAGATAGAATATTTAAATTAATATCAGCCACTGATAATTACCCTGGGCACTATGCCACCTCAGTTTGCATATGCAAATAAGTCTTGACCCTAGTCCAGTGGAAATAGACCAGTCCGAACTGTCTGCCATTCAGAGCACAAGTTCCAGCAGAACTCATAGGAGCAAGGTTGCAGGGGGAGTGACTTGGCCAGCAATGTAGTCGGATGTGCTACAGTGGAGTTCCGTCCTCGGCTCCCATCTCTGGCTGCATTTCTGCATACAACTGAGCTGAGGAGACCGCTGCCCGCTGAGACTGCTTCAGAGATGGACCTGATGTCCTGGGGAGGTAGTGGAGGGCCGAGCACTGCAAATTTGTGGGGCAGACATCACTGCTTTCCACGGCGTTGGGTGCAGCTAGGTACGCGAGGCCGGGGATTGGCCCCACCCCACAGGCACCGACAGACGCAGAGGCTCATCTCGCCTAGCACACTGTCGGCCAACACAGATGGCCCAAGTTTGGGTTTGCTGGACTCATGGAGCAGTGTAGAGAAAGCGCAGCTCAACTCTGTGACGGAGCCTCCGGCCGAGAGGTTGTGGTGCTGGCTGCGGCACTGCACGCGAGGCAGGGGGTTGGCTCCACCGTCCAGGCCGGAAGGGAATGCAGGCACCCACTCAACACTGAGCCCACTACCCACTGCGGGGGGTTTTAAGACCCCCAGTGAGACTCCATTGCAGAGATGGAAGTCGAGGACTGTCGCATCTGGGAGCTGACTTATCTCCTTCAATTGCCGCTGCATGGTGAGAGATGAAGTGCGGGGCATCGAGACCTGCATGAGGCCATGAAATTCCCCATTCTTACACACGCATGACTGCGCTGCATCTGCCCATCATGGAGGCACCCCTGAACACTATCCAGGACACAGTGCCTTTGGAGATCAGAGGAGGGAAGCCCATGAACTGCTGGCAGTGATACACAGGGCCTGTGCTGCTCCGATCCACGTATTCCCTCGGATGTTGGCTGCACTGTGGTTACTAGGCCTACTGGGGGGACTGTGAAACAATATCTACTGCATATGGACGACTGTGTTACTCACCCAAAGTGGCCCAAAACAAGACCTACTGGCGATACCCAGTTATTACACATCCTAACCTGGTGCAGTCTGGCGCATTAGGCACTTCTCCTTTTGGGGTCTCCTGGCTGGGACGCTGCGACCCTGCGGCCGGCCACGCATTGGCGCATGACACACCTGTTATGCCCTGCCATCCACGATTACAGCACCGAATTGGGTGATTGTAGGGCTCGCCTGGCTGATCCCATGCAGGGGAGACTGAGGCATAGCTGCAGATAGTGTCCGGCGACGTGCGTCTGCCGTGTCTGATCCATATTAGGCCTTGATCGACACAGATGGTGGGTGCAGATCCCAGAGGCCACTCCAGAGACACCTGAGAAGTGCTACGTCCAGCTTAGCCTACACTACCTGCTACCCCATGTCACAGGGGCTGTACGAAGATTGGCACCGGGGGTGCGGCTGCCCCTCACCCACAGACTCGGGCACAGGCAGATAAGATGGCGGGAACAGAGATGGCGGATCCCATGGTGCACAAACTCGACACAGTGTTGGCGGCAGTTGAGAAGCTTTGAGAGACGATGAATCAAATTATCACCTCCGTGGAAGGTAAAATAGATAAGGTGGTGCTAGATCTTATGCTGCTGCACACGCACCATTGGAAACTCACAGACCATACAGCAGCCACTGAAGGGGACATTGCGGAGGTCTCACCACGAGTGTCCACGGCTGAAAAGAACATTTATGATTTATTAAACAGAGTGAAATTCCTGGAAGACAGAGCTGAGAATGCTGAAGGCAGGGTCCGCCGCAACAATGTGCGTGTCGTGGGCCTTCCAGAAGGAGTGGAGGGAAGAAATGCTGTGACTTATGCAGAAGACTGGATCTGATCGCTGCTGCCAGGAGAGGCCCTATCCCCACACTTCGTTGTCGAGAGAGCTCACAGGGTACCTGCCAAACCCCCACCCCATGCTCGAATCCAAGACCACTTCAAATCTGACTATTGAATTACAGGGACAGAGATGCTGAACTCGAAAATTGCAAGACATACAAGTAGACAATCACAAAGTCATGATTTTCTAGGGCTACACTTTCCAAGTCCAGAAACAGAGGCATTCTTAACTTGCAGTGAAGAGACTCCTGCAACAGTGTGACCTCAAGTACTCACTGCTGTTTCCTGTGAAACTGAGGCTCATCACAAATGGCAAGACTCACTTTTTCACTACCCCAGAGAGTGCGGAGGAATGAGTGGAAGCTCGGGGTACATCACAAACAGGGAGGAGGGAGCTGATGCCTGAAGCTCCTTCACGACGCTGCTGAAGAAGACGACGGAAATCGCAGTCCCCGACTTTGCAGGCATCTGGCCCACCACCCGAGCTGATACTAAGCGTTCAACTTGAAGCGGTGCAAGCTGCAGCGAATATCAGTGGATCACCGGCAGAAGACATCAACTCAGACTCTGATCGACAAGGACCGCCCGGTGACGATGAACTATCAGACAACCTTCCTGTCTCCCAGGGCTCTTGTGCATTGCTGCATGTCATCTTGCATACTTCTGATAATATTGCTTAAGAGTGTGCACAAGGTTTCATTGGACACGCAAGCATAAGAGACTTTGTATGCTGTTTATGAGCTGTAATATTTGTGCGTGGTAGCCGAGATGGTGTAGCTATTGTATGGCAGGTAATGGACCTGTCGATATGCTCCCCTTGTTGACCCTTATCATATGGGAATATTACATATATCAAACAAGCAGCTGCCCTGTTTTTACAAGTGTCTAGTCAGAGATGGGCTCAGCCGCTAATGACTGTCCTTTCCCCTCTTTTTATTCTTAGTCAGTTTCGATATAGCTGTGCACAATAGTTCCCCCAGACGTTAATTGGGTGCTATTCTACTACAAGTTTGGGCAATTGCTTGTTGCAGAACTGCTCTAATGGTATTTTGTATTGTGAATAGTTTTTATGTTTATTACGCCATCATCTATCAGCAAGGGTATGATTGTTGTGACGTCAATTTGCGCAAGGCACTTCCCTTCAGCATGGGTTTTATATGTCCATTGCAAGCCTCTCCCACCCTCAGGTCAGATGGGACCATTTGCACCCCTGACACTTATTGGTTATGCCATGCATCAAGATAGGAACCTGGAATGTGCGTGGTATCCATAGCCCAGCACGCCGCTACCTCATATACTCCTATTTAAAACGTCATCACATACAAATAGCACTCCTTCAGGAGACGCATCTGCCCCAAGTAGAAGTCAAACACCTCCAAAGATGTTGGAGGGGTCAATTGTACGCAACAGGCTATTTTGCATATTCACGTGGGGTTCTAGTGTGGGTAAGGCTGGGAACTCCGCTTCGGGTGATAGACACAATGGTGGATGGGGAGGGCAGATATTTTATAGCTAAAGGTGTGTTAGATGGTAGGCCGGTAATATCGGCTTCACTTTATGCACCCAACACTGAGCAAAAACTATCCGCATGGCACGATACACCTATGATGTTGGGCAGTGATTATAACTGTGTACTGGATGTCTCTCTTGACCACTCTTTTCCTCCCTTGCCTGGCAGAGCCACGCACGCAGCTGCGAAAGCATTGGCACACTGGGCTGAGCAATGGCGCTTCGCTGATGTGTGGTGGTTCAGGAACCCGCTGAATAGGATATACTCCTATTATTCTGGGGCCCATAAACTCCATGTGTGCTTGGACCGCTTCATGGTGTCAAATGATCTTCTACCATGTATCCCTGAATCCTCCTATATGGGACGCACACACTCTGATCACAATCCGTATGTGATAGAGCTACAATGGGAGGCCGAGATACCTCCTTTCCCAATGTGGCACCTCCAGCCGGCTGTTCTCCTCTATGCGCCTTTCAGAGATTTAAAGGCCACCACAGTAGCACAATACTTTGAATGAAATGCAGGCCTAGCCACGTCGCCATTGATGGAATGGGACACCTTTAAAGTGGTTGTCAGGGGGCACTGTTTGGGGTAACAGGCGGGTATGCTTGTGGAATTAGAAAAGGAACTTACCACTTTAGAACAAAGACTAGCCACTAGTTAGCAAGCATCCATAGATGGAGCCCAGGGGTGGCTAGATATACACAGAGAGGAACATGCGTTTCAGCTAGAGCTTTTGAGATGTCTAAATTATGCCGCTCACTCGGCACAAATGCACCATATGGATGATAAGGCAGGCAAGTTGCTTACATGGCTCATCTTCCAAAATGAGTCATCAGAGCCAATAGTATCGGTGAAGATGGCAAATGGGGGAATTGCTTATACGCAACTAGATATTCATGGTGCATTTGTAACACATTATCAAGATCTGTATAAATCACACGCATGAGCTATGCCCCTAGAGCTACAGATTTACCTGGAGGGCCTAGATTTGCCGAGACCTACACGCACCCTAAGTGAAGACCTAAACATCCCTCTCCAATCAGAGGAAATTCGAGACAATATTTTTTCGCTGTCCAACGGGAAGTCACCAGGACTACAGACTGAATTTTACAAGGCATACATTCAGATTCTAGTGGCGCAGCTGTTAAAGGTGTACTAAACTGAGCTCGATAACTCTACCCTTACCACCACACAGAATGAGGCCCTGCTAGTCTCCCTCCTCAAACCTGATTAAAATCCTGATTTCCTGGGCTCCTATCGCCCACTGG
Organism: Lissotriton vulgaris; assembly: GCF_964263255.1. NCBI lineage: Eukaryota > Metazoa > Chordata > Amphibia > Caudata > Salamandridae > Lissotriton > Lissotriton vulgaris. The sequence goes on along the minus strand of NW_028240941.1, from coordinate 20,344 downwards.
CACTCCTTAATACAGACTACAAAATCTTTGCATCACTATTGGCTAGGCGTCTTTCTCCCTTAGTAAAAACACTGGTACACGCTGACCAGATGGTTTCGTTCCTGCCCGATACACCTCGCCTAATATCCGTAGGTTCTTCAGAGTACAGCAATACGCAACCCACAGTTGGCCCGGATCGGGTCGCTTGGTTCTTGATCTGGAGAAAGCCTTCTATTCTTTAGAATGGCCTTATCTGGCAGCAGTTTTGGGCAAATTTAAACTGGGAGAGCAATATTTAAATATGATTCATCTATTATATGAACGTCCCACTGTTCGAGCCCGCACTAGTGGGTTGATCTCGGACCCCATCAGAGTGAGGCATGGGACATGTGAGGGCTGTCCCTTGTCTCCGTTGCTGGACTCATTTGCAATGGAGCCCTTGGCGATGCTGCTCCGGGGAGATGGGGAGGTGTAGGACGTACGACTGGGAGATGGGCTACATGCCTTTTTCTTATATGCTGATGATCTGCTTTTATATCTCTGGGATGTCACTGTGATCCCAACATCCATTGCGGACATACTTAGGTCTTTTGAGGAGAAATCTGGACTCTGGGTTAACTGGGCTAAATCAGAGCTCTATCCATTCAGTACTGATACAGCAGCGGAAGCTGTAGTTTGAAATGGCTCGCCCCTCACATGGTACTCCACCACCTTCAGATATATCTGTATTTTTAAATATCGGACACTCGACAACTTGTTAGAGGGCAATCTGGTAAGAGCAATCTTGGCTATCCAAACTCAAATGCAATTTTGAAAGACACTTCCTCTGAACATCATGAGCCACATCAGCCAGGCTCCTCTTTAATGCCTCTAGGAGATCTAGCGCGGGCCAATACTTACGGGAACTGCACTGGCTGCCGGTGGCTCAGCGGGTGCAGTTCAAAGCTATCACTCTGGTCCACCGATCCCTTCATGGGCTAGTCCCCTCCTATCTGAGGAAGCATTTCTCTTTCTATGTGCCAAATCGTCTCTTGTGTTCGGCATCTCACCGCCAGATGATTATTCCTCGTTTTCGCAGAGTGCCTTTGGGTGGCCAGTCACTGGTTGTCAAAGCTGCAGAAGTTTGGAATGCACTCCCTTCCATTCTTCAACTTACTCATGAGTTTCAACTTTTTAAAAAGCACTTAAAAACACATCTGTTCAGCCGGTCCAACTAATCTGACTCTCGCCTCTACTCCAGCTCTCCATCGCGCCAGGACACTCTAGAGTAACAGTGCGCGCTACAAATTCATTATAACATAACATAACATCACCCTGTTGAAAATTATTGTATTACCCAAGTTGCTAGATTATTTCTCTGATCTCTCACTTTACATCCCACCCAGGATCTTTCAAGAGTTAGAAAGGTTATTTCAGGTTTTAATATGGAATAAAAGGAGGCCGCGAGTTGCTCTGTGGAAAATGTATGCTCCTACTGGGCTTGCTGTCCCTAATTCGGAACTGTATTATTTAGCTGCCCAACTCCAATGGGCGACGAAATGGCTTGACGGCAGGTGTCTGGAAGACACAGTGACTATGCATCAACCCTGGAACCACTCTCAAATCTGTCATCTGTTCCACCCCATTATGAAACTTCCAAGGCCCCAACAATTACATTTGGGACTGGCGCTTCAATGTTACAAGAGGAGTTAATATGTTACCCGGGCAACCCTTTCATATGCCCTGATTTTGCCATTGCTGGGTACACCAAGGGGTAGACTGGGTACATCAGACACAGCCCTGATGACCTGGCACACTGCGGGGTTAGACACTCTGGCTGAGGATGCTTAGTTGCTGGCAGGTTTTGTCAGCTGCCTGGGTTGACCTAACAGTCGAGCCACCGACAAATCTACTATTACAATATCTGCAGGTAATGGGGGCGGGATCACACATAGTGCATTGGTTGGTGGAGGCGCTTCTTGCGCAAACATTGAAACCAATGCAAAGACTCCAAATTAGTTGGGAAACAGATAGAGGGCAGCCCTGGACCGATAAGGAATGAGATGCTATCCTGGCAGGCTCCAGGTATATACCAAGAATCTCTAGGTTCGAACTCATACAAACATTCATTAGACAGAGGGCGTATCTTTCACCTGACAAGATAAATAGATATTTCCGTGTCACCACCTCTGCGTGCCCACGCTGCCAGCAGCTGGATGCGAACCTACTTCACATGCTCTGGGCTTGTGCATCCCTTCACCATTATTGGCATGAGGAAGTCACAATCCTTGCCTTCTGCATAAACATACCTCTGCTATTGTTGTGGAAGATTTGCCTTCTAGGGCTTTATGCCAGATCAAACAACAATAAGGTTACCTCGAGATTCAGCGATTTAGATTTAATTACTGCGAAAAGACTAATAACTAAGAAATGGAAACATGCGGGTCCACCAGAGGTGGTTAGCTGGAAATGCTCACTTACAATATGGGCACAGGCGGAGACCACGGCGCTGCACAGGGAGGAGACGGCGGGACTTTGCAAATATCCTATTGCGCAGGGTTGAGACACTATACTCACTGCCTTTCAACTCAGTGATGCAGTGGAGGATGATAATTCTCAATCAGCTGAACTGCAATAGACACACCAGTGTCTTGTCGCTTGGTTAAGTGGAACAAGTACACTTTAGAGCGCAAAAAATTAAACACTCATAAGTCCTGTGGTTCATAATGGGCGGTTATCTGTACCCTGTCTACCTCCAGATATAGAGGTGCCCTCTGCTGTTTTGTAGTTATATGTAGATGCACGCATTGATTCAACCCCCGACTAAACGAGCCACTAAGTGGCAATGTATTGAAAATGCACTTTCATACTCAGTCATGTAGAATTGACCCTATTCACCATTCATTGATGGCAGCTTTTACATTATAAGTTTCAGTTTTGTTTGCATGTTCTAGAAAATATGTTATATTGGTATCCTCCAGTGGCCTCCTATTTCATTTGCCATTATGTGATACTTTTATAAAATGATGTTCAAGTCCAAATTACAGCCTTTTATATGTTAGGACTGCATATATCTCAGATATTGTGATGTTGGCTCTGATCTAAAGTGTCCTAAACATGATGTAAATGAACATGATTACACTTTATAAATCATGATAAAGTGTAATCATGTTTTTTTTTATAAATCATGATGAAGCAATACATGTCAGCAATGGCACACAGGGACCTTTAAACACATATTGCACACAACATGCATATCTGTATGGGAAGAAATTATTGGTTTTTTAAAAACTTATTGTATGCTATCAGTCCCATGCAATGCAACAATGTTATAATTTGGTTATGATCCTGAATGTACATTTTCAAGCCACTTGGCAAAATTGATTTATATTATAATGGCCGTTGCTGGATCTTTACTATTGCAAAATTGGCTTTCAACCTATATCCCGACGCTGCAGGAATGGTTAGAAAAAATGAAAAGGGTTAGGAAAAGCGAACTGTTGTACGCTCAAAGAGTTGGGTGTATTAGAAAATTCGATCAAATTTGGGGATGTTATTTTGAGTAAATTGGTTTGATATTACGTTAAATTGAAAACAAATGTAATTTTACTTTGTTGTGATATTTTTATTTTATGATCTATGCTGCATAAATCTGAATACAACTTCAATAAAAAAATTTAAAAAAAAAAAACATACATATCTGTAATCAAGAATAGTACACCAGTAATACTACCACACTGTTGAAATGTATATTGCTATTTGTTACATGTGTATTATATTTCTGCTGTGAACATTTGGAAATATTGTATAAAATCGTGGTGCCAGTTACAATACAATCAGAAAATACCAATAAAGATATTTAAACAAAAAATGGGAGCGTGGTTGCCTATGGGGAAAAAAACCCTAGGCCTATAGCTATTATTTAACGTTGTGTGGTCGCGGGACTCCGGCGGCACACCAGTATCCAGCATACCCAACCATCCAGATAGCTATATATTTGAACCTTAATTTATCAAATCTATGTAGCATATATATACCAAATCACAAAAAGCACAGGGTATAGACTTAGCTGTCTGCCAAATTTAGTGTAATTTGGTTCATCTGTTTTTTCTGTAGTGGTTTCTAATATTGCCCATGGAAAATGCATGGGAAAACTGCATTTTGGGACCCACTTTTTTTTCCCAACTCCTGCTTGACAGATCACCACAACATTTTCAGGAAGGAGCTCAAGTAGATATACTTTCTTTTTCAGGAATGTTTTGTCAAAATTGTCAAATGGTTCCAAAATTTTTATCAAACCCCAAATCAATTTCCTATGGTAACTAGCTCCTAACTATATCTACACAGTGATGAATGCTACTAGGTAATTAATATAATATATACATCTGTAATCTGCTATTTATTACTATTATTGAGTTTGTAGAGGGGGGATGACTCACAAGAGGTGAAGTCGCAAGTGGGTCCTGATGCCCCTCCCTAAACAATGGTAATAAATAGCAGATTACACATCTGCACATTTATTTTATGTCTTTGTTTTTGAAAGTGCATTTGTTTTAACAAAAGTTATTTTACCAAAACAAGGATGCAAGTGGTTAATTTGCCCATTAATAAAATCACTTTGCAGAGGCCTTGTGGCTGTTAGCATTGTTGTTTCCCTGTGTAAAGTAACTGCCAAATGCAATCTAGGAGGTAGTAAACCGTGTTGTTCTCATGTCAATTTTAGGGTAATAAAATAACAAAAAGGAATTTGACTTTTGCACTGTAGTAATATAGTAATATATTTGTGTGAGCTTGTTTATAAGTACAGTGGTTCTAAATAACGTTATATTGGGCCACATATATTTTCATTACCATAACGTGTGCATGTATATATATATATATATATATATATATATATATATATATATATATATATATATATATATATATATATATATATATATATATATATATATATATATATATATATATATATATATATTTATATATTCCCTACTGGTGGTCACCCGTAGATAGTTATAGTTAGGACCTAGTTTCCATAGGAAGAACATTTTTTGTTTTGCTTATACCTTTGGCGTAGTTTGATGAATATTCATGAAATTTTCAAAACTAATTCTTTGTTCATATCAGCTCCTATGTTGAAAGTTTTGGGGTGGTTTGTCTGGGGGGGGCTTAGAAAAAAGGGGGGTCCCAAAACATGTTTTCTCCATGTTAATTTCCATAGGAATATTTAGACAAGGCTACAGGTTGAACAGGTGAACGGAATTACTCCAAATTTAGCAGGGAGAAGGGTCTTGGTCTAGAAAGCACGCTTTTGTTTATTTGGTGTAAATACATTCAGTAGTTTTTGAGAAATATCGAAATTTACAGATAGTGATATTTGGGAATTCTGCCATCTAATTGGCTGAGGCGTTATGGGCACGATCTTGCTGCTTATTGGCTGCAAGGGTTTGCAACTAGGAAGTGTTGCCCGCCATTGTGTGGTTGTGGAAAGAGAAGGGTAGGAGCACTGTAACCTCTGTGGGGTGTTTAGGGTGTGCTATAGAGGGGGTGCAAAGCAAAGTATTTACCCCTACCGGTGTGAAAGTGGTAGGCTACGGAAATTTAGTGTGGTATTGCATAAAGTCTGATGCTGATAAGGTGAGCTGCTGCGGGACTTGGGGATTAAAGCATGAGCCCAAATTGTGTGTCTTATGCTGTGAAGTCATGTGCTGTGGCCGCTGAACTACACCTGTTGAAGTAGTGTCAGCATGTTTTTATGCCTACTAGGATGAACTACTGACCCCTACTGGTCTGAAAGTCCTGGGGTACGGAAAATATATGAGGTACTGTCTAGAGTCTCATGCTGCTAAGCTGAGCTGCTGCCGAACTCGGGGATGAAAGCGTGAGCCCAAACTGTGTGTCATATGCTGTGAAGTCATGTGCTCTGGCTGCTGTGCCACATCTGTCCAAGTAGTGTCAGCATGTAGTTATTCCTACACGGAGGAACTTTTGTTTCGAACATTGTAACTTGTGTATGGTGCTTAGGGTGTGTTATATAGGGAGTGCGAAGGTAAATTTGCGCAGATCAAATTAATTTGGTATTTGTAAAGTGGAAAGCACTGATTCCTACGGGTCTGATGGCGCTGGGGACGTAAGCTGAGGTGCTGCTGGAGTTTGGAATAAAGCTGATGAACTACTGACCTCTATTGTGTACTTTTAACCTGCACGTGCTGTTAAATGTGCAATAAAATGTTGCAAAACTATATCGTTAGGTTAAAAACATTTTTTAACCTGCAGGTGTCTAGAATGTTCCAGAAAGTGCGGTGATAAAATAGGTTGAACTTTTGACCTTTTTGTGGCATGGAATATTAAGTAGCTTTTTGTATGGAAATTTAACCAATGGAGAGATGTTTTGGAATGTCGTTGAAAGAATTAAGTATTCTGATTTGTTCTTTACATCTATTTATGTGTGGAGCGACAGAGAAATTGTGCCATTATTGGTTCCATTCTTGATGACAGCGGTGCATTACATGTACTCTGTGACAAAGAAAGAATTGAATGCGTGGGTGATATTTGCAATCTGCATACCAACTACAAAGGTGAGGTAGAAATGAACAAGTTGTGTTATGTGTTCTGTAGTAGTGATTAAGTATTTGAGGTGATGTTTTTAAGTTTGAAAGTATTTTTTATTTCAAAATAATATAGTGTTAGTAAAGTGGGGTGTTTCATATTGGTTATAAAATATGCATAAAGTTTGACCTGTTGTTAGGTAAGTACTTTATATATGCTTAGGAATTTTTCACAAAGAAGAAGTGTAGTTTGTCCTCTTTAAAGGACTGTATGGTTTTGAAAATGAGGTATAGCGTTAATTTGGGTTTGCTAATGTATTCGGGGGAGATAAACAAAATGTCCCACGTTTGAAATTATACTTTTTGTGGAAATAGTGGGGTCGGGGGGAGGGGTAAGAAATGCATGTGTTATTAAGTTAAAAGCGATAAAACGAAACACAGAACTGTTATGTGGGCAGGTTGTGGTCTCATTTTTGACAGTGAGAGATAGATTTGAATGTAAGTCGCGGTAGGTTGTTTTACTGTGAGGCTGCCTACAGTGTTTGGAGATTACATGGAGAGGAGATGGAGATAGTAAAAGTGATACGTTCCTTTTATATGCACGCATAGTTTGAATCATTTCATCATAGGTTGCGATATAATATGAGCATGGTTTCTGGTTCGCATTTATTATAGTTAATAGTTTTAGTAGTTTCTGACTAGTGAATAATAAAAAAAGCAGATATGGTAGTAAACATATTGATGATTGTCTGTTCTTAAGAAATAGTAGTGGTTGGGGAGTGCTTCTTTAGAAGAGATGTTTTATAAATGTGTGAGAGATAAAAAAAGTATGAAAATGTGCGGTATATTTTCTGTATGACTTTGTTGACATTAGTAAAGTACATGAGATTATAAGTGATACTATTTGTCAGGCTGTGTCCTTGTGCTGGATATTTGTAGGTGTTGAAGTGGTCCGGGTTTTACCGGTGCTCAGCTTCACTATCCCTTTTGACACTCGTAAATTTTTTCATTCCATTTAATGTCTTTAATATAGATACAGTAAAGGGACAGTATATCAAAAGTTTGGGAATTACAACTTTGTTTACTCTCCCCATCTCCTGCTATACACTCAACAGAGTGTTTAAACGACTTTAGTAACATATAGATGTCTAGCTACAAAAGGTGATGTAGGACCACTGCGACTATTTATAAAGTGCCCTATGGCATGGTATATGTTTACCCGCAAATTTGCATGTTTTAATATGTTTTGGTGATGAGCTTTTCGGGAGACATCTGTTGAAATTAAGCCTCTGTATGGCTATAGTGGCGCTTCCACGTTTGCTGGGGCTCTGTCTTTTATTGTGTAAAACAAAGCAAGGGCGGGTGTTGAGGTGGTGTAGTGGTACTGCGACTATTTATAAACCGTCTTAAGGTATGGTGTATGTTTTAGTTGCAAAATTGCAGGTTTTAATAGCTTTTGCTGATGAGCATTCCGGCAGACACCTGTTGATATTAAGTCTATGTATGGCTACAGTGGCAGTAACGGGAGTGCTGGGGCTCGTTGTTTGATTTTGTAAGGTTAAGCAAGGGCAGGGATGGGGTTGGGGGAGATGGGTATGTTGCTGATTATAACACGAACATTTGTATTGTGGACATGTGTATCTAGTAAAAGGTAATGTAGTGCCACTGGGCCCATTTATGAACCGTGCTATGGGATGGTTTATGTTTTAACTACCAATTTGCATACTTTTTGGTGATAAGTGTTCTGGCAGACACCTGTGAAAATTTACCCTGTGTATGGGTATAGTGGCGCTACTAGGAATGGTGGGGGTTTGTGTTTCATTTCGTACAGTTAAGCAAGGGCTGGTGTGGGTGTGGGGCAGGTGGGTATGTTGGTGATTAAAACACAGAATTTAGTAACGTGCAGATGTCGAGGTACTAAAAGTGATGTAGTGCCACTGGGAGCACTTATAAAGCGCCCTATGGCATGGTATATGTTTTACCCGCAAATTTGCACGTTTTAACACGCTTTGCTGATGAGCGTTTTGGAAGACGTCTGTTGAAATTAAGTCTCTGTATGGCTATAGTGGTGCTTCTACGTTTGTTAGGGCTCTTTCTTTTATTGCGTAAAGTTGAGCAAGGGCATGTGTGGTGGTGGTGTAGTGGTACTGTGACTATTTATAAACCGTCTTATGGTATGGTCTATGTTTTAGTTGCAAAATTGCAGGTTTTAATAGCTTTTGCTGATGAGCATTCCGGCAGACACCTGTTGACATTAAGTCTATGTATGGCTTTAGTGGCGGTAACAGGAGTGCTGGGGCTCGTTGTTTGATTTTGTAAGGTTAACCCCTTCGACACTGATGACGAGCTCAGCTCGTCATGAAGTACACCTCTCGTACGCTCATGACAAGCTGAGCTCGTCATAAACCGCGGAAGTTTCGAATCTTCAGCGCACAGCGGGAAAATACGCCGCACCGATGGTGTTAAGCAAGGCCAGGGATGGGGGTGGGGGAGGTGGGTATGTTGCTGATTATAAGACGGACATTTGTAACATGGACATGTGTATCTAATAAGGTAATGTAGTGCCACTGGCCCATTTATGAACTGTGTTATGGGATGGTTTATGTTTTAGCCACCAATTTGCATGTTTGAATACTTTTTGGTGAGCAGTGTTCCGGCAGACACCTGTTAAAATGTACCCTGCTTATGGGTATAGTGGCGCTACTAGGAATGATGGGGGTTTCTGTTTGATTTCGTACGGTTAAGCAAGGGCTGGGGTGGGTGTGGGGAGGTGGGTTTGTTGCTGATTAAAGCACAGAATTTAGAAACGTGCAGATGTCGAGGTACTAAAGGTGATGTAGTACCACTGGGAGCACTTATAAAGCGCCCTATGGCATGGTATATGCTTTACCCGCAAATTTGCATGTTTTAAACACCCTTGCTGATGAGCGTTCCGGCAGACAGTTGTTGAAATTAAGTTCCTGTATTGCTATAGTGGCTCTACTAGGTTTGCTGGGGCTCTTTCTTTGATTTTGTAAGGTTAAGGAAGGATGAAAAGAGGATGGTGTAGTGGCAGTGGGCCCATTTATGAGTTGCTTTATGGTATGGTATATGTTTTTCTGGCAAATTCCCATGTTATTACCTTTTGGGGATGAGTGTTGCAGCAGACAGTTACACAAATCACACAACATTTCTATGGATAACAAAGCTTCGTGCTGATAGACACTCTTGCACTGTGGTAGAAGACAGCCAGTGTTGATGGTAAATTATGAAACTTGGTGCCATTGTAGATTTCAATGGAATCTTAGACTATTTCTTTGTTACTATGATGTACTCAGGGTTTTTAGTGGGAAAAAAGAAGCTGGGGGTGCTCTAATGGGGGGGCAAACCTCTTAAAGGGGTATGGGCTCTGCAAGTAGGGGCGTGGTATAAATCAAGATAAGTAGCATTGTGTGCTTTAGAAAATCCCTCCAATTATCCTACGTTCGGAAAAAACATTTTTTAAAGGATTTCCCTTCTACAACATGGCTCACCTTGCAAGATGGCTCCAGTTCTCAGTAGTGAGCAAAATGAGCATGCGTACGTCGATGTGCATGCTGTCACTGCAGTTCAATAAAAATAAAAAAAATTGACTATCTTTGCGAGGGCTGAAAATAGAGCCGGATAGAGATCCGTTTGGAGGCTCCCTGAAAATAACTGCTGGTCCTCAGACCCAGCCCAATTAAAGCCCAGCCTCCATCCATCCTAAGCACTGCGCCATCCAACAATCTTTTCATTGATGCATGCATTCCTTCTTATATACACACATACATCTGTTCCTGCACTTATCTTAAGCATCTATCAGCCCACTCGCCTATGGTAAGCACTATGCCATCCATGCAGCCATACACCTATATATCCATAGATACATCTGTCCCAGAACCAATTCTAAGTATCTATCATCCCACCTGTCTATCCTAAGTATTGGTCCATGCATTCATTTATCCTTCCATCCATACATTGATACATCCATCCATCTACCTATCCATTCATCCATCTGGCCATGAAGCCACTCGCCCTTTATTAGACTATCTGTCCTTATTTCCGTGCACCCTCCGCCCTGATCCTAAATACTGCGTATTATACTCATCCACCTTAAGGGGTCAAAAAGGCTACTGATAAGCATTGACAGGCAGATGTTTCTTATAAAGAACAACAAGGCTCTGAGTTGCTCTTTATGGAGCATAGTTCACCACCCTTCTCTAGTGGTGTTTTAAACAAAGGTTCATCTAGCGAAAAAAAAATATAAAGGAGCTTTTCAGTGTAAGACTTTAATTTAGAAACATAACGTTTTGTCCAGTTGTATATAGGACACTGCTTTAAAGTGGCTGTGACTCACAGTTACTGAATACCTGTACTTCTATCATTTGAGAGAGTACACCAGAGAGCTAATTTGGGTTGGTGAGAACCTGCAGTTCTATATTTCCATTTGAAACACAGTATAGGAATATAAAAGGAATTGCAAAGCTTTTATCTTCATATTAAAGAGGGGTGTGTGAGAACGAATTGATCCAGGGAAAGCGTGTGTTTTTGTAGCACTATAACAAAACACTGTGTACGGTTAGAACTGGGTCATGCTGGAGTTGCCTGCTTGTGGTCGTCTGCAGAAGCGCAACCAGAGCAACATTTCAGGGGAGTCTAAGTCTTTCAGCATTAGGCAGATTGGGGATGTAGGGGCTGTAAAAAGGGGTGAAAAAGAACGGTCTTTTGAAGACTTGTTAAGTACTTGGGTGCGGCTCTGTGTGTGTGCCGGGGAAACTGTCTCAGAGAGTCGAGGGGCAATGGGCGTTGCGCTCCTGGTGGTCTGTCTGCTAATCACCCTACGATGACGTTGCAAAAAGAGAATGGAAATCCTGAGAGAAAATGGCCCTCTTTAAAGGATTTCCCTTCTCCTACAATGCGACTCTATGGCATGATCCCTGCATTTCTGTATAGTGATCAATGTGCATGCTCTCACAATCTCACTGCAGTGCAATAATTTTTTTTAAAAAAAGGACTACCATTGCGAGGCCTAAAAATGGAGCCCCATAAAGACCCATTTCGAGGACCCCCAAAAAAATGTACTGGTGCTCAGACCCCCACGGAGCCCCTCCCCCCAACCCCCAAGTAAAGCCCTGGGTGCAGTGTTATGTTTGTGAAGTTGTGGATAAAATTGTTTGGCTAACAATGGTCATTTTTGTGTGTGCCGTTTTGTTGATAATATCATCCTAAGTACATACTATCTATAAAGTTGTCTGCATTGGGTTGCAGGGAGAGTGCTGTGGGGTGGTGGGGTATGGCTGAGAGGTGAAAAGTATGAGATAGTGCAGTTGTATATAAATTGTAATGGTTTATGTAAATCATTAAATAAATACTTGCTGCATGTTCTATGGCACTACTTGTCATCTCATTGCTCCCCTGTCGTGCTCCATCATGTTGCAGCACTGGGTCTGGAAGTCATTAGTAGACGTTTTGTAATTGTATGTTAATATTTTAACATAGTGAACAGATGTAAAACATAATTGAATCTATTTTTTGTTTTTCAGAAAATAGTTTTGTTTGGATTAAATTTGTAAATGCCTAGAAGAAAAATATATATCTGAACAAAAGGAAAGATCTTCAATTAGAGAAATATGCGAGTAGTACAGAAACAATTTGTTCTAGTAAAAGTAATAGACAATTTGTGAAAAAATATCACAAACATTTAATGAAAAAAACATCATTCAAAGCAAAAAGAAGAATTTTTCAAGTAAGGTGAAGCAGACTTCAATTTCAAATACTAGGAAAAGGAAACATGATAAAGAAACAGTATCTGTAACTTGGAGACAAAAGCAATTACAAGAAATTTCTCAGAGACTTTTTTGATCTAGGGTGATTAAGAATTTAATGAAAACATGCTGCAAATATAAAAGGAAAGTGTTGCAATTCAAAGAGAAGCAGTGTATTGAAAGTATAGTACATACTGCTTTCAATTTAAAAAAGAAGTTATTCATTCTGATTTTGAAAAGAATCAAACTGTTGGATAAAATAGTCAAAGTGTTGAAAGACAAAAGTAGAAAAAAGACACTTGTGAACAGAATTAACTTTTGCTAAATCTTTAGTGGACATTGAAAACATACGTCTACTAGTAAGCCTTTTAATGAAGAAAGTTACTTTCAGGAAAATAGTTTACCATTTGCAGTTGATACTGGAGGTCGTTGCTAGGAAGTTCAGGATGGTTGTCTTCATCCAAAGGAGGAAGTGGTTGGTAAAAGTGCAGCAGAGTTAATATCTGAAGAAGTGCAAGGGAAACATCCACAAGCTCTTGTGTGTAAGTAGGGTTGTAGTAGCATTTGTAGTATTCAACAGGAATGTATTGATATAATGGGAAATTTGCTATGAGATTATACACAGAAAAGTATTAAACAGAAGATTAAGTTGTTACAAGGTCTAGATCCATGTAATGTAAGAAAATAAACTGAGAAGTATGGGAATTCTCTGGCTTGTCTTTCAAGAAAAGTTTGTAAAAGTATTTTTCATCACTTGAGGATGTTAGCAGAGCACCATTCAGAAATGCAGCAGTTTGTAAGGAAACTGTACTTTGTAAAAAGTCCTGCATTATGTTTAAGTAAACTGAATACGTCTTTTATATGGTTCTTTATCAGATGTTCAAAGAAAGTGTGATGATATTGAAATGCGACATTTTGGTTCTGAAGAGCAGTCCATAGAAAGTGAAAGTTTGACACTTACAGATGTTGGAGGAGATGGGGAAGTGATTAGTACTGATCAGTTTGAAGAAGAAATTGGAAAGTTTAATGTAGTGTTCTCTGAAATACCAAACTCTGTTTGTATTTTTTGTCAACTTACTCATTATACAAGTCAAACTAGGAATGTTGATTTGTATTTGAAAAGTGAAAACGAGAACAATGGTAAGTGGGAAGAATTTGCAACTTACTTGTTTGTGGAAGGTCGATTTGAGTTAGGTAGTGATCAATGTATATGTAAATATTGTTACAACAAATTAGAAGAGAACAAAACGCCTGCTAGAGTGGTACATAATAATGTAGAATTAGTAGCTATTCCATAGGAACTGGCCGAATTGAATACATATGAGTCAGTTCTAATTCAATCTGTTCATCCTTTTCAAACTATAATTCGGATGGATCCTAATACAGATAAACTGCCACCAACAGACTTGCAAAGAGGGCTGATAGGAAAAGTGGTGTACTTACCTCTGGATTTTAAGAAAAACATTGAAACTATTGCTGGAAAGAAAGAGGAAAATAAGGCAGTGGTTAGTTTAGTAAATGGTGAACCAACAAAGAGTAAAAAATATGGCAAGAATTTGTGGATGTTAATAAAGTCGAAAAGGCTACCTTATATCTTATAGAGAACAATATTTATTACAAAAATGTAAATGTGGATGCAGAGGTAGTAAGTTTAGAAGATGAATCTGAAATTTCAAGTGGTCAAATAGAGAAAGTGGACAAGTCAAGGACTGAAGAGATTTATGAACATTACAAAATATGTCCTTTGCATTCAAAAGATGTAATAGGAAGCAGCATTGAGTTATTTCAAATGAAAAAGCACAGGGAACTCCAATGAGTGCTTGGGAGAAAAGCTTGGAAGCTCATTGTTTTCCACAGCTGTTGTACGATATGATGACTGACCGGCACAGATTCCAGCTTCAGAATATCGGTCAACAAGATTATATTCTGAAGATCCTAGATTTCGACAGTGCATTCCATACGTATTTCACCTTTTGTTTGAAAGTGATCTGTCTTCTATGTTGTATGCAGTGAACCACATACTTAAATCTGAAGTTCCTCAATCACTTCTTTCTGCAGAAGAATTTGTGGAGAAAGTTCAAGAAACAGATGAAAATTTAGAAGCACAGTTATTCAAATTTGATGGCATGTCAACGTGGAACAAATGAGTATTGGTATCGTCGTCATGGAGAACTCAAGTGAATGTTACAGAACTTAGGTACACCAACATGGTTTGTCACACTTAGCTGTGCAGAATATGCATGGGAAGATTTGCTTGAGTTTCTAAGAGAAGCGAATTCCAATATAAAAAATGTTGAAAAAAAGACTCCTGGTGAACCGTGTTCATCGGATCCTGTAAATGTGTGCAAATATTTTATTCATAGGTTTCAAGCTATGATGTATTTTATCTGAAATACAAAGAATCCACCTCTAGGAGAAGTTACCGATTTCTTTCGGAGAAAGGAGTATCAAGCAAGAGGTGTACCTTATATACATATGATACTATGGATCAAGGATGCACCTCAATTTGGAAATGATTCTGAGGAAATAGTGTTGTCTTTCATCGAACAGTATGTGACATGTGAGATTCCAAGAGAAGAAGGAGATAGAAGCTTGAGACAGCAAGTTTTATGTTTCCAAAGTCATAGTTGTGGAAAATATTGAAGAAGAAAATACAAGTCTAAAGGAAAATTTTAAACCAAATGCCGTTTTGGTTTTCCGGGTTCAGTCATTTCTAAAGGAAGAGTAAATTCCTTCTTTTCTTCTGTAAGGCACACAATAACTCGGAGATCTCCAAAGAATACCTACATCTTAAAAAGAACAGAAGTGTCAAAGTATATCAATGACTACAATCCAGTCAGTTTAAAAATGCGGAAGGCGAACATGGGAATCTAGTATGGTGCAGATAACTCAATTGCTGTTGCATGTTATGTTACATCGTACATAACATAATCAGAAAAAACAGAGATGAAACAATTGTTGGAAGAAATTGCACAAGAGAAAAGCCTTAGCAAAAAATGGTACAGCTTTACTTTGAAAATGCTTTCCCACCGGGAAATTGGATCCTATGAATGTTCAGACCACTTGTGCTCTTCAAGTTTATATTCAAAGTCACAAGGAATCGTTTGGGTAAGTTTAGGTCTTGCCTACAAACGAAATACAGTGTTGAAATCATTGGAATAAATTGATCAATTAGCAGCAAATGAACCAGACAGTACAGACATTCTTAAAAAAAATATGTTGGACACATACTATATGAAAAGGAGTCAACATCTGGAATAGCTATGTCTGTATGAAGTACTTCAATAATACAGCTTCAAAAGAAATGTTAAACAGAATTTATAAAAAGGAAAATTTGCAGTAGTTGTTTGTCATGGTTGTTTAGTAAAACATGCAAAGGGTAATCTTATAAATCAAATAAACTTTGGCCCCCATTGGGATGGCGGGCGCACTTTGCCCGCCCACCACCCCCGTACAAAATGGGACCCCCATCAAAGGAGTGTATTTTTTGCCATTGCGGCGGGCGGTGCTGAAAGCGCCACCCGCCGCAATGGTATAAATGCACGCTGTGCATTTCAAAGCACAACATGACAGGCACTGTGCGGTGCCTGCCATGTTGCACTTTGAAATGCGGGGGTTCCATAGGTACCCTCATGTGCATCTCCCACCCCCAAAGTCCCTGGGGGCCCGCAATGGGCCCACGCAGGAATTCTCTGCATGCCTTTCCGTGGCAGCATTCAAATTTGCCCATCATAATATGGCTGGCGGTGTCTGATAGTCACCGCCACCATATTATACCTTTTCCGCCCCGGTCACCTTGCGACAGGGGCAGAAAAGCGGTGGACGGTCTTACCGTCCCCCACGGTCCCCCCCGCAATCATAATGTGGCGGGGGATTTTTAGAGCAAGGATGGCGGGCAGATCGCCCCGCCAGGCCAGTGGTGGCTACCCCCAGCCTGGCGGGGGCGATCCGACCCCATCCTAATGGGCCCCTTAGTTGTGAAACTCCAGATAAGCAAGAATTTTACTATTTAGCACTTCTGCAACTGTTTAAACCATGGCGTAGTGAAAGTGAATTATCTAGAGACTTTGACTGCTATGAAGATCATTTTAATGCATGTAAAGATAGCATTGGATGTACAATTTTTCCTACATATTTAATGATGAAGTTGAACAGGAAAAGGCTATTACAGCTTAAACAGCTCATGAAAGTTCTCAAGATAGTCAAACTGGTGGTCCATGTAGTCATATGGACAACCGATGCTGGAAAATGAAGCAGCAATTGCTATACATGACGTCGAAATTGCAATGCAACAAGCACACAAGGAGAGTATTGGATTGGAAAACTTAGAAGAACAGTAAATGTTCAACAGAAAGAAATATATGTGCAGGTGAGAGAACCGATAGAACATGGTTTGCTGCATGAAAGAAAAAATGTGTGTTCATCTTTTAAATCTCTTCTAGTGTACATCAGTGATCAAGCTGGGACAGGTATACATTTTTTTAATTAAAGTTTTGACCAGTTATCTTAAAAAAACTACTGGTTCACATTTATGTTGTGTGGTAACACCTCCAACTGGATTAGCTGAACACAATGTTAAAGGAGTGATTTTGCATAGATTATTGATGTTACCAGTTGAGCATGATAATAAATTAGAATATCAGAAGTTGTCCGGAGAAGATTCTTATGAAGTGTCAAGAGTGCTAAAGAAAATGAAACTTTTCATTATTGATGAGGTGAGCATGGTCTCAAACTTAGTGCTTGCTTTTGTACACTTAAGAATGCAACAGGTATTTAAAACAGATCATGACGTTCTCTTTGGAGGAAAACATTTAATTGTAGATGGAGATCTGCTACAACTAACCCCTGTAAAAGGAAAACCAGTGTTTACAACTCTTCTACATGAAGACACTGAGAAATCTTTGGGAAGTATTGAAATTTGTGAATCTGTGGTTACATTTTGAATATAAAGAACTCACTTAGAATATGCGACCAGCAGGAGATGAACATTATGCAAATATTCTAAAACATCTAAGAATTGGTGTATTAAGAAAACATGGTAAACAACCTTTTTAAAGTTGTCTAATAAAGAACTTGTTTACAAATGAAAGCACACCAGCAGAAGTAATGTACACGAAAATGAAAGAAAAAAGTCTATTGTTTGCTTAATGCCTACAGTGGAAGAGTGTTATACATTTAATAGAGAGCTTATGAAATTGGAAAATCAAGAAATAGTTAAAAGCTATTGATAAAATAGAGCATCAAGGAATAACAATTGTTCTTTCAGGAAAACTACAGTCTAAATTGGATTCTTTGGAAAAGTCTGTATCAAAAACTGCTGGCTTAGAATTTTTTTTAGATGTATGTTTAAACTGTCGGGTAATTTTGAAGTATAATCTGAATCTAGAAGAAGGTTTAGTGAATGGAGCAATGGGGAAAGTGGTTGATTTTGTGAAATATCAAACTAAAAATTGAATTGAATTCTTGAAAGTTAAGATTGATCAGATAACAGAGGTAAGATAGATTGCGCGTTCTGCTGCACGTTTTTTGCTTGTAAAAGACTTGTATGTTCGAAGGAAACAATTTCCCTTTTGTTTAGCATATGCAATAACCATTCATAAATCTCAAGGTTTTAGTGTAGATAATGCTTTGGTAAATGCAGGAAGAACTCTGTTTAAAGAGGGAATGGTATATGTTGCATTATCTCATTTTAGTACATTGTCTGGTTTGTATTTAATTGATTTTGATGAGACCAAGGTTAGTGCTGATGTTAATTGTGTAAGAGAATATAATCATTTGAGAAGACTGTATGCTACAAGTTTAGGTGAATATCCTATTTATGAGAAACGTGTTGTGTGTTCAAAACGCAAATATGTTGAAGAACCAACTATGGTTGAAAAGCAGAAAGAAAATCAAGAGAAAAGAAAAAAGTTTAAAAAAGCAGAAAATACAAACAAGTGATGATGTTGTCGGATACCAAACAGAAAATGCTTCTGGTGTCAACTGCTATGGTAATGTTATATTTTATCTTGAAGATGTTTATGATGATATTATGGAAAGTCAGAAAAAAGATTATGTTCGACACTTTATACTTTATTTCCAGAACAGAGAAGTAATAGAAGTAAGATCTATTTTGCTTCTGGTATTCTCCAACTGTTGGATACATGTACTGTATATTTACCATTTAGTGCTATTATACATCAAGATGCACAGGAATTTCTGAAGGTTATGCTTGGAGTACTAGAAGATGAAGGAATTTCGATTGAGAATTTATTTGGACTGTAATAATTGGGAACATAAATGTAAACACTGTTCATTAACTTCAAGCACTATAGTTGACAGAAAACAATTTCTATATTTAACAATACCTAACTGCAAATCTGTACCATTTTCCAAATTAGTAAAAGAAGCTGATCACGAGATGATGTGTTCTTATTTATTTATTTATTTTGGGAATTTGTAGAGCGCGACTGATACCTTGCAGGCTTCCTGGCGCTGTAGAATACTCTGTTAGCGAATAACCGGGGGAACAATCAAACGGACAGTTATTGAGGGAAAAGCCAGGTCTTGATACATCTCCTAAACGGAAGAAGCTGGGACATCTGACGTATGTCAGTGGGCAAGCTGTTCCACAGCTTGGCCGCTGCAACCCTGAAGGATCTTCCCCCTGTTCTGGCTTTATTAAATCTGGGTACCTTTACCAAACAAGCCGAGGACGAGCGTAGATCTCTGGCAGGAGTGTACCACATAAACAGGGCTTGCAAAGGTTTAGGTCCAAGTCCATGCAGAGCCTTAAAGACAATGCAGAGGGACTTGAAAGCCACTCGTTGTTTTAGAGGTAGCCAGTGTAGCTCAGACAGAGCTGCTGTGGCCGAAGCCCTCCTCGTCCAGCCAAGAGCCAGCTTGGCGGCGGCAGATTGAATTCGCTGTAGACGATCCATCAGCGTGACTGGAGACTCCAGGAGCAGGGCGTTACAATAGTCAAGGCGACTGAGTATCGTACACCTGACTATCGACGCCCTGGCTTGTGCCGGGAGGAGAGGCATGATTTTCCGCAGTGAGCGAAGCAGGGCTGTGCAGATCCCCACAGTTTTCGTCACCTGGGTTTCCATACTTAATTTGTTGTCAAGCATGGCTCCCAGGTTGCGAACCGAGGGAACTGGCAGAGGTTTGTCACTAAACTCTGGGGGCCAGAAATCAGTCGGAAACTGACGGGGTATCTTGGTGCCTGAACAGAACAGGACCTCCGTTTTTGCGGAGTTAAACTGGAGGGAGTTTATGTGAAGCCATCCAGCCGTCGCTCTTAAGCAGTCGTGGAAGGTCGAGAAAGGAGTGGCATCTTCACCCTCCCAAGAGAGGATGAGCTGTGTATCATCCGCGTAGTTTATTGTTTTGATCCCAAAGGATTGGATTAGTTTGATTAGCGGGATGAGATACACATTAAAAAGGATGGGGCTGATGGAGGAGCCCTGAGGGACTCCCTGGTGTACTGGTGCAAAGGTGGATTGGAATGGGGGGAGAGAGACAGCCTGTCTTCTGTCCCGAAGGTAGGAGTGAAACCAGAGCAATGCAGTGCCCTCCACTCCCACCTCACCAAGTCTCTGCAGCAGCATACCATGATTGACCGTATCGAATGCGGCAGACAGGTCCAGTAGTATCAGCGCCACTGGCTGACCCCTGTCTGCACGCATGCGAAGATCCTCCATGGCTGTCAGGACTGCTGTTTCGGTGCCGTGGGCAGGACGGAACCCGAACTGGTGATCATCAAGAAGGTTGTTTTGTTCTAAGTGGGCGGACAGGCACGAGCTGACCCATCGTTCGGCGATCTTCGCTGGGAAAGGCAGCAGGGAGATGGGTCGGTAATTTGACAGACAGTCCGAGCTCAGGGAAGGTTTCTTCAAGAGAGGGGTAATCAGTGCCTGTTTCCAGGGAGTTGGGACAAAGCCACTGTGCAGAGACTGATTACATATAAGGCGCATGGTGTCAAAGAGCTCATTTCCAAAATTTTTCCAGACTTTTGGTGGTAGGGGGTCGAGTGGAGAACCCGAGGTGATACCAAGCGCCAGTCTTTCAAACTCGAAGACCGGAATC